>NC_053154.1:157217912-157566662 GCF_016835505.1 Polypterus senegalus
TGTAATACATGTGAATATCAATAGTGATCATGACTGGTGATTGATAACACAATCTGTGCCTGGTCTGTGTTTTGAAGCCTGCAAACAGATGCAGAGTTTAAATAACGCCATGACTTATTGACCTCGACGAATCTCAGAATAGCTTGTAACATGGTCAGTTAAAGAGAAGAATTTTCAAATCTGAATTTCATGAAAAGTGTTATAAGCATAAAAGTTGCATTTAAAATCTATAGATGTTCTTGTTCTCCAGATTCAGCAAATCCAGTGACCAACGGATGGAAAACACAAACTATGTTTTATACAAGTTGCAAAAAATAGCTTAATAGCAAGTTTGGGCATAGCAATTAGAAATAATCTAATCGTAGGATAGTGAATATTTATCAATCATAAATTAATGAATAGCAGCTATTAGAATAATTTTCTTGCATGCTGATTTAGTGCAAGTGTTAAAATGTTTTAATGAAAAAATGCAAACAAATGAACACTAGACTGATTTCGTTCTTTGAAAAAAACAGTATAGAGGGTTTACATATTTTGATGTATGACAAATGATTATTATTATTGTCACTTCAGTAATTACAGACTGTATTAGAATTGAAATACATTTATTGATTTGTCTCTGTAAGTGATTAATTTTAGGAAGAGTTGTTATTGCATCAATGTATTAGGTTAATGCTCAGTGATAATGCACATAGCAAAATGGATTATTCAGTTATACATTAGAACCATTGTATATAACATCCTGTTATAAGTTAAGACACTTGGATAACTGAGGCAATGTGTTAATTTTGTGTAATGTATGATCCTACTGAAGAAACATTGTCACTAGCATAGTTTAAATGTATTACTCTATTTCTTACTGTTATTTTATGAGACTGAACTGCGGGTCTAGAATTGTCATTTATAATGCTGCATTTGTATGATACATATGATTGGGAAATAATTGCTTTATGTTATGTATTTGCTCTACCTTCCACCCTTCGCTAGTTTAGCATAGCAAGTAGCTTAAGTTTATCCACTAAATTTAGTGGTTAAAGCCTCTCCATTCAGTGGTAAAGTTTTATGAATGAAGTAACAGGTGGTGTATATACAAACGAAGATTTACAGAGACTGTACTGCACTAATGACTTTTAATCTGTTGCACATACCTGAGAATAGCTGGTGAAGAAACACTTGCTTTCCAGAGGAACGGAGTAAAGAACTAAAGAAAGATTGCAAGTCCAGCTACTCAGATTTGATGCCATGAACTAAGACAAGTTTTATGGACTGTGGCAGGGACAGGCTGTGGCCACTGAGGTGATGTGACAGCTGTTGAAGACTCCCATGAATGACCACTGAATACAGTGCAAGCTAGAGGGAAGTGCACCTCTGCTAAAAGGGACAGTCACCATGTGTTCATCTTATGAGCTCCCTACTGATAAAAGGACTGTTTACTTTCTGTTCCAGTAACAACAAACTTTAGTGCCTTGAAGCAGTCACACTTTGTTCAGACGGATCTGCAAAGTTACCAATCTGCAAAGCCACCAAGAAAGAGACTTTGTTAACAAACCACTGGTTGGACAAGGCATATATATATATATATATATATATATAGTCTAGGAAATACTTGATACTATTATAAGAAGGGCTCAAAGGTATGAGGATATGCATGATTTATCAATGATGTGAACTTGTAAATTGGTAACTTGGAATAGAACATCTGATAGTGAAGTTGGGGAGGATAACAGATAGTGAATGAACAATTATGCAATAATACTAGTTAAGAACAATTAATAATCATAGCAATGAAGCTAGAATAGCATCTGAGTTATGTTACAACTATTGTAACTCATAAAGGGATCAGACATCAAAGGGTGGGCACATCTAGCAACATATTGAAGCTAGAAATGATAGAAGTGCCAAAGAATAGTGTAATCCATCAAGATGCTATATAGGATTGTAATATAATCTGATGCTATGACACCCACTGCATGAATTCAGTAATATGTAGACACAACACAGACTATGTAAGAAATAACAGGGCAAAAATCTCCACTAACACCATTGATGAGATATCACTACTTGATAACAGCATGTTAAATGTAACTGTTTGTCCATGTTTACGCTGGTTTTAGATGAATGGTACAGAAGCTATAGTGATACTACATCTCACATGTCCAAAATGACTTGAAATATTGACACTGTGATGGGGGATCAAGTACCTTTTGTTTTGTGGATATGACTTTCAAACATTGTTTTTTGTCACAGATCCAGTGACAAAGGGTGGCTTGTAATACTACATTTTTCTTTATGTCACTGTATATGGACAATACTGTTATGAGTTTTATTCACATGTGCATGTTAACTGTGGCACACAGAGGCTCAGCAGTTAGAATTGCTGACCAAGCATTGGATTAGATAGCCAAAGACAACTGGAGGCTTGTATAGTCAGCTTAAACACAGGTTAGGGTATTTCTGTCCTCTATCAGCACAAACCTTCTTTCCTTCTTGGGAGAATGAGAATCGACATGTAAGCACTATGATATTTCTGTATTTTGTGGGAGAGGAATTCAGCCCTTGTTCGGAGACGGAGAAGACCAGCAAATGAAGCAAGAACCATATAAAAGGTCTGGACAGTGGCCAGACCCTTCGAGGCCTGTGCCAACATAGGTGTTGGAAACCCTCCCAGCGTAGGGACGGAAAAAATGGCTGACTGTGTTGATCCAGATTCCCACCTGGATAAAGTCTGTCCATATGCCTCCTCGTCTGTAACTGCGTAAAACGTCAGTAAATGTAAGCTAAAAGATATTTTGTCTCATGTGATTCTTGTACCGCCGTAATCACTATGGGAGGGATATCGCCTTTTCTGGTATATTATGATATCGTCTAATTATTTAATAAGCCACAATATTAAAAGAACACATTTCCAAGAGAGCTAATGCCTCTGCAGGAAACAGTAAGGAACCTGTCTGAACCATCAGTGTTTTACATGGCCTGCACTATTCATTGTAATATTACATGTGGCAAGTGAAAGTGGATATCCACTCGGACACCGGCACCTTATGTCTTTCCTGGACCCTCAGAATGTACATGCAGTCTCTTGAGGTCTCAGTTGTGGTGTGCAGCCAGATACTCTTGAATAACAAGGGCAGTGTCTTGATGTGTCTGGAGGAAGGCTGCTCTACCAACCAGTGAAGTTCTGCAGCATCGTGATTGCATATGTATGAGGTTGATTAGCATGCTCCATATATGGGTGGTTCAAGGTTTCATTCATGGCGTGTTCACTTATGCACATTTACAAGGTTGTAACAGCTGACTCACTCTCCCAAACCGGCAGCTACACCACCAAGACACGTGGCCTGGAAAGCCGAGGACGTTAGACCTGACAAGCCATACTTCTTCCAAATGAATGTCCCCAAATCAACAAACAAAAATAAGCCAGAAAACAAACAATACGTAAAATAATAAAGTGAGTATATATTAATAATTAAAGATATGAAAAAACTCCAAACAATATATATATATTATACCCCAACCAACCCCGACATAACATTCAACCCCAAAAGTGTCTGGTGAAAAGTAATAGTAAAAAGTGCAGCACAAAGTTAATATATAATACAAACCCTCCATTGACCCCCACGCTGAACACGAACTCAATAAGACACACAGAAAGTACAAATGCACATAAAAGTCCAGAAGATTTAACAGAAAATGGATACTGTTTGTGAACCTGGTTCAGCAGGAAAAATAGTCCCATGGAACGCACACAGATTAAAATGACGGCTTGCTTTTCTCCCCAAACAATAAGAAACAGTCTCACCGTGTTTATCCTCAGTACATGGCGTGATCCAGAACCTTGGGGTTTTGCGGTACAAAGCTATTGTTGTCGGGCATTGAAAGTGGCAGGTGGACAAAGGTGTGAATGATTTGAAGTGGTGCTTTCTCCTGTTTCTGTAGTGGAATGGCAGCCTAGTAGAACAAGACTTTTGTTTTTCATTCTGTCCTTCCGTTTAAATAACAAATGATCGGATGCAGGTGATGGAATTGACAGGACCAATTATCATGAGGGACCACGGTTCCACAGTGTTATCCTTCCCCCTGTTGTTTCCAGGGCAGCTTATTTACATATACACAGACCGTGTAAACAGGACAACACTACAAAAGACAGAAGTCGGCACAAAATACATCTATGATGACATTAATCATGTAGCACCGCTACAAGGTGGTTGTGATTTATAAACGGTACATTGTACAGAAATGTGTGTACATCAGGTTTTAGTGTGCTTTTTTGTTGGCAAACAATTTTTTTTTGACGTGCGCATGTTTTCATGTCTCAGTCTACGCACAGTTGTTTAAATGAGGCTCCAAGTGCCTGGTGAAGTCAAAATTTAGGTCAGTTTATGAATTAGCTACTAGGTGGCGTTAACAATATGTCTACAGTCAGGAGGTTATACTTCAACTTCTGAAAAACTTTCAATTCAAACAGATCAATCTCAAGTGCCCATTGCCCTAACAATGTCAAAATTGTGCAGAATTGAAATATTAAAGCTGTGCCAGTATAGGAATGCTGCAGAGAGATGTGGAGGTAGGCCGAAGGTGAGTACACTTCATTGTAAGTATCCTGCACTCACAGACTGGATGGCCACTTGAAAGTAACAAAACTGGAAAGTAACTCTGTGCCATCGTCTTTAAAATCAGGATGATGATCAATATTGCACTTGCCAGATAAAGGAGGCTGCTGCCATGCTTTAGAAGCTACGAGTCACCTTATGGCATCACTGTCATTTGCAGACGTTTTGCTTCTTTCTTATTATTGGAAGAATGCAAAATAACAAATGAGTTTTTATATATGTCCCAAGACAAACAAACATCAGTGCTTATAAACTACCATGTAAATAAATATGCAGTACAAAGCATCAGAAAAATAGTTAAAAATATATAAATAGGCACCAGTAAAGGATAACAAACCAGAATTATACAAGGGATTTAGCAAGCAGGTTTTAGCTCTTTTTTTTACTCGCAAATCAAGGTCCATACTATACAACAGGCAGTAGTTTTAAAGCCCCCACCAGAGCAGCAGTGCCACCCAGAAGCAAGTGCACACTGGGGGAAGCCCCTGCCAAGGTGACTTTCCAGCTTTGTTCTGAAGATAAAAGGAGGGCACTTTCTGTAGGTGAGTGATGGAGGCTGCTTTGAGCAGTGACCTTAATAAATGTTTCTTCCAGGAAACAGTGGTTGGTTTTTCTCTTCATCATAAACTGACTTTTTTTTTGTTGTTGTGGGTTCACAGTACACACACGGTGAATGGAAAAACACTTCAAGGTACGAATTGTTAAAAGCTTGTTCTGTCCCGCAAATACAGGCAATCGGTAGCTAAATGTATGATTTAATCACACTATACCAAATGGCAGCGTGCTATTATTTTACCTAATCCCTCACAATCAAGCTGGACATTTCCAAAATGATAAAAGAAACAAAAACACACCATTTTAGAAATCCATAAATTAACCTTTATTGTATCCCTCCAATTTTCAAATATAAAGTAAACATTTGATGGATGTGACAAACCACATATTGTTATGAATTTTGTCACACAGTTTGGCTAACAGGTTGGTAGGCACATGACAATGAAGTTGTAAACAGCTTAGTAGAACTGACTTCTCAATGGCTGCTCCTCTACCCCACCAGAAAGCCAGCATTTAACAGTATTTAAGACAAACCTTGGGCCTCCGTTTGTGAGCTGCTAGCTTTCATAAACATAATAATTTTACTTATGCTTTATGTGCTTGTTAAAGTTCCTAGGTTACAGCTGTGTGCTTTTTCCATCACTGGAGAAAACAGATTTGAGCAAAGATTTACTATAAAGTGCACGCTACATGAAGCGATCAGTCTGCACTGGCCCTGTGTTCATGACTGTGCCCAGCTATAGACGGGCACCTCATTCATCCAGAACTGGTACGGATGCTGCTGTGATAGCTTCTGGCTCCCCACTTCCCCATGTTTGAATTATGCAGTAAATCTGAACTGACAATAAATGTGTCCCTGAGGTGCTATTTAGTCATTTTTAAATGGCTTAAAAAGTTTTGAAAATACTGTAGTTTTATGTATTGCTTATATATGCATAGGTGTGCTGTCTTTGTAAAGAAATGCTTTCCATACTCACCCAAAAAAAACCAAAAACCTGTAATATACAGTATTTCAACTGAAATTAAGTGATTGCATCTTCTGTATAATAAAATAACCACTCTTTGTGCACAGGCCACAAAAACAGAAATTTCCTTTTTTCCAATTAGGCCCATTTTGTGGAGAGTAGCACACAACAATACACAAAATGGTGCACTAACAATACTGGCATATGCAAAGAGTACAATGAAATTGTTATTTTCATTGCTACTCCTTAGCGCCATGATAAATGAGAATTTACTAAAACAAAGTGTTGGGTGGATGTAATAAAATGGCCTCTGGCTACTTTTCACATTGGAATCAGTGTTAAAAAATGTTCTTGGACAAAACTGTCATTGGCAAATAATATAACTCTGATGGAAAAAAGTGCTCAGCTTTCATGTTCCCAACTTTGTACTTATTCATAGTATTCTTACTTCAATGATAATTATTTCATAATCAGGTTCATTAAGTTAGAATTTCCACCGGCAAGTTGATGCAGCTCAAAAAATCCTTCCTGTTTCATAACTTGAGGACCACATATCATCTTCAGACACATCTCACCTCCCTCATCAGCAAACACAGGATTCTTTGTTGCTGGCCTTAGAAGTATCCCGTGATTTCACCCTGCTCTGAAGCAGAAATGACAAAATGGTCTTCAAGTGTTTGCACAATCAAAAGTTTCAAAACCTTTCAAAACGGCTTTCCCATAATAATAGATGTCATTGTCACTTCCAGAGTTAATTCGCTTGATCAAATTCTTCTCATAGAGTAAAGGGTGATAGGCACCTACAATACAAGCTCGATCCTGAAAGCTCTGGTAATAATGACACAGATCCGTTCTTCTCCTGGAAGGCAGGAATTCGTAGACATTCACTTCCTCACAAAGGCTCATCATCAGTATGATCCCTGAAAAGCAAAGAGAAACAGGTCAGGTGTACCATGTCAGTATTCTGTCTGACAGTACAGCTTTTCTGAGCTGCCACAAGTGAACAGTAAATTACAATAATCACACTTTTAATAGTAATTCACAATATTGGAGTGCAAATCCCTTACTTATTAATGGAGGTTACACATCTTGACAGTGGTCTGATTTCGAAGAGTGAAATTCAGCACATGTCAGGATCCAGCAGGCCGGTAAAAGCTCATTTATAAAACACTGCTTTTCCCAACATGAAATTTTGAGTTGTCTTGCTACAAGATTTGAGAGGTGACTTGTGTTATGCCAACTATTTGTTAGAAATGTAAATAAACTTGCAAAGATGGAAGATGAAGGAAAAATGACAGCAAAATGAAGGGTTGAACCTTCTAGGCTACCTAGTTACTTGGAGCAATCTACAACGTCGAGCCTCCAGGACACCTTATACCCCGTCAAGGCACAAGGCTCATGCTACAGGCTGGACACTGCTATGTGATTCTCAGGATGTCATCTATGTGAACATGACAAGGACAGATTTTCAAAGCCAAATTATTTTTACAGTAGTACCTAAGAAATATTGCGCCAAATATGTGAATATGATCAATGACGGATAAACTGATTAATAACAGAGACTACACAGCTGAAGCAAAGGGACAAGTTTACTTTCACTTTGGAAGCAAAACTACCGTAAATGCATGCTACATAAATAAAAGCCTACATACTGACATTGCCAAACCGAACATTGCTTCCATTCTTCCAAATCTGTTAATGTGCTCTCTTTGCGTCTATGCTACTGTTCTTATGTGCATTCCAGCCACTGAAGTGTACAGACACTATACACAAATGAAACTACAAATTGGGAGACAAAAGATCACATTAAAAAAATAAAATTAAGTTGGCACTTCTGTAGAGAAAATATAACCTTATGTATATAACATTATTATTTCATCGAAAGAGTTTTTAACCAGATCTCTACATTTTCAAAAACATTTAAAAAAAAAAAACGAAACAAAATCAAAAACAAAGTAACACTAAATATGAATTCCTCCTCAATAAGAAATGTTTAATGATTCAGACTGAATGCACACATTTACTGTAAAGGACAGGGAGTAAATATCCTGTAATTAATAAAGATACTGTATATACGCATTAACCACACAGTGATATACTGTATATGGAAAGAAAAAAAAAGAAATGAAAAAAAATGGCCGGAAAAAAATAAGAAGAAATAAAATCCAAAGTGGACAGGAGTAGTGTGCACATAGCCTACATTAATACTAGTAGATCCATTAAAAATAATGAATGAGTATCATCACGTAATCTAAAAGAAAAGTATACAGTAATCCCTCGCTATATCGCACTTCGACTTTCGCGGCTTCACTCCATCATGGATTTTATATGTAAGCATATCTAAATATTTATCACTGATTTTTTGCTGGTTCTCGGATTTCTGTGGACAATGGGTCTTTTAATTTATGGTACATGCTTCCTCAGTTGGTTTGCCCAAGTTGATTTCATACAAGGGACGCTACTGGCGGATGGCAGAGAAGCTACCCAATCAGAGCACATATTATGTATTAAATAAAACTCCTTAAAGATATATGATATGCTTCCCACGCTGTGTTTTGCATACTTAGAAGCTCTAACAGCACCTATTGATTTTTGATTGTTTGCTTTTCGCTCTCTGTCTCTCTCTCTCTGACATTCTCTGCTCCTGACGCGCACTCCTTTAAAGAGGAAGATAGTTTTGCATTCTTTTAATTGTGAGACGGAACTGTCATCTCTGTCTTGTCATGGAGCATAGTTTAAACTTTTGAAAAAGAGACAAATGTTTGTTTGCAGTGTTTTAAAGTCCCTGTCTCTACAACCTCCTGTGTTTCTGTGCAAATCTGTGACACAAGCATGACAATATAAAAACAACAATATAAATGTATGGTTTTTACTTCGCGGATTTTCACCTTTCGCGGGGGGTTCTGGAACGCAACCCCCGTGATCGAGGAGGGATTACTGTATACATACATATAAATGTTCGTTGGAACTGAAAGTAGTCTTTAGAAGTTAATGTTTATATTACATTGAAAGAGATTATAGGAACACAGTAAATAATCTGGAGCTGTGATGCAGCAGCAGTAGCGAAAAATATCGGGCTTGATTCTCATCCTAGTCATCATCTGGGTGGAGTTTGCATGTTTTCCCCATGTATGTGTGGGTTTTCCACTTTTCTTGTTTATGAATAGTGGCCAAGTATGAGTTTACTGTGTGGCCGAGTGCACTTTGGATTTTTCTTATGTCTAGTGTTTCAAAGATCAGCCTAGATTAAGTGGATATTATTGATATTTAAAAAAATCACAATAAACAAATAAAATTAGAAGACCGCCAAGAACTGTGAAAGCTAAGGCATTAGATACATGTAAGGCTGATTATATGCCACTCAGCTTCTCCTGCAAATAAAAACTGTAAAATGTCAACAGAGGACCTATGCTGGACAAACAGATATGTCTCCAGATCTAGCCATTGTCATATTGCTTTGCTGTGGACCTGTATTGGTGTGACAGATTTTAAACAATTTTTTATTGTTGTTTTAATTGTATTTCAATACATGCATTTTCGAATCTTGCTTATGTGTAGTTACTGAGGTGGGAAGCATACATACAGACAACTTTAAACTTTGTTTTTTGATCTTGTTAGATGGTAGCATCTCATTGCTTAGCGCAGATGCCTCACAAGTCCTGTCTAAGTGCCGTAGCTTCAAAAAGATTATTGAATCTGGGTGGGTGGAAACTGTAGATACTCCCTTTGTGCATTCACATTTTAAATCCATTTTAACTGAAAGTAAATATTGTAACAAGCTGCCACAGACATGCGTTTTACTAAGTGATGTTCTATTCTAGGACTTATAATTTGCAACACAGCTTCCATTACACTAGATATCTGCATGAAAAAAACCCACCTGCACCAGCTGCTGTGAACCCTAATGTGTATCCCTCAGGAAAGATATCATTCTGAATGTGTATAAAATGTTTGTTTCATTGCCATAAACATACCTCTAAAATGTGAATGGCATGCTTTCTGAAAATTGAAACTTTGTCACTTTGAAGTGGAACTTTTTTAGCATATTTTAAAACTTTTGTTTTACGTTAATTCCAGTACTGTATTGAGCATGACTCTAGGATATTAAGGGAAATGAGAACCTTTTTAAAATCTATGAATTACACTTTACCTAACAATGGTCTCCCAGAAAAATGAATACATGACATGACTCTGAAAAGTTACCCTTGATTTCCAAAATACTAAACTTATCCTTTAATTATTATTCCCTGGGAGAAATTCTACCACCTACTGGATTACTTTGGAAACAACTAGTTATTAAAAAAAATCTTTCTATATCCATAAAAAATATCCAGAAACTAAAATGAAGGGTATTATGCATTTGCACAACTCTTCAAAATTGAAACAAGGTATTTCTGCAGCATCTGTGAATTATCTTTAATTTATGAAATTTGTTGTGGGCTCCTAAATGAAATCACTAGTATTTAGAACATTAAAAAAATGTTGACAAGAACAGGTCATTCAGCCTAACAGGTGCGACAATCCTATTCACCTAAATCCTCCAAAACAATATCAGGTCAAGTTCCAATTGTCCATTCAAAAGGCAACATACTCCTTGTGTATGTGGTTCTCTGTGTGAAGAAAAACGTCCCAATGTTTATGTGAAATTTACTCTTAACAACTTTCCAACTTTGTCCATGTGTTCTTGATGAACTAATTTTAAAATAAGTCTCAATTTACTATTCCTACTAATTCCTTTCATAATTCTAAACACGTAATCATGTCACCTCTTAATCTTCTTTTGCTTAAACTGAAAAGGCTCACTCTTTTAATCTTTCATCACAACTCTTCCCCTGTAGCCCTGGAATCAGCCTAGTCGCTCTTCTCTAGATTGTTTTTTAGTGCTTTTATGTCTTTCTTGTAGACTGGAGATCAAAACTGCACATAGTACTCCAGATGAGGCCTCACCACTTCATTATAAAACTTGAACATAACCTCCCTGGACTTGAACTCCACACATCGTGCTTTATAACCTAACATTCTGTTAGCCTTCTTAATGGCTTCTGAAGTTAATAGTGTAGAGTCGACTGTGACTCCAAAATCCTTCTCATAAGATGTACTTTCAAGTTTCAGACCTCCCATTGTGTATTCAAACCTAAAATGTTGACTTTCTACATGTAATACTTTATATTTACTGACATTAAATTTCATCTGCCACAAATCTGTCCAAGTCTGTATACTGTCCAAGTATATTATATGACAGTCCACCTAACTTGTTATCATATGCAAACTTAACCAGCTTGCTATTTATATTTCTATCCAGATAATTTTTATATATTAAAAATAGTAGCAACCCTAGCACTGACCACCGAATGACACCGCTCTTAACTTTACCCAATCCTGCTAAGGTTTCTCAAACCATAACCCTCTGCTTCTTGTGTTTTAGTCAATTCTGCACCCATCTACACAATACACCCTGAACTCCCAACTATTTTAGTTTGATGGCCAATTTCTCAAGTAGAACCTTATCAAAAGATTCAAGATAAATAATATCACATGCACCACTCTGATTGTATCCTGTTGTTGTTTCCTCATAGAATTCCAGCATATCAGTAAAACACAACCTCTTCTCTCTAAACCTGTGCTGACTGTTCAGTAAAATTCCTGTTCTTGTCATGTACTGCTCAATCTTTTCCTTAATAATTCCTTTCATTAATTTACCTTTGATACATGTTAAACCTAACCCAGCCACAGGGGATGCACAAACCAGTGTGTTTCTTCGTGCTGGTCCCAAGCCCGGATAAATGGGGAGGGTTACATCAGGAAGGGCATCTGGTGTAAAACTTTGCCAAATCAATATACGGACAACAATACAAATTTCTATACCGGATCGGTCGAGCCCCGGGTTAACAACGACCGCCAACAGTTCTGTTAGCCAACAGGGTGTTGGCAGAAATTGGGCTACTTTTGGCCGAAGAAGGAGAAGGAGAAGAAGAGGGGGGAGACGTGTCCAGAGGCAGGAGAAGAGGAGGAAGGTAAAGAGAGTGGAACTGAGGGTAGGAACTTTGAATGTTGCCAGAATGACTGGTAAGGGGAGACAGTTAGCCGATATGATGGAGAAAAAGAAGGTTGATATATTGTGCGTGCAAGAGACTAAATGGAAGGGGAGTAAGGCCAGGTGGATCGGAGGTGGATTCAAATTGTTCTATCATGGTGTGGATAGGAGGAGAAATGGAGTAGGGTTATTCTGAAGGAACAGTATGTCAAGAGTGTTTTGGAAGTGAAAAGAGTGTCAAACAGAGTAATTATTATGAAGGTGGAAATTTGAGGTGCTTGGTGTGACATCTGGGCAGAGAAAGGAGGAAAAGGAAACCTGGTGGTGGAATGAAGAAATACAGGAGAGTATACAGAGTAAGAGGATGGCAAAGAAGAAGTGGGATAGTCAGAGAGATGCAGAAAGTAGACAAGAGTACAAGCAGATATGGCACAAGGTGAAGAAAGAGGTGGCGAAGGCTAAAGAAAAAGCGCATGATGAGTTATATGAGAGGTTGGACACTAAAGAGGGAGAAAAGGACCTGTACCGATTGTCTAGACAGAGGGATCGAGCTGGGAAAGATGTGCAGCAGGTTTGGGTAATAAAGGATAAAGATGGAAATGTACTCACAAGAGAGGAGAGTGTGTTGAGCAGATGGAAAGAGTACTTTGAAAGGCTTATGAATGGAGAGAAAAAGAGAGAGAAGAGGTTGGATGATTACCAAGGAGGAAGTAAGGACAGCTGTGGAGAGGATGAAGAATGGAAAAGCCGTTGGTCCAGATGACATACCTGTGGAAGCATGGAGGTGTTTAGGAGAGATGGCAGTGTAGTTTTTAACCAGATTGTTTAATGGAATCTTGGAAAGTGAGAGGATGTCTGAGGTGTGGAGAAGAAGTGTACTGGTGCCGATATTTAAGAATAAGGGGCATGTGCAGGACTGTAGTAACAACAGGGGGATACAATTGATGAGCCACAGCATGAAGTTATGGGAAAGAGTAGTGGAAGCTAGGTTAAGAAGTGAAGTGATGGTTAGTTAGCAGCAGTATAGTTTCATGCCAAAAAAGAGCACCACAGATGCGATGTTTGCTCTGAGGGTGTTGATGGAGAAGTGCAGAGAGGTGAGATTGCGTTGGTTTGGACATGTGCAGAGGAGAGATGCTGAGTATATTAGGAGAAGGATGCTAAGGATAAAGCTGCCAGGCAAGAGAAAAAGAGGAAGGCCCAAGAGAAGATTTATGGATGTGGTGAGAGAAGACATGCAGGTGATGGGTGTAACAGAACAAGATGCAGAGGACAGAAAGATATGGAAGAAGATGACCTACTGTGGCGACCCCTAATGGGAGCAGCGGAAAGAAGAAAAAGAAGGCATGTTAAACCAACTGGAATACAGTTACTTGGGTCTGACCAATCACCTTTTACATATAATGGGATAATCTTTGCCATTTTGTAGTCCTTTGGAACATCTAAGGTTGAGGTTGTTTAAGGCATGCAAGATACTCTTACAAGTTTTCTGCTGACAGTCTGCAGTGGCCAATATATTTTTCTATGCTATAGTGTGCTAGAGAAATAGTATTAGTGCAGGTGATGTCAACAGACTAAACAAGCTGTTTAAAAAGGCTAGTTCAATCTTAAGAGTCTTTTGGATCAAGTCACCCCCCAGCTGCAATGGTATACTTCTCTCTGTGCTAAATGGTACTGAGCTGGCATAGCAGACATCTTAACAGACAAAGATGCTACATGCAATATACTGTGCCAATGAGTGGCATACTGTGAGATTCTGCAATTCTCATTACTTTACATTTAAGTAAATATCTAAACTTTTATTAATAGTAGCTTTGCCTTTTTGGTTGTAACCTGCCAATTTACTTCGGGATTAATAAAGTTTCTATCAGAAAAAAAAAACTAAAAAAATACTAGCTGAACAATAACCCAAATGGAGAACTTGCTCATCAGATGGTTAAATAACTATGCTTATAAAAGAGAACTGCTGAGAGAAAACAGGCAACAGCAGCAAAAAAAGATATCGAGAATGGGTTATAACGAGTAATCTCTGGTTAAAACTCAACCATTACAAAAAAAAACCAAAATAAAGTATTTTTGATATCGAATGAAAAGACTGCAAATCAGTCATTTCTAGTTAACTCTTTAACTGCAACTGGAATAATCCCACGAAATGTGCCCTATAGGCTTCCAGGGCTGCCCTCACTATTTCAGTAATGTCAACCGAGTATAACCCTGTCTCATCCCACTTCTCAGAATGATTTTTTTAAGAAACGATGTTTAATATACCTCTATACCATTACTGTATATATTAAAGTCTCAATATATCCTTCTCAAGTTTAGATGTATTTGTATTCCAAAAATAAAGCCCGTGCTGCTCTCAGTTTTTCTATTTTTCACTGACTATCTCAGCAGATCATCTCTTTTATTCGTCATCTCCCTAAATTAGAATACGTATTCCAGACATATTTGCTTCAAGTGTTGTGTATGCATGCCCTTTCTGCCCTAAACATAATCTTCACAGAAAATTCTTGCAAATGCTTGCATTGACCCTCATATTTATTGTTCAAAACTATTTGAATCCCCTATACGTTGTTCTCTGTCTGCTAGACACAAAAGTATTTGTCCTTATTATTTTAAATTATAAAACATCACAGATTCTTTTCAATAATGTATCATGTTTACCAAACTTTATTACAAATATTATGTTTGTGTATAAGCCTAAAACAGCCTGTATTCTTCAGAAAAAAGTACATTGGTCTAAAAATTTACAAGTATCATAGAGACAAGACATTAATTATGAGAGATTTAAAAAAAATACGAAATCATTTCTTGAATAAGCTGTTTTTGCATGACACGCCTTTGTACAACAAACCAGTGATAAAAATGACGATCCCACTGCAATATGCGTTCTCTGTGTGTCAAATCTGTTTTTGCCACCTTAAATTCTTTCACCATCTACGTTATGCCCTACATGTCAACACTCTTTGACAACAGCAGTGGAAAACATTTGCTTACATCTTAGCTAACCCGCTGAGTGGTAGTTTTGGAATTTGTCTTTTTGTTACAGGCATGGCTCTTGCCCTGACAATGCACACAGTGAGGGCACTGCAACCTTTTGGTGTTGTGAACATGTCAAAGGTTTCACCTAGTAGCTTTAGTGGGATTTAAGAAATATTAACATCAAAGAACCTTAATCTTAAATAACCTGCTGCTCTAATCCAATCCATTCTGTTCTAATCACCTGTCTTCACGATACTCTTCTGGTTGCACTAATTTCCATAAAGTCACTCAACAAGGCCCAGAATTGAATAAGAGAAGATGAAAATTTAATAATAACTGCTGCACCAAAGTACACATGCTCCAGGCACAAACAATTTACAAGTGAATTCCCTTCCTCTGAGGATCATATTTAAAAGAAAATCCCTTAACACACACCTTCAGGTAAACAACTGTCACTTACCTTGAATTCCTGAGGATGGAGGATTCCTCTGAATATTGTCATCTGAATTATCTTGAATTATATCCCACAGGTCCCACTGAAATGTTGGATTCATTACATAAAAGAACTGATTTGGGTTTTTAATGCGGTACTCTTTATATTTGTCAAAGAAATTGTAATCTGGATTATTGAACCACTGAAAAGAGAAAGAAGACAATTTAAATATTGCCTTTCACATGTTTGCTGTAGTTTATCTTGATAAGTGATGTACATTTCAATGCAAAATTACATTATACAGCATATCAATATAAAATCCTGACAATGTACCTCTAACTGTGCAGCAAAGTGTTATACTGTTAAATTTGGCCAATTCAATTCTCTAAATTAAATTCTCTCACTGTAACATCTAATAATTTGATTGCAAAAAATCTTATACATTTGAAAATATCTGTCTTTTACTGATGGCAGCAAAGCTGCAATACTCATTGGTGACTGTTTAAATTTCCTTATAAAAAAAGTATTGCCTAAGTAGTGTAAACCCGCAGCTCAAAATGATCTGCTGCTGTAATGTCATTCAGTGGCAAATGGCTCTATAATGTGAATAGTTCTGAAGGGCTATCAAAATGCTGGCTTTTATTTTTTTAATACAATAAAAACATTAAATTGAAGCTTCAGTGGAAATGTACACTTGGTAAAAAGTACACTTATAACAGAACAGCTTCCTGATCTGTTGGAACTATAATTTGAAGTTGGTCATGGGAAAGATGAATATGAAGATGTTCTGCTACAAGGATGACATGTGTGAGTGGATATGCAGACAGATATTAGCTGTAAGAGGAAGGTGTACTGAAACAGCTGTTAGAAAAAAGTAAAGGCACATCACGGACATTGAAAGACAAATTCACATACACATACCAAATTTTCTAAAAAAATGCTGAAATAAAGATCTCAATTTCCCTGTGGGTTTTTCTTCCTACAATTTTTTATTATATATATATATATATATATATATATATATATATATATATATATATATATATATATATATATATATCTATACTAATAAAAGGCAAAGCCCTCACTCACTCACTCACTCACTGACTCATCACTAATTCTCCAACTTCCCGTGTGGGTGGAAGGCTGAAATTTGGCAGGTTCATTCCTTACAGCTTCCTTACAAAAGTTGGGCAGGTTTCATTTCGAAATTCTACGCGTAATGGTCATAACTGGAAGCTGTTTTTCTCCATTTACTGTAATGGAGATGAGCTTGAACGCCGTGGGGGCGGAGTTTCGTGTGACATCATCACGCCTCCCACGTAATCACGCAGTACATAGAAAACCAGGAAGACCTCCAAAAAGCGCTGAAGAAAACAAGCATTATATAATTGAGAAGGCAGCAAAACAATAAGAAGCGAGCGAGTGACATATACAACCATATTCATGAGTTCTGCTACTTCGGAAACAAAGCACGATGTAAACCTACACTTTAAATTAAGTTCATAGACAGGCTCCGCTGGCATTTGCAATTTAGTGCCTGCCCATAAAAGGCCGTCCGTCAGCGGCAATCCAATAGCAAACTCCCACTAAATATTCACGGGTGAACGACTGTGCTTATGCAGAGGAAGATGAGATGGTCAGCGTGGTGTTTGGCACAAACTCAGCGAAACTGCGAGAGAAAGTTTTAAGTGCCAGGACTAAGGTAACATTAAATACAGCCATGGACATAGCACGAGATGGCACCAGCACAGCTGGGAACCTTCGATGCATGTACACCGAGTGGCTCACGTGAACTGACGCAGTGCACAGCCAAAAAGCAACAGTTCCAAACTGAACAAAAACCGAATTACACAATTGAAAAGGCAGCAAAAAATATGAAGTGTCTGATACATACAAGCATATTCATAAATCCAGCTACTGCGGAAACAAAGCACACGGTGGAAAAGTCAATGTCCCGCTAAAGGAAGACAGTGTAAAAAAAACCCGTGCATGCAGTGTGTCAGGTCTCAGATAAAGAAGAAGACGAGCTGTTTATTGATGCAGTAAGAAACGAATCGATGAATGAAACCTGTCATCTTTACAACGATTGACAAACACAGAATGTAACTTGAACACAACACATCCTACAAATACGAACCTGATTGAAAGAAATAATGATAATCAAATCCTTGATGACAGCAACACTCAGTAACACTCACAAAACAAATACTGTATATTGACAGTCATGTTACGTTATTTTTAAAATGTTCCCTTTTCTTTTTCATAGCTTTTTTAACACACTACTTTTCCGCTGTGATACGCGGGTATATATATATGTATATATATATCCCGATCTACATACTCAAATAGTGGATACTTTATTCGCCATCAATGATTGTTTTGGTAAAGCCATACTCAGTGTATTCATTAGATGAACGGTAAAAAAGTAAGAGCGAGGGAGGATGACTTATTGCGGCATGCAGGCTGTAGTCTTGCGTCAACTCTATCTGAATTGCGCGATCACATTTGAAAAAAATATATCTTTTCAAGTTCTATTTAGTCCATATGTGTCAAACTCAAGGGATGTAATTATATCCGGCCCGCGAGATCATTTTATATACTGTATTATTGTTATGAATGGCCCGGGTATATGAAGCGCTGGTAACACAATAAACTACAGATCCCATAATGCAGCGCTTCAGCTGCCTTGGCCGAACATTTACCGCGTTAATCAAGTCTAGCTTATGATGCTGCAAGTTATTGCGAAGCTACCTCACACGATGCTGAAGAGAAAAGTTGATTCTGAAAATAGAGCCTTTAAAAACCGATGGGAGGCTGAGTATATGTTTACTGAACCCGTGTGTCTCATTTGTGGAGCTAATGTGGCTGTAATTACAGAATTTAATCTAAGACGGCACTATGAGACAAAACATCACGGTAACCTGAAAGACCTGAATGCAATGCAGAAGATACAGAAAGCAGAAGAATTAAATAAGAATCTGACACTTCAGCGGACGTTTTTACCCGTGCACAATCACAAAGTGATTTCAAGTGAAGCTGCTTTTATGGGAGACACAAATGCACTAGTGCAACTTGCCCCACTTTCCCTGTTGCCAAGTAATGTTGAACCAAGTCGATGTTGCAAAAGGAGTTGCAATGTTAACCAAGCAGAGGCTTCACGTGCTGGAAGAGGTGGAAAAACTGTTGCTAATGTGGTTGAACAAGAACCAGCTTGCAGGGGATAGCGTAAGCAAAGCAATCATATGCGAGAAAGCCAGGAAGATTCATGGCGATTTGCTGAAAAAAAAATCCTTCTTCGAGTGGCAAAGGTGAGGCATTTAAAGCCAGTAGAGGATGGTTTGAAAAGTTTCGCAAGAAAAATGGCATTTCATTTTTTTCCCTGTGCTTAAAACTCATAAAAAACGTTTTTACAGCAAGCAGTTCGTAAGGGTCTAGCACAAACTCTTACAATGTTAGTTTTCTCTGTTGTCCAAGGGTTTCTCAGTGGTATTCAATTGTTTTACATTTAGTTTACTATTAAACTGTGCATTCTATGGTATAATTAACTATTTTTGTACTTAAAAATATATATATATTTAGATAGATAGATAGTTTACATACAGTTCGTGCGGTCTGAAATGGATTAATTGTATTTACATACAATCTTATGGGGAAATTATGTTCGGGTCGTGACCAAATCGAGTTGCATCCAGAGTTTTGGAATGAATTACAGTTGTGACCAGAGGTACTACTGTACTAGGATGACTTCCTAGTAATGTCATTGAATGAGTCGGAAAAAAATATCAATTTTTAACATGTAAAGGATTCTGAAATTAGCACAAAGAAATGATACATTTAAGAAATTTAGAAACACTGAAAGGATGGCTACAAATATTCATTTCACTTACGTGAGTAATGTTTTTAGAATAGGGTGCTGGATCCCACATAACCAAAACAGTATCTCTATACAAAGGATCTGTCAGAAATCTGTGTGCCTCTGTAGATACGACCTAAAAAAAAGCATGGAGAAACAAATGAGTCAAAATGGAGCAACAACGCTGAACAATTTTTAAATACTTTGAGGTACTGATAGGTATATTATCAAATAGACTTCTTGCATCACATTCCTCATCTGCAGTTGAGATAAGCAACATTCTCTGTGAATTTACTTTATTAATATACTGTACATATATTTTAGTTACAGTATCTTGTGGGATAACCTTGAAATTCACATATGAACACTGAAATTGGCACACTCTTTTTCTAATCTCATCTGTTGTAGTTGAGTGTAGCTTATGATAACATGCCCTTCCAAACTGTGAAAAGTTCTAGTTACTTTCACAACTATAACTGTAGGCTAAATTGTCACCAAAGATACTAATACTCAAAATGCAATTATCCAGGCTATCAATGACACTTTCAAATATTACTTCCAAGATTTACTGACATTCTAACAGTTTCTAATCTGTGCACTGATCTAATGCTATTATCACCCCACACATAACTAACTTGCATGTAAAGTAGCCTTTGAAAAGTGCAGCTTTACTCAAAACGCAATTAATATTAATATAATAATAATCATATGCATGAATATAGTGAGCTTTTTTCATGGGGTGATTCTGAATGTAACACAGCCAATTTATACTCATTTTCCTTTCCTGTTCCTTGGACAGAAAAATGTATACCTTGGAAGAGAGGCAGTGACCTCTCCACAAATCCCACACACCACCAAAATGGTGCCAGTTGAATGACTGCTGAAGAAGGCCCAATGGTTTTGTCAGACTCAGCAACTATTTTTTCCTTTCTTTTACATAACAATCAGCTATTAAATAGGGCTTGCATCTGGCACCCCAACTCTTTTTATGTTTGTTTTAACTTCTTTTACAAGTGAAAAGGGATTCGCCAAGTTTTAAATGATACCACATGCCATCCTAAATTAGAATGTCAAAACGTTGAGGCAAAATGTAGAAAACAAACCTAATTCAGTGGACTGATAATTCTGTAACTTAGTTTAAGAAAGCCCTCTAGAAGGTACACTTTGAATGCGTCTCCATAGGGATAAATAAACTTAAACCTGTAGGTTTTATTTTTAAAAACAGCTAAATAAGTAATCAGTGCTCTCAGGCACAATTCCACCCAATATTAGTAGCAAAGACTTTATAGATTTCTTTAATGAACTAGACAGAAAAAAAAAAACTGAGTAGTCTAGAAACCCAGGCACAGGGGATGCACAAACCAGTGTGTTTCTTCGTGCCAGCCCCAAGCCCAGATAAATGGGGAGGGTTATGTCAGGAAGGGCATCCGGTGTAAAATTTTGCCAGATCAACATGTGGACAACAATACAGATTTCCTTACTGGATTGGTCGAGTTCCGGGTTAACAACAACCGCCATAAGTACTTACATACGAAGAAAGGTGCATTTGCCCAAAACATTAACATTTACAGTATATGTTACTTACATAAAAGCCAGATCGAATGTTATTTATCTATTTACTAGTGATGAGCGAGCATGCTTGGCCGAACATGTGTTCGGCTCGAGCATCGCTATGCTCGGAGCATGGCGCTACTCGAACGAGCACCACACGTTTCGCGGGTTGGAGACAGCCAATCAAGGGGCAGGTAAGTACTGCCCTCACTGTAATGCCACTAGCCATGTCAGGAGCTGGCATTACAGTGATTGGCTGGCTGGAACACGTCATCAGGTGCTAAACAGCATGCACTCGCATATAATATTTTAGAGCGTCAGCTCACCTGCAGGCACTGGCATATAATGTTTTAGAGCGTCGTTTTTCCTGTAAAATTGATTTTTAGGGGGTTTTGTGTGTGTTTTTGTCAGTCTGTAAAAGTGGAGTTGGGATTGTATATGTGGCTGAGAGAATAAAACTGAATAAAAAAAAACAAAAAACAAAGCTAACCTTTACAAGTATCATAAATTACACCGGCTGTTACAGGCTGGAATCAAATGTATGTTTTTATTCTAAAATAGTAAGAACATGAGCAGCTCACTTCTCAAAATGGACTTGGCCAGGATCGAACCTGTGAAGCTTTGATTACCAGTCAATAGTTAATACCGTTGCACCACCAAAGCTGTCATAGCAACTGTGTGTCAATGTCGCACCCTAACACGGGTTCTTTTTTGCAGTTATATTTTTGAATGGAAGCGCATTTGTTCTGTTATATTTGTACCTTTTGTGAAAGTGTTTCTTTGATATTTGGAATTCAGGCTTCACACATTATACTATTCATGTCTACATTTTGGCAATTATTACTAAAACATGAAAAACATTTCTGTTTTAACGATATGTTTACATAGATCGTTGTAGACACGGAATACACATGAAATGCAAGTGTTCCAAATAATGATATAGTATTTATAAAAGGTGTCATTTTGTTTGACTTCTCACTCTATACAACTCTAAGCAACTGACATGCAGGTAAACAGACTTGAGCTGAGGAAACTGTGTGGGGTGGAGGGATGTGATAGCAGGCTGCTTGCTGTTTGCTGCTTATCAACACATTTAAAAGACAAAAGACGCTGACAGAAAGGTGCAAAGCATTTAAAGGTGGGACGGATCTATGAGTTTTTTCGTAGGCTCTGGTAATTCTAGCGTTAAGGATAGGAACTTTGGATGTTGGCAGTATGACTGGTAAGGGGAGAAAGTTAGCTGATATGATGGAGAGAAGAAAGTTTGATATATTGTGCGTGCAAGAGACTAAATGGAAGGGAAGGTGGATCGGAGGTGGATTCAAATTGTTCTATCATAGTGTGGATGGGAGGAGAAATGGGGTAGGGGTTATTCTGAAGGAACAGTATGTCAAGAATGTTTTGGAAGTGAAAAGTACAGACAGAGTAATGATTATAAAGCTAGAAATTTGAGGTGTGATGATGAATGTTGTTAGTACATATGCCCCGCAAGTTGGGTATGCGATGGATGAGAAAGAAGATTTCTGGAGTGAAGTGGATGAAGTGATGAACAGTGTACCCATGGGACGGAAAGTGGAGCGGATATCAATGGACATGTTGGTGAAGGGAACAGAGGAGACGAGGAGATGATGGGTAGGCATGGTGTCAAGGAGAGGAATGAAGAAGGTCAGAAGATAATGGATTTTGCAAAAAGATTGGACATGGCTGGGGTGAATATGTATTTTAAGAAGAGAGGGGAATATCAGGTTACATACTGTACAAGAGTGGAGGAAGATGCACACAGGTAAATTATATCCTATGCAGAAGAGTCAATCTGAAGGAGATTAAAGACTGCAAAATGGTGGCAGGGGAAAGTGCAGTTAGACAGCATAGGATGGTGGTCTATAGCAGGGGTTCCCAAACCTTTGGACGTCAAGTACCACCTGTGGTTAAGTGAGTTGCGTTGCGTACCACCTGCACCTTGTTGAAAGGGAGGGAGAGCTGTAAGGGGGGGAGTTCGGGTCTAAACCACCCCAAAATCTGAATAAAAGTTAAAGAATTGGAATAAATTATGCATAAAATTAATGAAAAAATTTGTGCATGTACATAAATTGATAAATTCCGCACCGAAACTAAATCCTGCCTTCGGCCTGTATGTGACGCAGTTATCGAAGACAAAATGGTATCGGCTTTGTGCTTAGATCTAGTGACTATGATGCGATACAGCAGCAGTGCACGTATAACAACAAATGCGAGCGGTTTCTGTGAGTTAGAGTTACCGAGGACTAAATAGTGTTAGTGTTGTGCGTTCATCTAGTGAGCAAAAGCTCAAACAGTGAAGAAGTAGAAGCTGACTTCCGCGAAACGGAATTATGGTAGCATTAAATGAACTAAATACTGATTCGAATAATAGGTTTTATTTATTCAGATGACGAAATTTCACACCACACTAAATTTGGGAATCCAGGTATTATTGTATTTAAACAGTTTCATTGGTTTTTGCTCACAACAGGCTTGTCATAAAGGGTTTTGCACAGATAAATTAAATTAAAGGGACTGCGATGCGTACCACCTGAAAACGCTCCGCGTACCACTGGTACCACAGTTTGGGAACCACTGGTCTATAGGATGACACTGGAGATCAAGAAGAGGAGGAGAGTTAGGTCAGAGCCAAAGATCAAATGGTGGAAGTTGAAAAAGGAAGACTGCAAGGTTAGTTTAGGGAGGAGATAAGACAGGCACTGTGTGGCAATGAAGAGTTACCAGACAGCTGGGCAACTACAGCAGAAGTAGTAAGGGTGACAGCAAGATGGGTGCTTGGTGTGACATCTGGACAGAGGAAGGAGGAAAAGGAAACCTGTTGGTGGAAAGGGGAAGTACAGGAGAATATACAGAGGGAGAGGATGGTGAAGAAGAAGTGGGATAGTCAGAGAGATGCAGAAAGTAGACACAAGTACAAGGAGATAAGGTGCAAGGTAATGAGAGAGGTGGCAAAGGCTAAAGAAAAGGCATATGATGAGTTTATGAGAGGTTGGACACTATAGAGGGAGAAAAGGACCTGTACCAATTGGCTAGACATAGGGATTGAGCTGGGGAAGATGTGCAGCAGGTTAGGGTCATCTATAATAATAAAAGGCAAAGCCCTCACTGACTGACTGACTCACTCACTCACTGACTCATCACTAATTCTCCAACTTCCCATGTAGGTAGAAGGCTAAAATTTGGCAGGCTCATTCCTTACAGCTTACTTACAAAAGTTAAGCAGGTTTCATTTCGAAATTCTACACGTAACGGTCATAACGGTCGACAACGTCCGCCATGTTGAACTTTATTCATGGCCCTATCTTCACGAAATTTGGTAGGCGGCTACCCTGCGCTAACCGAAACCGATGTACTTACTTATTTCGATGGTATTACGCCACTGGCGGCCGCCATATTGAACTTTTCAACGTCACCAATTTTCAAACTTCCCGTGTAGGTAGAAGGCTGACCCCATCTTCACGAAATTTGGTAGGTGGCTTCCCTGCGCTAACCAAAACCAATGTACGTACTTATTTCGGTGGTATGACGCCACTGTCGGCCGCCATATTGAATTTTCCAAATGTCACTAATTCTCCAACTTCCCGTGTAGGTAGAAGGCTGAAATTTGGCAGGCCCATTCCTTACAGCTTACTTACAAAAGTTAAGCAGGTTTCATTTCGAAATTCTATGCATAACGGTCAACAACGTCCGCCATGCTGAACTTTCTTATTCATGGCCCCATCTTCACGAAATTTGGTAGGCAGCTTCCTTGCGCTAACCGAAACCAATGTACATACTTATTTCAGTGGTATGACGCCACTGTCAGCTGCCATATTGAACTTTACAACGTCACTAATTCTCCAACTTCCCGTGTAGGTAGAAGGCTGAAATTTTGTACTTATTTCGGTGGTATGACGCCACTGTCGGCCGACATATTGAACTTTTAACGGAAACCGATATCCGTACTTATTTCGTTGGTATGACACCACTGTCGGCCGCCATATTGAACTTTCCAACGTCACTAATTCTCCAACTTCCCGATTAGGTAGAAGGCTGAAATTTGGCAGACTCATTCCTTACAGGTTACTTACAATAGTTAAGCCGGTTTCATTTCGAAATTCTACGTGTAACGGTCATAACGGTCAACAACGTTCGCCATGTTGAACTTTCTTATTTACGGCCCCATCTTCACGAAATTTGGTAGGTGGCTTCCCTGAGCTAACCGAAACCAATGTACGTACTTATTTTGGTGGTATGACGCCACTGTCAGCCGCCATATTGAACTTTCCAACATTACTAATTCTCCAACTTCCCATGTAGGTAGAAGGCTGAAATTTGGGAGGCTCATTCCTTACAGCTTACTTACAAAAGTTAAGCAGGTTTCATTTAGAAATTCTATGCATAATGGTCAACAACGTCCACCATGTTGAACTTTCTTATTTATGGCCCCATCTTCTCGAAATTTGGTAGGCGGCTTCCCTGAACTAACTGAAACCAATGTACGTACTTGTTTCAGTGGTATGATGCCACTGTCGGCCGCCATATTGAACTTTTCAACGGTCTTTGTTACTTATGGGCCCATCTTCAAGACATTTGGTACACGGGTTCCCAACGCTAACTGAATCCTACTTACGTACATATAAACGTCCATTGCCTGCACCTCGGTCACCGTGTGAGGTGGCGTTGGGTCCCCCATGCCAACGCCTCCCACGTTGTTGGCTGCCTGCCTATATAAGGCCGTCCGTCGCTCCGGTCTCTACATTCCCTTCCTTGCTTCGCCACGGGATTCACGTCTCCTTACTGATAACTACAGCCTTTTTGTTTAATCCACGGCTTCTCCGCTGTTTTATTGTTTATTTATTACAATTATAGTTATTGTGTAGGTATTTTAGACTTACTTTACATTGCTCAGGTACCCATTTCCTTTATCGTTCCAACCCCCATTACCATGTCTATCGAGATGATCACTATCGATCAAAGAACTGTCACTTACTGAGTGGTTCCCATGCCTGGAGATGGCACCTACCATTTCCATTCTCTTTGTTACATATTGCACGGCCATATCAGGCTCACTCTTGATATCCTATGGTTCTGCATGTGAGTTGATGGCTGCCGCTGAATTGTTCGGTTGTCGCTTTCAAGTGTACCGAAATGGCAAATATTTTACACCTTTCGAAACCGCCAATGCCTCTTAAACATCTTAGATTGACAGGTGACGATTTCAGTAGTGGACACTTTGATGTTTATGAATGTTTAAACTCTCAAAAGCTGGATGTGATTTTATCGATGAAACCGGTTGTGTGCTTACAATGCTTGACAGATGCCGAATGTCTCTTCAACACAAGTCCTATAAATAATGTCGTAATTGAAACAAACCATGAAACTCAAACCGATTATGACAGCAGCAATCCAAGCTGTGAGATTTGAGACAAGATTACTGTTCACATGGCCAACTGTAAGTTATATGCTCAAGAGTAAGCTCAGCGCACAGCTTGGTCATGTTACAACCGGAGGGCCGAACTGACAACATGGTATACAAAGAGATCCTTAACAAATAATTATTGGCATATTTTCCCTCAGTTTAAAAAGGTTTAATTTCCTTCTTATTAAAAATTTTAATGCAGTACTTCGCCGCTGTGAAGCGTGGGTATTTTGCTAGTAAAGGATAATGATGAAATATACTCATAAGAGAGGAGGATGTGTTGAGAACATGGAAAGAGTACTTTGAGAGGCTGATGAATGAAAAGAATGAGAGAGAGAGAGAGAGAGAGAGAGAGAGAGAGAGAGAAGGTTGGATGATGTGGTGATAGTGAATTAGGAAGTGCAATGGATTAGTAAGGTGGAAGCAAGGACAGCTATGAAGAGGATGAAGAATGGAAAGGCTGTTAGTCCAGATGACATACCTGTGGAAGTATGGAGGTGTTTAGGAGAGATGGCAATGGAGTTTTTAACCAGATTGTTTAATGGAATATTGGAAAGTGAGAGGATGCCTGAGGACTGGCGAAGAAGTGTACTGGTACCGATTTTTAAGAATAAAGGGAATGTGCAGAGTTGTAGTAACTACATGGGGATACAAATGATGAGCCACAGCATGAAGTTATGGGAAAGAGTAGTGGAAGCTAGGTTAAGAAGGGAGGTGATGATTGGTGAGCAGCAGTATGGTTCCATGCCAAGAAAGAGCAACAATATGCAATGTTTGCTCTGAGGGTGTTGATGGAGAAGTATAGAGAAGGCCAGAAGGAGTTGCATTGTGTTTTTGTGGACCTGGAGAAAGCATATGATAGGGTGCTGCAAGAGGAGTTGTGGTATTGTATGAGGAAGTCGGGAGTGGCAGAGAAGTATGTAAGAGTTGTACAGGATATGTACGATGAGAAGTGTGACAGTGGTGAGGTCTGCAATAGGAGGGATGGACGCATTCAAGGTGGATGTGGGATTATATCAGGGAATGGCTCTGAGCCCTTTCTTATTTGCAATGGTGATGGACAGGTTGACAGATGAGATTAGACAGGAGTCCCTTTGGAATATGATGTTTGCTGATGACATTGCGATCTACAGCAAGAGAAGGAGCAGGTTTAGGAGACCCTGGAAAGGTGGAGATGTGCTCTAGAGAGGAGAGGAATGAAGATCAGTAGGAACAAGACAGAATACATGTGTCTGAATGAGGGGAAGGTCAGTGGAATGGTGAGGATGCAGGGAGTAGAGTTAGAGAAGGTTAATGAGGTTAAATACTTGGAATCAACAGTACAGAGTAACAGAGATTGTGGAAGAGAGGTGAAAAACAGAGTGCAGGCAGGGTGGAATGGGTGGAGAAGAGTGTCAGGAGTAATTTGTGACAGACAGTTACCAGCAACCGAAACAAGTAATGGGTCTGTCAAGATATTTACAAAAAAATACTGGGTGGAAGAGAAAATGCTTTCAAGCTATGTATCTGTAAAGTTTGACGAAATTCAAAAGAACTGAACATTAATAAAGGGAAAAGTATAAAACCTGCTTCCTATAACTGCGCAAAGTTAAGGTAACGTTTTAATAGGCATAATATACAAAAGGTAATTCACTAAGGTCAATAAAGCAGAGCTGGCTATTCTAGTTCCTTTATGTCTGGCTTTTTAAATTGTGCTATTACAAATCTACAGCAAATTCAAATCAGATGTAAAGCAAAGCAGTGCACTGGGTTTGTAAAAAGGATGTACAAGTGCACCATTTGTGCATGGCTGATGGTAGCTGAGATATACTTAATCGGTTATCAGTCTTTGTAACTACTCCACTTCTTACCTTCCAGCTCTCCCTTTCTTAACTCTGCCCAATGTCTTACCAAACCCTGCCTAATGTCTTACCAAACCCTGCCATGAAGTAGCTTAAAACCTTTTTTTTAAGGGTGATGTCTGACCAGGCCTGGGAACAACTTTTAATGTTACAATGGCTCTCCTTTTGTTATGGGAATACTAGGCTCTATCAGCTATTGGTATTCCCTGCAATCCTTAACTTCACTTCACTTTTTAACAAGACACAATGAATTTGCAAAAAATAATTCATTCGGAGAAGAAAGAAAAAAGCAGTGACCAATTTAAAGTAAATTATGTAAAAATCAGCAAGTTTTGCCATTTCTCATTAGATTGCAAAGCACAACAATCCTTTCACAGATTGGAGAATATGTAAAAAAAGTGCTTTTTAATTCTGGCATCTCTACTCTGACTTCAACAATGAAGAAAATATTATTAAGAAAGATTAAAGACACTCCACAAAATACTGTTCATGACAGAATCATTAAGATGGGTAAGAATGTGACAGATCAACAGATTACAGAAATAAAATCGGTATCTGTATTTTTTTTGGCATGTGACGAGTCGTGACATGAAGGAAATTGCACAAATTAGCCACCTGAGAGTGTATGTTTCCAATAAAAGTCTCCATGAAGAATTAAATTACTCCTTATAAGGACAAACTCGAGGTGAAGATATCTCTACAGCAATTTTGGAATTTTCAACTGTTAGGGAAATTGACATCAATAAATTGGTATCTATCGCTACAGATGGAACATCCAGTAAAGGCTTTCTTACCCTGCTCAAACAAAACTACTTTTGTTAGTAGAAGACTTGAAAGGTGGAAATCTGTTTCATTTCAAAACATTAAGAAAATATCTGGAAACTACTGGAAGTGTTATTAATCTTTCTGGCAAGTATTACAAAAATGCATAATTCATTTACTGGTCGCTTCAAAGATTTCAGAAATAAAAAGTTCACTCTTTCATTCTTGTCAATCGATTAAATTCTTCACTGTTTCAACAGTTGACAGAGCTCAATTTGAACTAAAACTAACACATTTGAAAAGCAAAGATTTGTGGTCTTCAAAATTTATATCTTTACAAGTGGAACTAGAAAACCTGGAAAGAGAAAAAGGCGACTTTAACCATGAATTACAAATGGACTGAACTTTCCAACTGTCGAAAGAGAGACCAACTGATTTTTGAAACATGGAACAACCTTCCAGACTATTATTGTCAACTCAAAATAGTAGAGTTTGAAATTTTGATGATTTTTGGGTCCACTTATTCTTGTGAACAGATGTTCTCCAACATGAATGACACCAAATGCGAGCTATGAAGTCAGCTTAATGATGTAAGTTTGGAATCCTGTTTAAAATTGAAGTCTTCCAACTACTCACCGAACATGAAACAACTCTGCGGAAATACAGTGTCAGAAGTCTCATTAAATTGTTTTTCTTTATTTCCTATAAGTGCTTGAAGTTTTGGCTTTGTGTTAAATGCATATACTGTATGCCCATATTACATTAAAAAATTGTATCTCATACCCCCTTTTCTACCCATTGCTGCTCTTTGTGAATCTTGCTTTAAGAAGATTGTCGATCCCTGCCATGACTGAATAAGATATTGCATTTGCCCCAATAACCAGACATTCTCTTGCAGTGGCATTTAAATGGAAAACTTGTGTAATTGTTGTCTTAACTTTATATCACTAGTTGTATTTTTCATCTAATGTATCTACCAATATAATAATTAGATTATCACACAGTTCTCAGTATTCTCCTGATCCTGATCAATACAATTCAATTATCAATAAACAAAATATCTACAGACATTAATTAGTTACCTGTGAATTAATAAATCTAATGGTTGTCTTACTCCCAACATCACGGATGAATCTCGCCGATGTAGGGGCTGCATTAAATCTCAGCACAGCATCATGTTCATCTAGTGGAAAAAAAACACTCATGTTTTAGACAGTACAACCAGATCATGTTAAATAATTTTTTCAAAGGTTCATCTGACTTACAGGACATTAAACCAAATAGATTTGTTTTCCAACAGAACACCAAAAAAAAAAAAAAAAAGAAAACATACACATTTGCCACATGTGGCTCCTTTAAAGATTAAACTTACACCTACCAATTTCTCGACCAAGGCCAGACCATCTCAGAGAACCTGCAGATGACACCACAGCACACCTCTTAAGTTTACCAAAAACATCCTTAAAAGGTTTCGTTGGCAAGTAGGACTTCCAATCATCATGTTTATCTTTACCCTCAGGAAATCCATCTGCCAGTGTGAGCATCTTGACAGGATATAGCTTACTTTTTAATTCACAAAGGAGTTCTTCTCTAGATAGTTTCACTGCCTTCTTTTTAAAATTAAACGTCACATTGTACTTGTTCATTGAAAGATAGTTGATCCAGATTTTCTTCAGCAGTGATGTAAGCAAGCTTGTAGATGTCTCCTCATTCCAGACTGGGAAAACCTTGTTGAAACCTAATTTGTTTATCTTATTCTCTTCTTTTGGAATGCTCTTATTGTTCAAAGTGCTCCTGGAAGGTCTCTCAGTGACCTTTTTGTAGCTTACACTGAGCGTTTGAGAAAAGTTACTTTGACTTTGCAGTGAAATAATATTTTGAGCCAAGTAAGTTGTAAATGTTCTTAACTTTTCTTGTGGAGCTTGGTTAGGTTTTAAGGAGTAATCCAGAATTAAGATTACAAGAAAAGCACCAATTACCCACAAAAACCTCTTCATAAAAAAAATCTTAACCATTCTTTTCCGCACGAAGTCAAGATTGTGAAAATCCAGCTATTAAAAAAAAGGGGAGAAAAGAGAAAAATAGATATATTGTAAGTGGTTATCAGTTAATTTTATCAATACATTTCAAACATCAAGCCATTTATCCATCATCCACCCTTCTTAATTCAGTTTTGGTTCCTTGACACAAAGTGGGAACCAACCCTGATCTGGCCACCTGTCTACCGTGCACATGCTCACATTCACTCAGGTGACACTGATTTGGAATTGACATAGTAAACTAGATCCAAGCAAATACACAGCTACAGAACACACATTTCTGTGAAACGTACTTTAGAGATTAGAGCATATGGTTTAGACTTGGCAGCATAAGAAGAAGCAAATAAATGAAAAAGCTGCATGCTGACATTTTTCTGCCTTACAACATTTAGTGTTGTTTTCCTGAATTGAGATTGTTTGTTTCTGTCAGTATTTGGTTTAAATACAGTATTTACAGATAAAAAAATCAATTTTGATGCCCATTAAACTGCTACTATGATATATTTGACAGCACTATTTCTTTTGCAATTTTTTTTTGCTTTTTTTATTTGCACAAGAGAGTAAAAGTGTTGATTTGATGTGCTGGTTTCTTTGAGATCCTTTAAAGTTTTCACAGAAACATAAGAGACCAATGTAAAACGAAAGACAGAAACAGCACATGAAGAAATGAAATAATGGAGGTGATAGATAATGTTATCAAGGTTCACATGAAACCAGGAAAAATTTAAAGCACTAATGACCTGTAATAATCCCAATTAACAATACCTCAAAACTAATGGAAACACTTAACAGAAATTCTCCATTATACCTGTTTTAAAAAAAATAGATCACATAACAGAGGGAGAAAAATCATTCATTTTTCATCCTGATCTAGAAGATATTATTGGTAAAAGGTATTGATCTATGCGGTATGCTGGTGCCCTGCCCGGGTTTTTTTCCTGCCATGCACCTTGTGCTGGCTGGGATTGGCTCCAGCAGACCCCCTTAGGATATAGCGGGTTGGATAATAGATGGATGGTTGTAATGTTCTAAAGTCAGATTAAACAAGCCAAGAAACAGGTTTGAGTTGTTTAATCAGTCTTTTTTTGACATAAATCAGCGTACTCTATCTACCAAACCCTTCACTGAATTAATTCAAATTAACAGTTGGATGGCTGAGTACCAGAGTTTTTCATAATGTCTTATTTTTTTCTCATTTTCTACCACTTGCATATCAGAGAAAATTTCTCATCTCATAACTATGAGAAAGCCACATAATGAAGCCTATATAGAACATGAATACATTATAAATTATGTTAATCAAGGGGTAAACATATTTCTAGCACATCACTTGTTTATAGCTGCTTTAGTGTAAAAAGGCAAGTACATGCTTAGAGGTTAAAAAAAACACTACATAAGACATTTTATTCTTAAGACTGCATGTGTAGCAGAAAAGAGCAAACTCTTCATAAATAAATGGTCACACTATACAGGAGTGTTGCACAATATTGCATGTGACTTGTTATACCAAAATACACATTAAAAGATCACATCATTACTGTTTTCCAGTTTGCACAATATGGCATCATATCATATGGTGTATTGTTCCTATCTGTTTTGCTTGCTGAACAACGGTCTTAAATATGTATGCTACTGAGAGCAAAGACAAATGTAAAATTCTATCAATACAGGAGTGTAAAACAGATGAAGAAAGAAGCACTAGTACTTAAATTATTTTTCAAATCTTGCATTTAACTATTGTGCACAATACTAATACCACCAAACTATGTGATAACATGACAAACCATTATAGGACACATACACCTTGATTTTTCTAATGAGAGACATAAATGCCAATATATTGCCAACATAAAATGGCATTTAAATGCCATGTTAGGACAGTTACTTTCTTCGTTACGTGAATTCATCTTTCCAATCCAGCTAAAATAAGAGTTACCACTTCTAAGCTTAGGTCAAAACTTGCAGAGTCTTCAGAATACACTAAATTTTCATCAGCAAAGAGTTTTCATTGCCACAGCTAAACATCACTTGACAGTCACAACAATACCCAAGACATGTCTTTTCTTGCATACACTCCCTACACCGGTTTTGCTATGACAAGATATTTCACTCAGGATTTAGTTTCAACAGATCTAAAGAATGATTGGCTTTGTTACATTCTTTATTCAAAACCTGTACATTTCTTAATGGTGTGAGCAAAGATCCTACCAGAACTGCAGAGGACCCCATGATTATCAGGCTTTACACAAAAATACATACATATAAATCTGAATACTATCCCTGAAATGGAGATGAATAGTATTTAAAAGAATGACTAATTCAACATAAAAAATAGTGTTGATCTTTCCACAAATAGTTTCAAGCAGATTTTTTCCTACTCAGCAAAAAATGGCGAGATGATTAAAAAGATCATAGCAGGGTACTGAAGCCCTATTAAATAGAGCAGTGCTCAGTGTGCCAAATAGGAGTCAGTTGAGTAAGTTATTTAACAACAGTGTGTAAATCAATAACTCATGCATTTGTTTCTTTTTTATATTAAGCTTGAGCATGGCAAACAAAGAGCATGACAAGTCAACTTTTTGCAGCAAACACAAGTGTGGCAGATAGTGAGCACATAACCAGCATCCTTCAAAACATAATAAATGCCTGATGGTGTTATAATGTACACTTGCTTAACTGCACAATTCAGTATTTTATGGAACCCTTCTATATTTTATTCCACAAATGTTATGGTGAGCAAAAAGTGCATAGCCAGCATCCTTGAGAAGACACAAAGTGACTGGCAGCAAGCAAAGGACAATACATTTCAAAGGACACCATGCTCCTCCAGTTCTTCAATGTATCATTTGCAATTAGAAACAAATACCATTAACTGGTTTGTATTATGAGACTCCTTTATTCTTTGTAGTTTGTATATCTTTTAAATCATTTGGCTTTCCCTATTAATTGTACTTACTACTTGTACTTGCCTATCTTTAACTACTGCAGTCTTATTGAGAAATTTCAATTATCATTTACGAAACACAGCCACTATACCTTGAGTGGCATAAATGGGGGACTGGCCAAGGTAGTCTCTGACTCTGCTGAAGACCTATGTAATGGGGGCAAGAACATGGGTCTAGGGCCAAAACACCAGCAATCAGGGAAGCACGGGTTGAACAAGAAGGTCTTTGATGCAAATGTTCTTCAGATTTGACTGACTGGTAGTGGAAAACCATAAAGGGAACAGCTACAGCAATGGCTAAAGCAAACACCTGTGTATGAGTGGTCATGTAGAATACCTTTCAGATGAAAACTAGGAAATGGCTGGTAGAATGTTTCCTAGGCTACTCTCAAAAAGTTTTGGGAAATGCTGAGCCTAACTGGGGATATTGTAGTGGAAGAAACACTTTAAAAATCTGCAAAAACCTTTTTGAAAAAAAAAAAATAACTTGAGGAACAAAACTCCAGTATAGTTATCATTTCTTACTTCTAACAAACTTGGATCAGTCATGCTAGGTTTTTATACACAAACCAGTGGGCCCAAAATTTGCCAATTTTTACTTGTCTTCAAGTTATGTCAGAAACCCACTTAATATAATTTAGGTCTACCCAGGGCCAGAAGTAATCTTAGCAGAGTTAGGTGCAAAACAAAAAATGGCCCTGAACAGAGTACCAGTCTATTGAAGGCCCAATTCATTAAGTGAACATAAAGACTGGCCCACTGCAAAAAACACCATCTTTTTCTTCTCTCTCTCTCCCTCTCACACAAGATATACCAGTTGATTTGTTATTTATACCATGGATGTGGTGTTTCTTGAAATGGCAGGATGTCTCATGCTAAATTACTGCTACTGACAATTAAAAAAAAAGCATTAGAAATTTACAGTCACTGATCACCGGTTTTCTGTTTAGATGTGGTGCATCTTTGTTTATGATTTCACACCATAACTTTATTCCCAGCTTGTAACAGCTAAATACTGTATTGGAATGGATGATTCATTTTGCACCTATATCTCACATTATATAGGCATTTACTGCTAGATGATATTAACTAAAAATGTTACTGGCAAGCAAAATTTGTTACTAGCTGTGCATACAGATGCCACACTGGAGAATTACTTTGTGTTAGGATCTGAGTGAAGCTCATACATATCATAATTAATTACTATGCACAACACTCCTTAACAAATTCATGCCATAAAAACTATCCTCATTTTTTTTTTGGCAACATGACTAACCGTTTCTGGTCATAATGTAGCTATTCTACATGCAGTACGCTTTATCTACTCACACTGATATTCAGTATTTTACTGCATTGTGCCTTACCAAATACAGTATAAGCTTTCTCTTATCATGGCTCAAAACATTACAATTCAGTGCATCGGGACCTTAAATGTTGCTGCAATTGCTGACATCTCCTAAGGAGTGCATGGCTTATGAATTACCAGTTACTCAGCTGTTTTCACCTTTTTAAAATCTGCAAGACAACTCGCTCAACAACAATCTGTTATCTTGCTCTACTTGAGTGCTTGATGGTTCTCAGCAACTAGTTATTCTGTATGTTCTCCTGCTGCCTGCGTAGAGGGTGCTAAACATCATTCTTCCATTTATTTCACTTCAAAGGCAAAGGTATTTTTTGCTTTCGCTCATTCCTGTTTCTTAAAAGAATATCAATATTTACGAAAGTCTGCATTACACTTTGAGTAGCATTTATTATTTTGCCATTTTGTGGAAACAGGGTGGTTCTCTTACTTCCTCTGGTACATATATAAAGCACAGTTCCTTGATAAATAGTCTGCTAATGGTTTTATTGTTCCCTGTTTCTCTTTCTATTATTAACTTATCCCTGTGCAACAGATGCCACCAGAAAAACTGAGAAACATACAGTACTTGGCTATCTCATAATTGTGCTTTATGTCCAAAAACAAGGATTGTGGTGATCACCTGACAGCCGAAGAGTGGCTCCTAATCATTCTGTTTCTTGCCCTCATTTCTTTTAGGACATCTTAAATTTCTATGACTTGAAAGACTAACTTAATTGAACAAACATGGCAAGGTTTTCCACCACATTCCAATTATCTTGTTCAATGCATTGTGTGTCAAAAGTATAATGTTGGAAAAGTAACACAGACCATTGCTACAGACTACCCAAAGGGTAGGTACCATTAGGAATGTGCAAATGTGCAGTTGTTTAAATAGTATTGGATTTTATGAAGGGGTCCTTATTGATAAAAGACTTGTTTTCTAAACAAGTGGAAGCTTCTGCAGATAAAAAGGCAGGTTCTGATACTGTTGCTGTTAACAGAACATATCTTAATGGTTATAATAACTTTTAAGGCACATTGAAAAATCATTGTTATACATGTTTAATTATTCCATTCATCCATTCAGGGTTGCGCCCGTTTCAGCAAGCAATCCCTGATCAGGGTGCCAGCTCATCACAATGTGAATACCAGCACATACATACACTAATGGTCCCAATTTAACATCACCAAATCCCCTAACTTGCATGCCTCTGAAAGGAAACCAGAGCACACCAAGGAAATCCATCAGGAAAACATACAAACTCCCGGCAGGGACATGACCCCCTTACTGCAACAGCACTACCCCTGCACCACCGTTCCCCCACATGTTTAACACATGTTTCAATGCATTTCATCATGAAAATTATATCAAGTTTACATCTTTGTATTCTAAAATGTTAAGAGAGCTGTAATATCATGAATGTGATATATTCTGTGTGGCGATTAGTGCCTGCAGGCTCCTGTCGGCATAAGACAAAGCCCATTTAAGAAGCATGGAGTGATTAACAACAGGGTCAGGGAACACCAAGAATACAAATCATTTGACGTGCTGCTTTAGTTACAATGGGTGTTTGAGAAACTCTAGTAAATTAAAAATTGATTTAAGATGAAGGTTTTGACATTAAACTTTAATGACAAATTAAACTATGAGATTACAGTTGACTTTAATCTCAACATAGACATTTTTTCTTTCACTGTGTCCATATTTTTTTTTCTTCTCTGTGGCCCTAATACGTTTCTTTATGAGACTCAGTGGCTGCCTTTTCACGTCGACTATGATATTTGACTACTTCTTTTTATTTTGGGTACTGTGTGACTTCCTGAACATGAACTCCTGAGTGCCTCCACCATGCTGTGTCACTCCAAAAATTTCCTTTTGTTGTTTCTAACACTGCTTAAATTCAGCAAATAGCATGCTTTTCCTTGCCTCCACTTCAATGTACAGGATCTCCAGTTCACAGTTGCTGAAAGTCTGCCTTTGTACATATGTTTTGCCATTGTCTTTTAACAAAACACTGAACAGAAGTTGCTATTTATATTGATTTGTATATTGAAATAGGCAAAATTCTGACTTGAGTTGGGGTGGGGCTATAGGCATGTGTATGTGTGTTATGTTGATTAGGTTTTATAAAGGGAAAGGGCGTATAGCTTTGATTATGAACAGTTTTATGCATCTGAATTATTTTGTGCCTATTCACATTTCTCGTTTTGTCCATACGCCATGTTTTAGTGTGAATTGTGCGCAATATGTTATACACTCACCTAAAGGATTACTAGGAACACCTGTTCAATTTCTCATTAATGCAATTATCTAATCAACCAATCACATGGCAGTGCTTCAATGCATTTAGGGGTGTGGTCCTGGTCAAGACAATCTCCTGAACTCCAAACTGAATGTCACAATGGGAAAGAAAGGTGATTTAAGCAATTTTGAGCATGGCATGGTTGTTGGTGCCAGACGGGCCTGTCTGAGTATTTCACAATCTGCTCAGTTACTGGGATCTTCACGCACAACCATTTCTAGGGTTTACAAAGAATGGTGTGAAAAGGGAAAAACATCCAGTATGCGGCAGTCCTGTGGGCGAAAATGATGCTAGAGGTCAGAGGAGAATGGGCCGACTGATTCAAGCTGACAGAAGAGCAAATTTGACTGAAATAACCACTCGTTACAACCAGGGCTGTGGAGTCGGAGTCGGAGACAATTTTGGGTACCTGGAGTCGGAGTCGGCAAAAAGTTAACCGACTCCGACTCCTACTAAATTTAAATGGGAATTAAAAAAGTAAGTTGAAATGTCCCAATTCACAAACAGTCATAATGAACTACTTCTCTGCTGTAAGAATAAAGCCCAATGCATGCAGTGCATAATGTTACCACAAAACGAACATGTCAAGTAACCATGAAGCATGCTTTTCATTGACTGTATGCGTCACTATATGGGATGTAATGCACAGGTAAGGTGCGGCACCGCTTTCCATTGTGTCGTGTTCCACTGTTACAGGGAACTGTGAACCTAGCCTAAAGCCCCCCATACATTTACAGATGCACTGCCGATTTCTCGGCCGTTCAACAAGTCATCACGCGTCAAAAGCCTGAAAAATAATCTGGTGTGTTCTCAGCTCCGTCGGCTCCCCTTCGCTATGCGCTAGTGAAGGGGGCCGAAGGAGCCGAGAACACAGATCTCCCTACCTGTCTCCAGCAGAGGCTCGTTCTGCTGATCAGCTGGCCGGTGAGTGACACAATGCACTAAACTTCCGGCTGGCTGACAGAGGAGACAGCCACTGCAGCAGACAGAGGCATCACATTACTTTGGATGGGGGCGGTGGTCGAGATTTTCGGCAAGCTGGATCTGCCCATCCATGAGGACACCCGCAATCTGCGGCAGCTAATCAATTGTGTTTGTCTTTAATCTAGCATTATAGTAGAGTGTTGGCTTCCTAGCCAGTAGTTCTGTGGTGAAATGACATGTATGTTGCCTCCCTTTCCTTCAATGGATGTAGAAAATACATTAGCATAGTATATAAATTCAGAGGAGTCGGAGTCGGGGAGTCGGATTCGGAAGATTTAGAAACTGAGGAGTCGGAGTCGGAGCATTTATCTACCGACTCCACAGCCCTGGTTACAACCGAGGTATGCAGCAAAGCATTTGTGAAGCCACAACACGCACAACCTTGAGGCGGATGGGCTACAACAGCAGAAGACCCCACCGGGTACCACTCATCTCCACTACAAATAGGAAAAAGAGGCTACAATTTGCACAAGCTCACCAAAATTGGACAGTTGAAGACTGGAAAAATGTTGCCTGGTCTGATGAGTAAACGGAATGAAAACATGGATCCATCATGCCTTGTTACCACTGTGCAGCCTGGTGGTGGTGGTGTAATGGTATGGGGGATGTTTTCTTGGCACACTTTAGGCCCCTTAGTGCCAATTGGGCATCGTTTAAATGCCACAGGTTACCTGAGCATTGTTTCTGACCATGTCCATCCCTTCATGACCACCATGTACCCATCCTCTGATGGCTACTTCCAGCATGATAATGCACCATGTCATAAAGCTCGAATCATTTCAAATTGGTTTCTTGGACATGACAATGAGTTCACTGTACTAAAACCACAGTCACCAGATCTCAACCCAATTGAGCATCTTTGGGATGTGGTGGAACGGGAGCTTCGTGCCCTGGATGTGCATCCCACAAATCTCCATCAACTGCAAGATGCTATCCTATCAATATGGGCCAACATTTCTAAAAAATGCTTTCAGCACCTTGTTGAATCAATGCCACGTAGAATTAAGGCAGTTCTGAAGGCGAAAGGGGGTCAAACACCGTATTAGTATGGTGTTCCTAATAATCCTTTAGGTGAGTGTACATGACGCCCCAGGGCTTTATCTTTAAGAGCACTGTTGAGCACTGAAGAGTACATCTTTAGTATAAAAACAATATGGAAGGTTTCAAGGCAACTCAGGCTTCTTCTCCTTGCCTGAAGAAGAGGCCTGAGTTACCTCGAAAGCTTGCATATTGTAATCTTTTTTAGTTACCAATAAAAGGTGTCATTTTACTTAACTTCTCACTACATTCAGAATGGCTAACATGGTACAACACCTTAATATAAACACAAGGAAAAGAAAATACCATGTGAAAAATGCAACTGTTCTCACTTCTACAGAAGTCTCACAGGATAAATAAAGTATACATCTTAGTCATCTAACCATCTGCTGCTTTTACTGTAGGCAACTCAAAAGCTTTCACTCAAACTTGAGGTTTCATTTCAGATGACATTTGACAATACTACCTAAATTAATCAGAAAAATAGATGCATGATATCAAAGAAAAAGTTTAAGTTCTAAATTAGAATCATGATTTTTTTTTCAAATATAGAAAAAGTTAAAAATGGTTTGATGTTTAAGTATAAGTATTTTATGGGGAGGTGTCTGAAGAGTCTTTCAAACAGGGCCAAATAAAAAAGTACATCAACAGAAAAGCATCTCAGATATATAGCTTTGTTGAAACTTTGCCTTTGGTCAAACATAATCCTCTTCAATATACATTATTCTTTAAAAACTCACCATTTGAAAGTTAAAAATAAGGTTTCAAAATGAGATAAGACCTAAGGTTAACTATAAAAAATAAAGACACCAAAAGATGCAAAAAAATGCGGACAATAAAAACATGAAAACATAATGTAACTCAAATATAATACTGCTCGTATTCAATAGATAGATTTTTACAAACTATATCATATAAAGTTTATTAATATCTGCCTGTGCTTCAGTGCTAAATCTAGGGTAGCTTTTATATCTAAGTTTAAGAAAAGAAAGTGAACAATTATCAAAATCAGATACTGCACATAACGTTTTAAATACAAGGCCTAAGCATCAGCTTTACTAAATATTCCACTATTAAGCATAGGACAAAAAAAAGCACAACACAGAAAATAAACTGTTAAAAACAGAAACAATGTTATTACACTGTATGTAAATAAACTTCCTGAAAGTATAACACTAGTTTCTCGCTTCAGAAGTCATGAGGTTTAACTGACAGAAGGCAAGCTCACCTGCTGTGCTCTGTTCTGCAAAGATGAACCTGATCGTGGACGTGGCAGTCGATACAAATTTGCTTCTCTGTCTATATACTGTACATCTGTGATCACACTATTAAATCCACTGTGATAACTGCAGAATTATGATAAGCTGCCTCTCATCAATAACTCGAAGGCTACTGTGGATACATTCATAAGTGCAAAACAATAGGTGCAAAAATCAGAACCAGCACTTAATTAGACATTATATACCAAAGGCGTACTTGGACTCATTTATACTTTTACAGTTTCCTCAAAATGACAATGACAGACAGTACTGAAATTTGTGACTGAATTAGAGATGATTCTCATAATGTCTACATTTGGTGAATATCAACTGTGCTGTGATATTTCTAAGGATTTCATTGCTCAGCTGTCAGCATGTTCTGGGATGCTACGTCCATTGCTTTTACAGTGCTGGTTGCAGATTTCAAAACCATGGATATATCAGATTGTGGTTTCAAAACCAATGACCTTATAATATAATTTTTAATACAGAAACTATACACTGTACATGTTCTCAAACTCCATCACTAGAATTTTGCCAATGAAGCACACCTGGGTTGTGCTACATACAATCAAATTTAAAGCCACAACTGATCTACAGAATATTACATATCCCACACAATTCTTTCACATATTAACTATGGCTTTTATAATGTCTGTGTATTCATGTAATCTGTTATTATAAGTAAACAAATAAAGTATTATAATAATTATTATAAATAACAATTTTGCTCCACAGGTACAGTTCAATATAATTTTGTAAAATGTTCCATGAATTTCTGACAGGGTAATAAAACAAATCCTTCTGATACCCTATACACCAAAAAAGTATTGAAAGATATAATAGTCTAGCAAAATACCCGCGCTTCGCAGCGGAGAAGTAGTGTGTTGAAGAAGCAATGAAAAAGAAAAGGAAACATTTTGAAAATAACGTAACATGATTGTCAATGTAATTGTTTTGTCACTGTTGTGAGTGATGAGTGTTGCTGTCATATATATATATACATATATACATATACACATATATATACACACACACATATATACATACATATATATATATACATACATATATACACATACATCCACATATATATATACATACATATCTACATATATACATATACACATACACACACACATATATAAACATATATATACATACATATATACATATACACACACACACACACACACATATATATATATTAAGGAAGAAAAATGAAAAACATCGCCGTGCGAACTCAGTGCGCTCAGTTTATCAGTAAAGTGCGTATTTGGGAACACCGTAGTGCCGACTTGGTTCAACATTACTTGGCAACAGGGAAAGTGGGGCAAGTTGCACTGGTGCATTTGTGTCTCCCATAAAAGTAACTTCACTTGAAATCACATTGTGATTTTGCACGGGTAAAAACGTCTGCTGAAGTGTCAGATTCTTCTTTAACTCTTCTGCTTTCTGTACCTTGTGCATTCCATTCAGGTCTTTCAGGTTATCTTGATGTTTTGTCTCATTGTGCCGTCTTAGATTAAATTCTGTAATTACAGCCACATTAGCTCCACAAATGAGACACATGGGTTTACCGGCAATGTCAGTAAACATATACTCAGCCTCCCATCGGTTTTTAAAGGCTCTATGTTCAGAATCACCGTTTCTCTTTGGCATCGTGTGGGCTTGCTTCACAATAACTTGCAGCATCATAAGCTAGACTTGATTAACGCGGTAAGTGTTCGGCAAGGCAGCTGAAGCGCTGCATTATGGGATCTGTAGTTTATTGTGTTACCAGCGCTTCATATCCCCGGGCCATTAATAACAATAATATATAAAATGATCTAGCGGGCGGATATAATTACACGCTGGCCGGATGTGGCCTGCGGGCCTTGAGTTTGACACACATGGACTAAATAGAACTTGAAAAGATATATTTTTTCAAATGTGATCCCGCAATTCAGATCAAGTTGACGCGCACTACAGTACATCAAGCCCGCGTGCTATTGTGGTTTTGCCTGCGTGCCTCAATAAGTTACCCTCCCCTCGCTCTTACTTTTTTACCGTTCATCTAATGAATACACTGAGTATGGCTTTACCAAAACAATCATTGATCGCGAATAAAGTATCCATTATTCATAAAGCTTTAATTGGTGATCTGTCTTTCTGCGTTAACCGCATATTTTTCATACGTCTCAAACCAAGGGGATGCGAGGCTAAAATGAATCGGGAAGCGCGCGTACATACTCAGTGCATCCCCTCTTGGGAATCAAACCTCGGCACTAGAGGCGAAGCCTCTACTCTTGCGCCACTGCGTGTGGTTTGTCTATTTGAGCGTTGCAGTGTAATTCGGTTTTTGTTCATCACTCCTTGGAACTGTTGCTTTTTGTCTGCGCACTGCGTCAGTTCACGTGACCGGCTGAATATGGTTTTATATGTCACCCGCTCGCTTCTAATTGTTTCGCTGCCTTCTTAATTATATAATGTATGTTTTCTTCAGCGGTTTTTGGAGCTCTTCCTGGTTTTCTACGTACTGCGTGATTACGTGGGAGGCGTGATGATGTCACACGAAACTCCGCCCCGGCTTTCGAGCTCAACTCCATTACAGTATATGCAGAAAAATAGCTTCCAGTTATGACCATTACGCGTAGAATTTCGAAATGAAACCTGCCCAACTTTTGTAAGGAAGCTGTAAGGAATGAGCCTGCCAAATTTCAGCCTTCTACCGATACAGGAAATTGCAGAATTAGTGATGAGTCAGTCAGTCAGTGAGTGAGGGCTTTGCCTTTTATTAGTATAGATATAACAGAAACATTCTCTAATTACACAAAGTTGAAAGTATCTTCTTGGATTATTATATTATTATTCCGTATATTCAAGCAACAAGATCTGAGTTTGCATCTTAGCAAAATTCTAATGAAAATAATGATACTATATAGTGTTATTGATACAATTCATATTTATTCAAAATAAAAGTTATAATGTTTGAAGGCTTCTAGTATTTGTCTTCTTTGTAAACAGCAACTGCATATGCAGAATATAATCATTAAAGAACATTTAACAGAGATTAGGGAGATTCTAAAGATCCTGAACAGGAAATGTATATTTATAAGAAATATAGATAAACTGTAAAGTGTTTGGAGCAATGATACACACGTCTTTGTTCACTCATAATGCAGATGCAGCTTGGTATTTCTTTTCAATTTAGTGTCAGTGACCAAAACATTGACATGTATGAGAAAAGGACAATGAACCATCTTGAAGATTAACAAGACAATCCTCTACCCGTGCAAACAAAAAAATCCAAATAGACATCAAAAATCATACAAGATATATGTCACGTACAACCTGCATTACAAATGGAATAGAATCCTTAGGCCTTTATAAACAGTACAAATAAAAGCACCCAGTAAAACACCTAGTATATTTACTACTGAAGTATGCTATGTGCCTAGTTTTCTGTACATTTTTCTTCCTATTTCTCTGAATACAGTTCATCTTTAACACTTTGAAGGCTGCTCAACTATACACTTAAATTATCATACTGTGATCTCTCCATCCCCCCTCCCGACATGCAGATGTTGAGGTTTTATTCATATGCATTTGACCAGTGAGAAATTCAAGCCGCAACAAAACAGCTTTCCAAATACAAGCAAACTTGCCATTTGCAACTTTTGGTTATTAACTGGTTAACTAAACGACAAACATGTTAATAGAAGAGCAATACTGAAAAGCATTTTTATAGCTCTAATGATATTTTAGCTAATTACGACATTCTTTACATTTCCAAGAGCACACTGTTTATTTGTTGCTCCATAACCAAACATATGCTCAACGAAGAACACCACTTCATCACAAATGTGCTTGTTTATCTGTTATCTACGATTTAAAGAACAAAGTGAACTGCTATAATTCTATCACTAATGCGTACCAAAACACCACTACTTTCAAGTACAATGCATTGATCAACAGCTCTTACATTCAGTTTAGCTCTAAATGATGCATTTGAAGAAGACATTGCAATGAAAATGAAATAGATTGTGAAATGTTTCAGTATTGCTTTACAGTTGTTTAGTACTTTTTACATTCATAAAATTGAAATGCAACAGCAATATGTAAAAAACACACAAAAACGATGAGCAGAATATGATGTGATATGGTGCGCCATCCTTCAGATGGAATGTAAAACCAAGGCTCTGACTCTCTGTGGTCATAAAAGATCCCTGGTCACCTTTTGTAAAGTGTAGGGTATTTCCCAAAGTCAAGGTTAAACTGCCCACAATAGCCTAGTCATTCTGGCCCCTTAATCATCCCCTGTCTTTTAACTGGCCATCTCTCTCACCACATCACCACTTAACAGGTAATGTGTGGTGGCACAAAAATGGCTGCCATCACCTCATTCATTTGGATGCTACACATTAGTGGTGGTTGTAGTGGCTCCTCACTCACTAAAGTGCTATGAGTAGTGAGAAAAGTGCTTTATAAATGTAAAGAATTATTATTATTATTATTTTAACATGTCAAAAAGTTTACAGGGACAAGAGCACCACTAGGATGGTGCAGGGCAGAATAATACCTGATAATAAAAAAAACTAGCCGACGTCCGCCATCGCATACGGCGGTGTAAGAATAGGAATGTAAAATAGTGAGAAAGGAATTCAGAAATCAAGAAGAAATACTTCTTGAAAGATGCAGTTGTGAATAGGCGTTTTGCTGGAGATGACATATAACGAGTCAAAAGATTTAATCTCGGAAAGAGATTGAATTTCAGCTTCACCGCCATGTATTGATAGTACTCCTAACTTGTTGTGATAATTCAACTTGCATTGAAAAGAACAACAGGAAGAACGTCTCCAAATCTGTCCCAATGTGATGCAACGAAATCTACTGCCCTATGTCATAGTGAGAGTGAATTTCCTTCGTCAACCGTTTGTGTCAAGAAATAACCCACCGATAGGAACAGGCAGTTGCCGGATCCCGGAATACAGATGACATTGTACAAAAACCCATCAACAGAGAAGATGATGTCATTCATTTTAGAACAAAGGCTTAGGAAACAACGTAATCACAGTATAACAAAAATAGAAAGGAGCGAAACCAATGCTAATGGTCGAGAGAGTACCTTCCTGTAGCAGGCTACAGAAAAGACTCCCAGGCGCAGACATGGCCGAAGTGAAATGTCACGCGGTCAGGCTAGGTATCGGGCGGTGACGTGACACCAATGGGGTCATGAGAGAGGAGCAGGGAACACGGTAGTCCAAAGGAGGAATAGGACCTGAGAAAAGTGACATGAGAGTGTATGGGAGGCCGCAGGCAGCATGGGGAAGGGTTTAGAAGAGGAAGCAAGACGAACCAGAAGAGAAATATATATAAGAGATAAAGAGAGAGAGAGAGAGAGACAGAGAGAAACTGCAAGATTTGTGTGCCAGAAACTGAAATTGTTCGAAAGTAAAGTGCATGAAAAAGTGGTGGCCAGAAATGTGTGTTCTGCTCTTTTGTTTCTTTTCCTATGAATTCATCTATTTTGCACTTTTAAGAAATGTACCTTTTTGATATCTTTTTCATATGATGAAGTTTGTAGTGGGTATCCCTGCATGGGGGGGGGGCACAAATTTCATTTTCTTGGAAACACACAGACAAGTAGGGATATCCTCATTTTGGTTTTTATGAGTTAACAGCTTTCATTATCTGTCCTTAGAATGGAGGAAGAAATTACAGTGTTGGCAGGTTTGAATAAAAAATAACCTTATGACTATTCAAATTAAAAATAAATAATTATTTGAATGTATTTGAAATTTATATACACTTTTTCATACTTTATTATTATGATAATGACCACCCTGACAGCAACAACCAAAACAAACAGCAAAAAATAGAAAAAAAGAGAATAATCCTGGTAGTAAGTCAGGTTCATGTTATTTAAATAAGAGTCATCAAAATTAACTGCACTGTCGTCTTTTTTCAGTCTAGTACTGACTGCTGGGTGCGAAAGTCCTTTCTTGGGACTGTGAGTCATAAAAGCAGCCACAAAAAGGAAATGAAATACATACAAGCCAACATTCTAAAATTTTTTTAACTCATGCAACTGCAGATTAGAAGTTGCTTATGACACCGTTGCATAGGTCCTGCTTGAAAAACACAGCTGGAATCCTGCAGTACAAACGCATTGTGATGCATCTTGCTGTCAAATAGGCACAAGCAGAGCAGTTTTAGATCAGGAAGAATACCAGTTAGCTACTAAGGGTGTGAACAGCAAGCAAAGTAAAAGAGCAGATAAGAGATAGGCAGGGTAATGGTGAGCTTGCTTTATTATTTTGAAGTGTCCAACAGACAGTGGAATACAGTTAACATCACAACATAAAGAATAAAAAGCCAGTTGACACCTGTGAACTCACCCAGGATAATAGGAATGTCACAGTATCGAGTCGAGTCTGCACAATCAGTATGTTTTTTTCTGCTTTACAGATGCAGCAATATTTTAATAAAGGTGGCTTGAATATTTTTAATTACAACTTTTTGTTTTAGGCATTAGTTCCTCAAACAAGCAGTCACAGAAGATGGAGACTAACTGTGGAACAAGGCGTGTTGGGTGACAAGGCTGTTTAAACTTGAAATTTTAAAGTGTTGCAATAAAATAATCTGAGGTTTACAACTGAATGGGACAGAGTAAGATGCAAACTGAATACTTTTAGAGCAGAGGAGAAGCATTTAGAAAAACTGCCCCAAGTTCACTTTGTGTTCCCGCAGGGATTGATGGACTGAATTGTCTCCTCTCATTTGTCAAATTTCTTATGCTTTTATGCTATTGGAGTGTAAGAATCATACTTGTTATTTAAAAAAAGAAAAAAGCATTCAAACACACACACTGGCTCACGTCATTGGCACTTTTACGCCATTATGGAATTAGTTCAGAAGTAAATTGGTGCATGCTTTCAAAGTGAAATAATGTTACCAGTCAAATTATTTGTAATTTGTAATTGCTTAACTTGTATAGTTGCACATTTGTTAAGAGAAACTGAAAAGATAACAAGATCAATTGTTTTTAACAGTGTCCTACACATTCCCAATAATTGAAAGGAAGTTTCGTACTCATTCTGTAAATTGCAATGAGCTCTTCTACAAATGTCCATTAGTTCAAGCATCTGTCCAGCTCACATTCTGTTTATTGTCACGAACGGAGGGTTACCTCACACACATCCACAGTTAAATGTATAGAACTGTGGGATGTCTGCCAGCGCAAACAACAGTTGCTTTAAGTAAACCTCGAGGCAAGAGTTAAAACAAAGTGCCTATTTGGCTTGTCTACAGCAGCGATAGTATAAAATGATCCATTTGTTAATAACAAAATAAAATTTATTTAGTGCTTTAGTGCCTCTAAGGACAAGGTACATCTCCCTAATAATGTGACATGTACCATGTTAACCAAGATACAGTTAGTAGAACAAATAAAACAGCATACTTCGTTGCTAAATACAAATCTGTAAACACTGAATCTGTCATTTGTTTGGCTTTTGAAGACAAACTAATGTTCATAAGTACAACCCATATGTGAAAGCACACGTCATATATACAGGTATATATATATAAATGGTATGTTGAAGTAATCAATCCTGTCTCACAGTTATACATTTTTGAGTTCAGGTAACGACAGTCCAAGTTAATTTTCAAATTCTAAATTTGTACACATGCATAAGAAACAGCAAAGAAAATGGAAATGGAAATTATACCACAAACAGGCTGACCAAATGTAAAGGAAAAGGGGAAAACACCTTTGACCTATTGTGGACAGTATGGCTACAATGAGGTACAAAAATCAGTCAGGGGACAAGCAAACATTCATATCTGTACTTTTGCCTGCATGTACAATGACATGAACATTCCATATCTTCACATTTTGCTCAACACAGAGAACACAATATGGGGGAATCTGTGGGTTTGCTCCCTATCTTACCAATAAGAGTAGAGCTCTGACTACCATTATGTGAGCTTCAAAGAGAACTGCTGGGGAGGTTGAGAGACTACAGTGGGTCAGAATTAGGGGAAGTAAGGCTTTTCAATTTAAAAGTTGCCAATGTGACAGGAGTAAAGATGGATGTTCTTCTAAATGTGGGACAAAGTGGTTAAACACTGTAGAATAAATCAGGAGTACCATGCTGGAATTCTTAGGAATGAAGGCAGCACTGGTGCAGACATTAAATTCACCTCAAGATGTTTGAAGTCCAACAATTCTGATTGTGTGCCCTGTGGTGGGCCAGTGCCCTGCCCGGTGTTTGTTTCCTGCCTTGCTGGGATTGGCTCCAGCAGACCCCCATGACCCTGTAGTTAGGATATACCGGGTTGGAAAATGGATGGATGGATTCTGATTGTGAGTATGCTGTCAAAATGGCAGGGAAAACTTATATTAAGACCATGGACGTTAAAGATATAAAAACAATTCTGCCACTCCTTGATTTAGAAAAGACTTGACGCACAAGTAAGAGCAAAAAACAATGAATGATTCCTGTCATCAGAGTGCAGTGCAAGTTTTAAATAGCCTTGAAAAAGGTTTTGTTGGAGAAAATTGTGGAATCATAAGAAAATGGTGGTATGTTTCTCTGCATATAGGACGCACTGCTTATTTTGTTAAATAGCTAATTTTATTTTATTATTATTTTTTTTAGTAAAATGTCCCAATCACTGACTTGCTTGATTGTAATTGCCTCCAAGATTTAGCAAAGCTTAGCCAAAACATCTTCACAAAATGCTAGGGGCAGACACAATCAAACATGTCACACAAAAACAAAGCCAGCAGGGTCTAGAGTATCAAAGCAAATGTATCTGTTCTTCATGTATTGTTGGGTAAACTGTACTTAAAAATGCTAGGACTCGCTAGCAATGTGGCAAAATGTATCTATGCTCATGGCCATTTGTAGTGTAAGCATAGTGCAAGTGCAGACATGAACAATTACTGTATCCTGATTATTTTAAGGTGTAAGCTTTAAGTGAACAGTTTGCTTTTGTATAAGGGATTTTCCACCTATCACACATCGACAGCCTTGAATGATATAAGAAAAAAAATGTATAATCCTTCTCATTACAACAGTGCAGTTCAAATTAAGACGCATCAGATCCAAATTTAAAACAAGAAATATTGTGCTTCATGTGTCTGTGAATTCAAATAAAACCAAAAAGTTTCAGAAAAATGTAGTTTCAAAGTAGTAGATTCAGCATTCTGGGTTCCCCAAAGAAAAACTAGTTAGACAGTTAGGTAATGCCACCTTGACTCTGTTCGAGTTTGGAAATAACAGTGAGTGAACCCTGCAGTGTCATCCACTCTAGGGCTATGTCCTGCTTCATATTACTAGGATATACAATGGACAAAACAACCCTGAATTAGATTGAGGTGATTTATTAATGTTATATTTAAAATGCACATCATTTATTAGTGGGATGGTCACAAAAACTACAATCATCAAACCTTCCTTAAAATATATATTACCTCAGGTAGCAAATGGTGTTTTTTTCGTAGCAAACACTAGGAATGTTTAACAAAATGTTACAAATGTCAAATACAGTAATCAAATGTTTTGTGCATGGCATTTGAAATTCTGCTGACTTGGCAATATAGATGGCTGAGTGCTTATTGGATAGCTGCATTACCATGCTTTCTGACTAAGTAACTGCATCTTGTTGATGCTGGGCAATACTACACGGAAAGCGCAGGATTTAATGAAATGCTTACTAATAGCCACCCCACCACCACTTCTCTTGGAAATTTGAAAAAGTATACTGTGGCTACAGGGCAGGGATAAATTCAGAGGAAAAAATCAGATTAACCCTTGCTTGGTTACTAAATGATTATATGTTTATTAACTTTTTAAAAAAAACACCTGAGACAGAATGTCCTTGGCTCATTTTCTTTGAAAAACACGTTAACGGATGAATTTTTATTGAGTGTATACGTACTGTGGCCCTCCCAAACACATTTGCATTACATTGGTGAAATTTGGGTCTGCTAGGTTTGACAGCAATGCAGGTGTGGAAACTGTCTATAAAACAACAATAACACCACTTTCATGGCATTGTTTACAAATACCCAACACCTAACACCCTATCAGATCACTCATTTACATGACCATCATAAACACCATGAACACCTCTATCAACTCTTCCATATCCGTTCAACCTCCAACAATACCATTCCCTTTCACACACAATACCTAATCTCATCAGACTATCAGACTAATCATTCTCATTTCTTTACAAAATGGAATTGGTGGGATGGACACAACAATTACAAAATTCTGCATACTGTGGTCCCTATTCAAAAACCAACTAGTATGGCAAGAGAATTTTTCCAGATGACCTTAGGAGTCACTTTATTTATTTATTTTAAATCATTTTATTGATTTTATTAAAATGAAATAACATTCCATACAAGCAAGTCAAGTTTAACAAAACTAGGTTTGAAACAAATCATCCCCCACCCACAGAAAGAGAGCTAGGCCAACAGAGTAAAACTTTAAACTACTAAAAATAAGTAAATAAATATATTAATAAATGAATAAAAAGAGGATATAAAATCCACTTCCTCAATTCAAATGCTTATTCTAGAATGTTATTGATTAGATCCTGCCAGGTTTTGAAAAAGTTCTGCACTGATCCTTTAAGTGAGAATTAGATTTTTCCAATTTCAAACAGTATATCCGGAAAGTATTCACAGCGCATCACTTTTTCCACATTTTATGTTACAGCCTTATTCCAAAATGGATTAAATTCATTTTTTTCCTCAGAATTCTACACACAACACCCCATAATGACAACGTGAAAAAAGTTTACTTGAGGTTTTTGAAAATTTATTAAAAATAAAAAACTGAGAAATCACATGTACATAAGTATTCACAGCCTTTGCTCAATAGTTTGTCGATGCACGTTTGGCAGCAATTACCGCCTCAAGTCTTTTAGAATATGATGCCACAAGCTTGGCACACCTATCCTTGGCCAGTTTCACCCACTCCTCTTTGCAGCGCCTCTCAAGCTCCATCAGGTTGGATGGGAAGCATCGGTACACAGCCATTTTAAGATCTCTCCAGAGATGTTCAATCGGATTCAAGTCTGGGCTCTGGCTGGGCCACTCAAGGACATTCACAGAGTTGTCCTGAAGCCACTCCTTTAATATCTTGGCTGTGTACTTAGGGTCATTGTCCTGCTAAAAGAAAAACCGTCGCCTCAGTCTGAGGTCATGAGCGCTCTGGAGCAGGTTTTCATCCAGGATGTCTCTGTACATTGCTGCAGTCATCTCTCCCGTTATCCTGACTAGCCTCCCAGTTCCTGCCACTGAAAAACATCCCCACAGCATGATGCTGCCACCACCATGCTTCACTGTAAGGGATGATATTGGCCTGGTGATGAGCGGTGCCTGGTTTCCTCCAAACGTGACGCCTGGCATTCACACCAAAGAGTTCAATCTTTGTCTCATCAGACCATAGAATTTTGTTTCTCATGGTCTGAGAGTCCTTCAGGTGCCTTTTGGCAAACTCCAGGGGGGCTGCCATGTGCCTTTTACTAAGGAGTGGCTTCTGTCTGGCCACTCTACCATACAGGCCTGATTGGTGGATTGCTGCAGAGATTATTGTCCTTCTAGAAGGTTCTCCTCTCTCCACAGAGGACCTCTGGAGCTTTGACAGAGTGACCATAGTGTTCTTGGTCACCTCCCTGACTAAGGCCCTCCTCTCCCGATCACTCAGTTTAGATGGCCGGCCAGCTCTAGGAAGAGTCCTGGTGGTTTTGAACTTCTTCCACTTACGGATGATGGAGGCCACTGTGCTCATTGGGTCCTTCAAAGCAGCAGAAATTTTTCTGTAACCTTCCCCAGATTTGTGCCTCGAGACAATCCTGTTTCGGAGGTCTACAGACAATTCCTTTGACTTCATGCATGATTTGTGCTCTGACATGAACTGTCAATTGTGGGACCTTATATAGACAGGTGTGTGCCTTTCCAAATCATGTCCAATCAACTGAATTTACCACCGGTGGACTCCAATTAAGCTGCAGAAACATCTCAAGGATGATCAGGGGAAACAGGATGCACATGAGCTCAATTTTGTGCTTCATGGCAAAGGCTGTGAATACTTATGTACATGTGCTTTCTCAATTTTTTATTTTTAATAAATTTGCAAAAATCTCAAGTAAACTTTTTTCACGTTGTCAGTATGGGGTGTTGTGTGTAGAATTCTGAGAAAAAAAATGAATTGAATCCATTTTGGAATAAGGCTGTAACATAACAAAATGTGGAAAAAGTGATGCGCTGTGAATACTTTCCGGATGCACTGTATCATCAGTTACCCACTGACTTGAAAGAGGTGAATTAAGATTCTTCCAGTTGAGCAAGATAAGTGTACGTGCTAGTGGTGAAGTAAAAGCCATTAGAGTTTGGTTGTTCTTCTCCACTTTAAGCCCATCTTGGAGTTCACCAAACACAGCTGATAATGGATTAGGAGGGATTGTGACACCAAGGCTGTTTGAAAGGCATTTAAAGTTTTTGGTCCAAAATGATGTTAATTTGGTGCACATGCAAAACATATGGCCTGATGAGGCTAGAACTTGATTGCAATGTTTGCAGGTTGGATTTTGCACTGGAAACATTTTGGAGAATTTTAAACAAGACAGATGTGCTCAATAGATAACTGCAAGACATCAGGTCTTCTATTAAATTTTTTATTCCTGAAACCACCAGAAATCATTCTGCACTGCACTTATTCAGGGATGGAAGGAAACTGGCCATACTAATTTACATACAAACACTGGGGTGTTTATTACTTGTTGGTGTTTCTAGATCCAGTGAAGAATTCTCCTTGCAATAAAGTCTATAAAAACTTTTTAACAATATTTCAAAGATTATCTGCTTTGATATCTACTTTGAAAAGCTAGCTGCAATTAGGGTACATGGAATAAGTGGGTGGAATGACCTTCCCATGAGCTATAACCATGGGTTAAACAATACCTTCAAGCAGTAAATGCTGTCTAATCCTGCAAAATATGAAATCAAGATCTGGACTGCCCGTGATGCTACTTCATCATATGTATGCAATATGTATGTACACACTGGGAAGCCCTGTGGAGGAGTTTCTGAAAAAAAACAAGCTGTCCTGGACATGACACAGGAATTCCATTGTCACAAAATCACATGTGACAATTTAGGACAGGAAGTCCTGAAAAGAAAGCTGACAATGGTAGGACCAATAAGAAAATAACAAGCAAGAGTTCCAATCTCAGCTGATGAGTAAAAAGGATAGGCCTATCAATTCAAGTGAATTTCCATTCACAGTCAACACATTACTGGTGTCTTACATATCAGAAAACCAAAGATAAAAATGGTTCTGATGATCATGCTGCATAGAGACCAGGGAATCTCCCTTGGGGGATAGGGGGCATCATAAACCAGAAATCATTACTAAGTACACAAAAGTCATGATTTTAGCAAAAGAATTAAAATAAATAGCACTTTCTTTGATAAATGTTACCTAGCAGAGGTAAATAGTAAGTATTAAAAATATAGAAATTGTTTACATTGTTTGTAAGTGAGATAAAGTCAACATCTGTTAAGTAGCTAACATGAAACGTAATGTTTGTATTGTTTTGAAAGTCCAATAATGTTGCGGGTCTACCTGAGATGTGAACAACAGCATAGTAACAAAAACACAAATGTTTTGAGATCACGCAAATTGTTGAAGAGCTGAGAATTGAAATTATCCATTCTTGGTAGTAGTCAATGCTTTTTATGCCATTAGTGAAGCCCTGAGGAAATATGATAAAAGTATGAGGAAACAGAAAGGATGGATCAACTGGGAAAACATAAAGCTAACATATTGTAAGTAGACAATACGTTACAGCAAAAGTTTGCTACAGCGCAGAAACTATATCAATAGTTTTTTTAACCTGCCGTTCACTTAAAAAGTGTTTCAGGAACACAAACCTACAATTTGAACTTTTATCTGCCTCTATTCATGATCAATAAGACATGTAGGGTCAAAAAATGCCTTCTAATTACAGATTCCGTTGGGATTTGGCGTAATGCTGGACTAAATCTGCTACCATGGGTACTTTTGCTCAGGCAGGTCAAGAAAAGCACTTCTTCAGCTACAGAAAAAAAAAGGCTAAAACTCCCTCTAGTGGCCCCTGCAACCCGGAGATTGCAACAGCCCTTCAGCAGCTGCCTGTACTGTTAAAGAATTTAAATGAGTTCTAGAGCTCTGTGACAGGAGCAAACATACCTGCCAGGCATTTCTTCCTTTGGCAGCACCTGTCCTTCCAAAAAATGGTATATAGAGTTGCTCTCACCCAGCCAGTTTGACCTTTTACATTTATTTGAAGTCTGTTGTGGGAATTTCCTCAGCTCTGTACCCCTGACCCTGGAAAACATTTCCCTGTCTGGCCTCTCTTCACAGGTTTTAATTAACAATTCTCGATTGCTGGCAGCACTGTGACTGGAAAACATATCAGTCATTTTTATTAGGAGTGCTTAAAACATTGAACTTACTAGCACTGGTTTATAGGAGTCTAAATAGGAAACACAAGATATTACTTTTACATGACCAATGTTTTAAAAATGCAATATTCACAACTGAAGCTTAGAGCATACTTGATGCCAAGACAAAGTGCAGCCGTTTTGGCTGAAGCTGAACCATAAATCCTGGAGTGAAAATCTTTATCAGTTTCATCTTATCTATAAAAACTAATCCAGAAGAAAGCAAGGTGGAGTTTAATTTACTGATAAAATGAACACAGAGTACAAGTAAGGAGGTGTCTACCATTACCAGTCTTCTTATGAAACGTGCATAATGTGCAATACCCCATCAAACCTCTAACACTTGTTAACAACTGACCAAAAAAGGAATACATAAAAATCATGACCACTTAAATCCATGACAGGGAAAAGAACAAAAAGTTTACTTAGTGGCAATGAAGCCCATATACTCCCACTTCTGTAAATGACTAATAATCTAAGATGTGAGTTGACCACCTTTAGCACAGTTTACTACTCTGACATTTAATCTCACAGGTTTGTGCTCAAGTATGCAATCTGTAGCCTTATCACTATTTAAAATCATGCATTTTCAGGTTGAGGCAGTTTTACGAGCGGAAAATACTTTCCCTGTCAATTTTGTTCTTTTTTTGACAATAAATACACACCTTGTATATAGCTGAATTTATATGAAGTTAATAGTTTTGTTTTAAAAAATTAAGCATTTTTGTAAATACTGGATGGAAATCTAAGAACATCAAAAAACACACTCTGTCATACCAAAATTTGTTTCAAATTTAGAGCTGAATGATAATACTGCAAAACAAGTCCCCTCCAGGATAACAACCATTTCATAGGTTTACCCAGGATAGCCAGCTACACCCAGTATCTAATTTTGAGTCTGTATCAGTCTCAGTAAATCTATGAGGGTAGTTTAAAATTTTTATATTTTCATTGTAAAAGGGGAAGACGGGAGGAGTAAGAATTAGTTGTGTCCGAGAGTGTCATGTGACTAGTTCTGTCTGGCAAGCTGGATGCCCTTGCAGTTTAGCATAAGAGTTGTCACCATGTGGTGAAGATGGCTGCAAAGCTTATAAATTGCACCAAAGAGGAACAGTGTTCTGTCATATGCTTTTTGTAGGCAGAAGGTGTGCCAGGACCACAAATTCATCTCCACACTTGTGCTCAATACTGGGATAAAGTTCTCTCTCGCAAAATCGGCTATAAATGGATTGAAATGTTTGACAATGGCCGTACTAGTGTGACCGATGCAGAGTGCTCCGGACACCCAGCTACTGCCACGACCACGAGGAATGAATAAAGAAACTTGATGTGAAAGCAGTGGTGCATCAGTGGCTACGTGTTCAACCTAAAATATTTTTTGCTGATGGCATTAAAAAGTTGGTACGATGCTATGAAAATTGCATCCCAAAGGATGGTGACTATGTAGAAAAGTGATGCAATTTGTTTTTGAAATTCTTAATACGGTATATAGAGTTAAAAAAAAGTGCAGAAACTTTTTGAATACCCCTCATATATTGACGTACCTCTTCCATTTACATATTCAATTTTCACCAAAATAGCACATTCTAAAATACCAGTGAGGAGAATTGGGGATAAGGGACACAGAAACATGAGTTTACACTAAAGATGGACAAGAATGACATGATACAGTATAAAATTTGACATTAAAATGAAACCTGGATTTACATCATCTACTGATTTTTCCTTAGTTATGATCTGAATGGACTGGAAAAATAGATAACCACAGATAACACTGCTGAGTGTTTATTATTTTTTTTTTAATCTACCTTCTAAATTACATTGTTGTAACTTTGTCATCCATAATTTAAAAAAATCTATATTAAAATTTTGAATATGCACTTCAAAAATAAATAAAACAATTGGTTATATCCATTTGTTTTTACCTTGTAATCTCAGTTTTTAAAGGCTCTTTTAATAACTGAATAATTAAATCATTGGCAATATTAACATTATGTTAAAAAAAAGAAATCTGATTAATACAGTACACAAAAATGGCAAAATTGAGGAAAATACACACTGCTTTACAACCATCCTTCCAATTTTAATCAGTGTAAGGTCACAGAGAGCCCATGTCTGCACTGACAACACTGTACATTAGGCAGAAGCCAATCCTGGAGGGGGCAGGAGCCCATCACAGGACACACTCAAATTGAACAAGTCAATGACAGGATGAAAATTGAAATACCATAACGCATAACCAAAAGTGACAACTCAACAAGGGTTACGGAAACAAAATATACAGTATCTGGATAAGGGGTCTCAAACCCTGTAGGGCGGAAATAGTTTTCATGCTTTCTCTGCAGTCACTTTTATATTTAGAACATAACAGTATATATATATATATATATATATATATATATATATATATATATATATAAATATATATATATATATTCATAGCATCCGAAATGTCTAATGTCTGAGTCTCAATCTGATTGTATGGATGGTTACCTACCAGGAAACGCACATGGTTGGTCAGGCAGTCTGCAAACATCCGCCATGGGCATCCACTTGCGAGAAGCAGATCATAGAATGTTACACAGTTTACTGTCAGATCTCCAGGCTGTCAAATAAATGTATCACATGCTGTGGCGCATCGTAAAAGGGCTTTGTCTCTGACGCTGACGTCCAAGGTCCGATCCTCGTGAGGGGTGCAGTACAGCATGTATGCCTGATGAGCCCAAATAAGGGTGAAAGACGTGTCACATACTCTTTGCATTATTTGACAGTAAACTATATTATATAGATATAGATATAGTAAGGGATGGCCGGCAGTTTATCTTGGCTGAGACGCCCCAGTAATGGAAGGATGGGGGAAGGCAGCTTATTAAGGACAACACCTCCCCCAAGACGATAGATGGCAGCTTCCCGGGATTGTAGCGGTTCCCCAGATGCCCGCAGGGCTCTATGGGACTTGGAGTTAGGCAACACAGCCCTGCTGGGTACCATGGGTGCCACCAGGGGATGCAGTGGGAAGTTGGTGGGAAAACAAATTCTCGCTTAGCCCGGAAGTACTAATGGACTATGCCAAAGGAAGCCCCTAAGTACTTCCGGGCTGATTGAAAACATGAATTCTCCAGCTGACCCGGATGTGCTAGTAAGTCACGTGGGAGGAAGAACAGAAGCACTTCCAGGTCAAGGACTATATAAAGGACTGATTAGAGCCTTAGTTGGGAGGTAGAAGACAGAGCTTGCTGGCAGGTGTGGAGGAGAGAATTGTATTGGTTTATTATTTCTTTATTTGAATATGGTGGCTGTAGTGCTTAAAACGTACTTTAAAGAAAGAAGAATAAGTAAAGGATCTTCTTTGTGCTTTTATCCTGTGTCTGGGTATCTGTCTGTTGGGTTCACGCCCTTTAGCATTCTTACAATATATGTATATGTATATGTATATGTATATGTATATATATATATATATATATATTATATATATATGTATATATATATATATACATACATAATATTAGAAATGACTGTGCTTGATTGAGTACAATGAAAAGCAAAGTAATGAAGTAATATACATATATTTTCTATTTCCAAAATCGTCATCTGAATATATTTTAACTTGACCTGTTTGGTACATATTGTGAACTGGCTGCAAGTTAAGGGATAAAAATGCAATTTTGCTTTTGGAAACCGAAAAAGCAAGTGAATTCAAGGCAATAAAGTATGTTTCATTAGTAGCAGGAGCAGGCTCATATGGTCAACACTGTCACATGTACGGAGTCACATCTTAACTTGCATGTGGTATTCAGCATGCAACACACTGCCATTTTCCAGTGCCATGATCAGCAAGCACTACAATATCCCCTCTAAACTTCTGTCTTCCTTTAGGTTTTTTTTGTTTATCATGTATTAATCCACTATCATGGGCAAATTACTTCATTGCTCACAAACATAGTGCCTTAATGTGACTAGTTGACAGAGATGAAGTCTGTTCCTAAAACAAAAACTTACAAGCCTTTATATCTTAAAATTCTATCCCTTTATTAAATGTCTCTTTGTTAAGAAAGTGGCTGGAGAGAAAGCCTGCAACGACTAAAGCCTTCCAGGAACCTTTCCAGTGTTGTGAATCTCTTATCATGGATGTAGATGAATTCCCATTTGGCAACAGTAACACACTGCTAACTAAAAATAGATTTACCAGAAAGGTAAAGGTGTGAATCAAAGTGTGGTCTATTAGGAAGAGCTCTAGCCATCTTTGATACTGGGATGAATATGGATGCTGCATCTATTGATAAAACCCACCATACTAGATCTTTTAAAAAGGTGCATCATAACAGTAATGAATAATAGCTCCGCCACATTTATTGTACATTAAACTGCCTAAGAGTGGCTAGGTAGTATATTGGCCTTGGAACCCTTAGTGCAGGGGAAGGCAGCTTATTAACACTAGAATTACCAGAGCCTACGAAAAAATTTGTAATTCCGTCCCACCTTAACACTAGAATTACCAGAGCCTACGAAAAAACTCGTAATTCCGTCCCACCTTAAACTGCTTCTTAAATCCCTTTACACCTCTCCGCCAGCGCCCTTTGTCTTCTAAATGTGCTGATAAAGAGAAGCCGGCTATTCCATCCCCCCACCAATTTAGAACGTACACGAACTTCTCTCAGCTCATGCCTTGATTGAGTATCTGGGAGTGAAGTGGAGTTTTAGAGTGAAATAATAGATCGTTGTTTGGAACACACGCATTTCATGTCTGTTCCGTTTCTACAGTAATCTGTGTCAACACATTGTTAAAACAGAAACTTTTTTTTATATTCTAGTAGTAGATGACAAAATGTAGGCATAAACTATATAATGTATGAAGCCTGAAGTCCAAATAGCAAAGAAACATTTTCACAAGAATAACACAATTGCACTTTTATTCAAACATATAACTGCAGAAACAAAAAGCCACCTTAACATGCGACATTGACACCACTTTACTATAACTGACTCTGTGGTTCAATAGATACAGCCCCGCTTGGGAATCAAGGGTCACGGTTCGATCCTGCCCCTCCTTTTGAGAAGTAAACTGTTCTTAGTCTTACTGTTTTAGAATAAAACATACATTTGATTTCAGTCTGTAACAGCCGGTGCAATTTATGATCTTTGTAAAGGTTAGCTTTTTTTTTTATTCACTTTTCACTCTCTCAGTCGCGTTCAGAATCAATCCATACAACCCCATCTGACACGGCTGTTTTCACTAAAGACGCGCTATAGCTCTGCAGTGTACCACGATGCATACTAACCCCCCGGTTCTGACACACAAACGCTGGCGAAGCTGCCTTCTTCGTATCTCACCGTCACTTGCTTTTCTTTTTATTCAGTTTTATTGAGTGTTCCTGCCAGTCCCATGTTGCTGTATGCTTTTCTTTTGCACCCAGGTACATGCAGAAGAAAGAATGGTAAAGACCAGTAACTTCGGCGCTATATGCAATCATCAGACACTCCCCATCTGCCCGTGTCGTTCAAACACAGGAACATATATTGGTGTAAAAGTATAACAAAAGTGCACTTTTATTCAAGTGCACTTTTTCCATCGCTTTTCCTGTAAGAAGCAGTGTACACACTTCTCTCTATGCTGTGGTTTCTATTACACACCTGAAAGAAAGACAATATATGTGAAAATATAATCGCACTAATGCAATATTATTTGAAAACGAACAGCGTCAGATCGGGTGTGAATTTATGCAGGAACTGGAAATTCTCTGATGCGGACCTTCCCCCAGGGAAGAAAGTACAGTGTCAGGTGCTCATTCAGTGTAATAGAAACCATAGCACAGAGAGGTGTGTACACGGCAACAAGTACACGTGTCGTAAATGTAGGAAGGACGGTCCTTGGGTGTGTGGGAACTGTTAATATTTGAATGTGATGATTTTATATAGCACGGAATGAAAATCTTCACTTCTTAGCATTGCACCATGCAAGATGTCGTATCAATCGCCTACTGTATCTTGCTTTCTTTTTTCTTCGGTTATACAGGTAGTTTTGAATAAAAGTGCACTTGTTTTGTTTGCGAAATGAAGTGTCTGCGTGCACTTTTCGTGGCATTACACGTGTATTTTTGAGCATGCCCGTTTGAGCAGTATAAAAGTATTGAAAAGTATAACAAAACAACGGGCAGATGGAGAGTGTCTGATGATTGCATATAGCGCCGAACTTACTGCTCTTTACTATTCTCTCCTCTGCGTGCCCTGGAGTACAAAAGAAACAGAATACAGACGCGCTATAGCTCTGTGCTGTACCACGATGCATACTAACGCCCCCACCGGTTCTGACACACAGGCGCTGGCGAAGCTGTCTTCTTCGTATCTCACCGTCACTTGATTTTCTTTTTATTCAGTTTTATTGAGTGTTCCTGCCAGTCCCCGCATGTTGCTGTATGCTGGATATGTTCACATATATTGTCTCTTTCTTTCAGGTGTGTAATAGAAACCACAGCATAGAGAGAAGTGTGTACACTGCTTCTTACAGGAAAAGGCGATGGAAAAAGTGCACTTGAATAAAAGTGCACTTTTGTTATACTTTTACACCAATATATGTTCCTGTGTTTGAGCGACACGGGCAGATGGGGAGTGTCTGATGATTGCATATAGCGCCGAAGTTGGTCTTTACCATTCTTTCTTCTGCATGTCCTGGGTGCAAAAGAAAAAGCATACAGCAACATGCGGGACTGGCAGGAACACTCAATAAAACTGAATAAAAGAAAAGCAAGTGACGGTGAGATAAGAAGGCAGCTTCGCCAGCGTTTGTGTGTCAGAACCGGGGCGTTAGTATGCATCGTGGTACACTGCAGAGCTATAGCGCGTCTTTAGTGAAAACAGCCGTGTCAGATGGGGTTGTATGGATTGATTCTGAACGCGACTGAGAGAGTGAAAAGTGAATAAAAAAAAAAAGCTAACCTTTACAAAGATCATAAATTGCACCGGCTGTTACAGACTGAAATCAAATGTATGTTTTATTCTAAAACAGTAAGACTAAGAACAGTTTACTTCTCAAAAGGGAGGCGCAGGATCGAACCCGTGACCCTTGATTCAAGCAGGGGCTGTATCTATTGAACCACAGAGTCAGTTATAGTAAACTGGTGTCAATGTCGCATGTTAAGGCGGCTTTTTGTTTCTGCAGTTATATGTTTGAATAAAAGTGCAATTGTGTTATTCTTGTGAAAATGTTTCTTTGCTATTTGGACTTCAGGCTTCATACATTATATAGTTTATGCCTACATTTTGTCATCTACTACTAGAATATAAAAAAGTTTCTGTTTTAACAATGTGTTGACACAGATTACTGTAGAAACGGAACAGACATGAAATGCGTGTGTTCCAAACAACGATCTATTATTTCACTCTAAAACTCCACTTCACTCCCAGATACTCAATCAAGGCATGAGCTGAGAGAAGTTCGTGCACGTTCTAAATTGGTGGGGGGATGGAATAGCCGGCTTCTCTTTATCAGCACATTTAGAAGACAAAGGGATTAAAGAAGCAGTTTAAGGTGGGACGGAATTACGAGTTTTTTCGTAGGCTCTGGTAATTCTAGTGTTAAATCGCTTCTTAAATCCCTTCACACCTCTCCGCCAGCGCCCTTTGTCTTCTAAATGTGCTGATAAAGAGAAGCTAGGAGCAGTCGGCTATTCCATCCCCCCACCAATTTAGAACGTGCACGAACTTCTCCCAGCTCATGCCTTGATTGAGTATCTGGGAGTGAAGTGGAGTTTTAGAGTGGAAATAATAGATCGTTATTTGGAACACACGCATTTCATGTCTGTTCCGTTTCTACAGTAATCTGTGTCAACACATTGTTAAAACAGAAACGTTTTTATATTCTAGTAGTAGATGACAAAATGTAGGCATAAACTATATAATGTATGAAGCCTGAAGTCCAAATAGCAAAGAAACATTTTCACAAGAATAACACAATTGCGCTTTTATTCAAAAATATAAGTGCAGAAACAAAAAGCCACCTTAACATGCGACATTAACAGCTGTTAATTGTAACTGCCTCCATGGTTCAATAGAATCAGTTCTCGCCTTGGAATGAAAAGGCCGTGAGTTCGATCCTGTGCCTCTCCGTTTTGAGAAGTAAACTGCTCTTAGTCTTACTATCTTAGAATAAAAGCATACATTTGATTTCAGTCTGTAACAGCCGGTGCAATTTATGATCCTTGTAAAGGTTAGCTTTTTTTTTTTTTAAATTCACTTTTCATTCTCTCAGTCGTGTTCAGAATCAATCCATACAACCCCATCTGACACGGCTGTTTTCACTAAAGACGCGCTATAGTTCTGCAGTGTACCACGATGCATACTAATTACCCCCAACGACCCACCAACCGGGTTCTGACACACAAACGCTGGCGAAGCTGCCTTCTTCGTATCTCATCATCACTTGCTTTTCTTTTTATTCAGTTTTATTGAGGGTTCCTGCCAGTCCCCGCATGTTGCTGTATGCTGTTTCTTTTGTACTCCAGGACATGCAGAGGAAAGAATGGTAAAGAGCAGTAACTTCGGCGCTATATGCAATAATCAGACACTCCCCATCTGCCCGTGTCGTTCAAACACAGGAACATATATTGGTGTAAAAGTATAACAAAAGTGCACTTTTACCATCGCATTTTTCTGTAAGAAGCAATGTACACACTTCTCTCTATGCTGTGGTTTCTATTACACAACGGGGGGGGGCGTGTTAGTATGCATCGTGGTACAGCGCAGAGCTATAGCGCGTCTTTAGTGAAAACAGCCGTGTCAGATGGGGTTGTATGGATTGATTCTGAACGCGACTGAGAGAATGAAAAGTGAATTAAAAAAAAAAAGCTAACCTTTACAAGGATCATAAATTTTATTCTAAAATAGTAAGACTAAGAGCAGTTTACTTCTCAAAACGGAAGGGTGCAGGATCGAACTCGCGACCTTTTAATTCCAAGGCGAGAACTGATTCCATTGCACCACAGAGGCAATTATAACAAACTGCTGTCAATGCCGCATGTTAAAGCGGCTTTTTGTTTCTGCAGTTATATTTTTGAATAAAAGCGCAATTGTTGTGTTATATTTGAACCTTTTATGAAAATGTTTCTTTGTTATTTGGACTTCAGGCTTCATACATTATATAGTTTATGCCTACATTTTGTTATCTACTACTAGAATATAAAAAACGTTTCTGTTTTAATAATGTGTTGACACAGATTACTGTAGAAATAGAACAGACATGAAATGCGTGTGTTCCAAATAACGATCTATTATTTTCACTCTAAAACTCCACTTCTCTCCCAGATACTCAATCAAGGCATGAGTTGAGAGAAGTTCGTGCACGTTCTAAATTGGTGGAGGGTTGGAATAGCCGGCTGCTCCTAGCTTCTCTTTATCAGCACATTTAGAAGACAAAGGGCGCTGGCGGAGAGGTGTGAAGGGATTTAAGAAGCAATTTAAGGTGGGACGGAATTACGAGTTTTTTCGTAGGCTCTGGTAATTCTAGTGTTAAGGACACTGCCTCCCCCAAGACGATAGATGGTAGCTTCTCTGGATTGCAGGGTGCCCCAGATGCAAGGGCCACAGTGGCTTCAGGTTTTCATTCCACCCAATTTAGTAATTAGAAGCCAGGCCCAACCGATAATGAAATTTGGTATTTAATTATATGGCATGTTAACGCTTTCATTCTTCTAAGATAAATCCTAATCACATTGTAGATTTTTGGTTTTCTGAAAACATTATCCATATGCCTTATAAACTGTAATAGATTTTGTACCTTTTGGTCCTTTAATTTTCTCTCATTAATTTCAAAACATTTTATAAACACAGATAGTTTATGATGCATATACATAGGTTTAAATGGAAGCACTTAGCTGGAAATCCGGTGGTTTCTTCACTATTTGCACCATTATTAACTAATGGCTACTTAAGAAAATGGGCAACAATTAAAACCGAAATGCAACAGTTTAAAACTAAAATAGATAAATTGTGCTGAATTAAAACTTGAGAGCTATCCAAAGCTAAACTCAAAAAAACATATTCCTTTGGTAGTAAATAAATTGGGCTCAAAATAGGAAATTGGTTAAAGTGAAAACCTGAAGCCACTGTGACCTCCCAGAATTAACTGAGTAGCACTGCCTTAGTGAAATGGTTTCCAAATTCTATACTGCAAGCTCACTAGGAGCTGCAGGTTTGTGTTCCAGCCAGTTTCCCAGTCAATGAGTCATTTTACTTCAAAATGATCTCATTGTTTAATTAGCTGGTCTTTTTTTTCTCTTCTCTTATTTTGCATTCCAAAAAGTACAGCAATGTGATTTGTACATTTTACAACATCATGAAATACATCACTGAAATGTTTTTGCCATAGCTTTCAATGCTTAACTAACTTTAGTTGTTTCTGGTTAAACTGCTTTTTACTGGGCAGTTTGCACTCTTAATTGTACCCTAATAATAACAATTAACAACAAGCAGAGCTGACAATGAATGCTGGAAGACGGCAACTGCTTCAGCGTCAGACCCACTAATGCCCCCATTAGTAAATAGTTAAGGAGAAAAGGAGAGTGAAAACAATAACAATGTTTAAAACCCAAGGTAAAAAAACAGTAACATTGAGTCATCACCATAGAACATGCTTCATTTAAAAGCTTGATATATTAATAAGAAGTTTGGTAATTTCAAAATTGATCCCACAACACAGAAATTGGGAAATAAGAGCTTGATTAATTAGGCTAGGAATCAAATTTAAAAAAACATTTCGTTGAAACAAACATCTGCAACCACATGGATTTCCCAAGACTAAGTTGAAGAACCCCTACCCCAGTGTCTCATCTACTCATTGTTGTTATTATTAGGTTATAATTAAGTAAGCAAACATCACAGGAAAGGTGACTTAGCAAGGGAGTTTTAAGAATTTATAACTATAATAAACCTTTCTTGGAGGAGTATAAATCACAAGTGCCGGCACAAGCACTGGACAAACAGGGTGGCTGCCTGGAGCTCGGGATATCTTGGGGTTTGCCCCATGGCTTGTTTAATTCATCGTCTAAAAAATAAAATTGCATACACGAAGCATGGGTACATACTAGAAATATACGAAACCTTCCAGGATAGGAACACCACACGTATGTGCAAAAGAAACGCAACAAGAAGAGACGGCCTGAGTAGAGAATATGTCCAGAAATGACATTGACAATAAACACTGGATTTACAGCGGACGGTTTCATCAGCAGAAGTGTGGAAAAAAATAAGGACTGAGAGGAACAGAAGCACAACACATTTCTAGGAAGGAATAAGGTATACCAAAATAGTCATTTATCTGATTTGCAAATAGTTATTGATCGATAGGGATTATAACAGTTTGCTAAATGGTGCCATTCCACTTTTCTAAAAAATAAAAAACAAAACCCAAAACCACTGACATACTTCATGGAACACACTCATTCATGTATATTAAATGTATTGGGTGCTCCAGCATAAATGCAAACTAATTATTTTTCATTTGCACTCTCAGAGTTGTGGAAAGTCAGCCCATAGAGTTACTCATTATATTTTGTTTATCATGTTTATTAAATTGATTTAGAAATGAGTAAGCCAAGCACATAAAGCAAATTAAATTATCTTAGATAATTGCAGTAGACAGGTAGAAAACAATGGTGCCAATATAAGAGAATCAAGGGTGTTCATAGTCGAGTACATTGGTACCACTTGTAATTTTTTGATTGCGACCTGACAGGACCTACCATTATTCCCATTACCATGCAGCGTCATTTTTGTAGAAAACAATATACTGCATCCTAAGGCTAGAACATTGAAGCATAATCCACAAGCATCTTTTATGCCTTGCGAATGTCACTCTTTTAATTTAGTAATGGGGACAGTGTTGCCAGTCTAACATTTTCCAAGGGATTTCTTTGGTGCAATACAAAGGTTTCTTGTATTCTTTTCACCTTCAGCATACAGATTGGAATTGAAGAAGAAACAGATTAAACACTAAGCCGTCATGCAACACTAGGTGGGAATGTAGAATTTCTAGTGTTAAAGCCTTCAAAAATGAAGCCTTGGAATTAAGAAAAACCTTAACTGAACTAGCAGAAAATTCAAACATTGAATCAATTGCTACTTCTGAAGGTAAATCTTTAATTAGAAAAATTAAAGATTTTAGTCTTTATATGTGGAATGGTATTTTGTTTAAAATCAATATGGCAAGCAAATCAGTGCAGGGGCCTAAAATGGACATGGGCACTACACCATAAAAAACTGTAAAGAAGTTCTGATGAAATGCCTCCAGTGTAGCACAAATTTCAGCAATAAGACTAAATGTGAATTTAGAAGTATTTAATTTCTCCAACTTAATGACTTTATTGGTCAATCCTTAATCCTTTATTGTAAAATTAGACAATATAATCACGTTCTCGACAGAAAGATTTCCACAAATGAAAGAGTTCAATGAAAAATTAGGGTTTCTTGTGCAATATCAAAAAAGACCACAATGAATTATTAAAATTATTGCAAAAGTGGAAAAAACGTCAACTAAAGCTTAGTGATGTCAATTAATGTGATGCAAATTGTAAAGTATTGTGCCAAAAAACTGAGACACTGGTGGTACTTTTGCCTGAAAGTGCATATAATGTTTCAGGTATTTTGAAGTTTTTTAAATGCAGAATATGCTCACAAACATTGGAAATTATGCTAACCATTCATATAATTGTATCAACTCGTAAGAGAAGTCTTGGTAAACAAAAGCTAATTGAAACATATCTGTGATCATCCATGACCAAAACAAGTTTGAATTCACCAGCAATTCTCTCTATTAAAAATGAAACAGTAGCAAAATCTGATTGATCAGAAATTGACAGCATTACTTACATGAAGTCTAAGAAGAAGATGAAAAGGAAGGTTATTGATTTCAGTTAGTTAAGGTGGCAAGTGAGACAAGACTAATGTTTCAGCAGTGTTGCTTCACAATTTCATACACAGGCAAAGAATGTTGTGTTGTATACTACTGTGTTATATTTCACAATATTGTATGGTATTATATTAACTATTCAACTGTATTGTAATTCTTTTTTTATTCCATTACCTCTGAACTAGGGAGTGCTCCACCCAGGTGCCATAATACTTTTGAGTCTTTACTGTGAATCCCAGTACAGCAAATTTATTAATGCAGAGTAGGAGAGGCAAAAGTGACCAGTTAATCAAACAATGAGGTCAATTACAGATAAACTGACTTCCCGATTTTGAATCTTGTTGAAGCAAAACGCGGCAGCATTAAGGTCTCCCAAAAATGAACTTACAAACTGGCACATGGGTTTGTTTTGTTTTTCCAACTATTCAAGCCAGCCAGAATTTTTGTTTTCCTCTCCTCTCTAGCCATCTGGCTATAGCATAGCAATATAACATTCAAATTAGACATTGCCCTTATAAGTATTACAAGACTACCCATTTAACAGTACTTCATGCTTAATCCAAACTTTTTTGTTTAATACTTTTAGTTGTAATTTCTAGTTTGTTTTTTAAAGCATTTTGAGTTACTTTTTTGTACAGAAATGTGCTATATAAATAAAAGTACTTGAGGTTTATAATAAGTAGTCATCGCACCAATCAGGTATGTCCCTATCTCTTAACAAAGTGTAAAGTGAAATGACTGAATCTATCCGCTATTGAAACATACTGATAAATCAATAAGCAGCCTACACAGTATTTCCAGTTAACACGTCATTTCTCACCTATATCACATTTATTGATGCTGAAAAGGACGATTGTGCCACATTTGCGGACGTCCTGTTTAATTTAACGTTCTGTACATGTTTTTAAAAAAAAAGTAAGAAACCGCTGCAATAGAGAGAATTTGGCGGCGGGGGAGCTTAACAGCGCTCACAAAGCCCCTCAGACTGGGGAGGGGAAGGCATGTTCCTTGGGCACAACAGGCGTGACTCGAAGGTAACACATTTTCCATCGCGATAAACATAATCCATTTTCTCGCGTTATGAATTAAGTAAGCTTTTGCTTCCTAAAGCGTATGTAGGATTCGCTCTCGTCCGATCGCCTTCATTTGTTCGCCGATGCAGCGGCTTGGTGATCAAGTAAAGCTGAGAAGCGCGGCCACTCCACTCTCATTTAACTACGACCGTATGGAAGCGATGTGGATCAAAAAGTTCATATTAACGCGTTTCATGCTACCCACATTTCGCGGTTAGTTTCTGCCTTTTGGACTTTGTTTAGCGCTCGTCTACTTTTAGTTATTTTAGTACAATAAGTAATTGGCACGGTAACTTTGAAACTCACATTACTAACCGGGAAGAATCCGTAGAAAAGCTTCGACTCCTGGGCGCCGCTCCTCGTGTGTGTTCGGTCCTATAAAGCTACAAAGGACGTCGCAGTCCTTGGCATTCAGTTAAGCGACGCAGTCTAGGCAAAAATCAAGAGATGAAGTCCGCTGTAGGATTTTGTCACAATAAAGACGAAAGCGGACCAATCCCGCGCGGCCCCGCCCTTACTGTCTCTCTCGTAATCTTTCATCTGTATGTAGGTGGGTTCAAGACGACAGGGAGGTGTGTGCGAGGCGGCTCCTTGACTCTTCTCATGATAATCGATGCCGCAATCACAGAAGAAGGCTGGACTTTAGATGTCTGCGTACTGTTTGTCAATAGCTTACAGGTCTGCAAAATTAAACTCATAAACAATTGTTATAATTGTGAGAAGTTCTTTTTATTTGCATTCATTAAAACAATAAAATATATTTAGAATCTTTTCGTCACGTCACATTAAGAAGAAATGTATTTAAGCTTTTAAAACATTACACGTTCACTCTGCATTCTCTTGTTTCTACTTAATTCAGAAATATTGTTTCTTGGTTGTTGTCATTTAAGAGATTCGATTACAGCTTTAAAAATTCTGTAACGTTGTTACTAGGTTTACCACATAATAAATATAAATAACAGAAATAGCAAGTCACCTTATCATATTAGTACTGAGAATCACAGAACGGATCCTTGACTTGCACTTGGATGGTTAATACCTGAATATGAAGGAGCATGGATCAATCCGTCAGCACCTCCTTACCTGTGGCTGCGGTTTGCTCCTGGTAAAGAGGACAAGGCAGGGCCGGACTGGGAAGCTTATTCAGGCCGGGATTACCAAGTCTAAGGCCACACAATATATTTCTTATACAGGCACAGACTCAAAAAAGAGCAAACACAATTTTGTCTTGGAATTTTATATAAACGAGGAGACAGTAGATTCAGCTTTTACACATAGTGGTCAATAGAATCCACAGGGCATAAATTAGGTTTACAATAATTAAACTGTGAGTCTGGAATCTGCACAGCCGCTGTCACCGTCTGGATGGTAATGCTGAATACCCTTCCACAAAGATTGAAGTGTTAGTCAAAAAAGACCACTTTGAATTTCTTCAATAGACAAAACACTCAAAAAATGACTCAGTGTCACAGAATTCTGTCAAGCATTTTTAAAGAATGCACTTAATAAACAAAAAACTATGAAACGTGTAGCCACTTCAGTCACTCTCTCATCATAGCGCTAAGGTTTAACTGTAAGAGCGCAACAGACGCACTTTAAAAATACTAAAATAAAATAAAAACAAGACACGTTCATTAACAAGCTTATCATGAAATAAAGAACAACGGGTACATTTAAAAACACAAACCATTCCATTCACATACGTGTTTCATTAATAACAAAATAAAATAAAGCATTTCGTGTAGCATATTCAGTCAAAAACGTTAAATAAGTGACCACACGATACACTTCATTAAAATTTGAAACAAAAATAAAACAAAGTAAATTCACAGTAAAAAAATACCAAAACCCATACAACATCCAAATGTAATTCGAAGTATATTATAAACTTTTAAGCAATCTTCATATATAACTTTAATCACAAAAGCACCAGACGTACGCACATCTCGTCATTGCGCTCCTGTTTAATTGTCAGAGCGAGACGCATGCGAAGTCAAAACCTGACTTGAACAAAAACAAGAAACCCTCCGACGTTAAACCGAAGGATATGTGCCCACCACAGAGCATTTTCCATTAGAATAACATTATATAATTTCACCATTAGTTTATTACACTGGTTGCTCTGAATGCCAGACAGCAGGCCACTGGGAAAGCTCCAGCTGATTGTAAACGTCAGTCCGGCTCTGGGACCAGGGTTTAGTCATTTTAAGTGATATTTCACTTACCCCAACTGGAGCATTACGACTATTTTGGTGTATTGTTCACATCAAAATGAACAAAGGATCGAGAAACAAAGTCATCAGCAAATGTGCTTGCTGAAGGCAATAGTTGTTTTTATTCATCTAGTTTGATTGCCTCTGAAAAAATATCAAGAAGAATTCTGTTACTGCCTGCAAATTCCCTAGGAGGAGTTTAAAACTATTGCTTGGGAAATGGAAGACTTGTCAGACCTACTCAATCCACTAACCCCCACTACCCTCAGCACAATAAGTGGACGGAAAATGAGTTGAGAAATCACAGAAAAAACAATGGGGAAGAAACCTGTTTGGTTGTGCATTGGGTTGATTGTCACAAAAGGTCACTTTAATGAGAGAAAAACTTTTTAATCAATCTAAAATCAACTTTAACCAATTAAAGGTGCAAAAATTATATGTACACTGTAAACATAAATATACATTTTTCTGTGTTAGATACTGGCTGGTATAGCAGTGCTATGATTAGCATTACTCCATTGCAGATCTCATTACAGGTGTTTGAGGCTGTTTTTTGTTTTTGAATTTGACACATGTCCTCTATGTTCCATGGTTTTCTCCATTATCCTAAAGAAACCCATGTTAAGTTAAGTATTAACACTTTTTAAACCTAGTGTAGATATGGGTCCCAGTATGCCTTGTGATGAAGTGCAATTTTATCTGGTTCCTGCTTAGCAGAAAAAGCAGTGACACCTTGTAACTTTGTCTTGAAAAATACAGATGGATAGCAATTTCACAAAATGAGAAGAATAACAATATTCCTTTACTGCTGAATTTGAGGGGATTTAATTAAAAATTTACAATTATCCAGCAGTCATTCCACATGCACTGCAGAACACATCATCCATCGGAAGCTTACCATGTTCAGGTCCAGCCAGTACTTTGACGGGAGACAATCTAGAAAAAGCTTGGGTTGCTGCTAGGAAAGGTGTTGTTGAGGCCAGCAGTGATCTGAATGTGGATCCCAGGGCCCCAGTGCCGTGATGGGAACACTGTGCTGTAAAAATGGCACCGTCCTTTGGATGAGATGTAAAACCAAGGTCCTGATTCTCTGTGGTCTTTAAAGATTTCCCTGGGCATCCTTCGTGTAGAGTAAGGTGTATTCCGATGTCCAGGCTGAATTGCTCACCACAGCCTAGTCATTCTGTCCCCTTAATCATCCCAGTCTCTAATTGGCTATCTCTGTCACCACGTCGGTGCCTAATAGCTAATATGTGGTGAGCATAATGGTGCAATAATGGCTCCTGTCGCATTATCCAGTAGGGTGCTACGCATTAGTAGTGGCTGAAGTGGCTTCTCACTCAATGATGCACTTTGAGTAATGAGAAAATTGCTTTATAAATGTAAAGTATTGATACTGAACAATATGTTATACATTATTATTATCATCCATCCATTTTCCAACCCGTTGAATCCAAACACAGGGTCACGGGGTCTGTTGGAGCCAATCCCAGCCAACACAGGGCGCAAGGCAGGAACCAATCCCGGGCAGGGCACCAACCCACCGCAGGACACACACACCCACACCCACTAGGGATAATTTAGAATCACCAATCCACCTAACCTGCATGTCTTTGGACTGTGGGAGGAAACTCACACAGACACGGGGAGAACATGCAAACTCTACGCAGGTCCAACCCGGGTCTCCTAAATGCGAGGCAGCAGCACTACCACTGCGCCACCGTGCCGCCTATTATTATCCTTATTATCATTATTATTAATATACTGTATATATATATATAATTATATATATGTAATTGCCATACCTGTGATCCTGTAGTTAGGATTTAGCGAGTTGGATATTGAATGGATGGATGGATGGATAATTGCCCTATGTTATAACTGCCCTACATTGAAGTCCAGTAAGCCAATACAAACCCATCACTGTGTGGCCTATTGATGGTGGCCCTATGCTTTAGGACTATCTTGAGTGCACTGACTGTCAGATGTTTAAGGAGGCAACAAACTGGGGAGTTGTGGACCTGGAGGAATATGCACTAACAGTTACAAGCTATATCGGTAAATGTGCTGAGGATGTTGCTATGACCAGAACAATCACCACACATCACTACCAGAAACCCTGGATGAATGCAGAGGAATTCTACTTTCAGGTCTGGAGATGCAGCTGCGCTTAGGGCAGCAAGAAGGAAACTGGTGATGGGAATAAAAAGTGTGAAAAACAACTACGCTCTTAAAGTACATTTTTTACTTTTTTTTTACCACTGGCCCCAGGAGTATGTGGTAAGGCATTAAGAGCATCACAGATTATAATAGCAAAGAGGCAGAGTGTCCCACGGACTTGTCTGTACCTAATGCTCTAAATATTTTCTATGCACATTTCAAGAAATTGAACACTTTTCCCACTGTCAAATTAACCACTCCATCAGATGAGGTGCACCTCACCATGTCATCAGCAGTCTCTATTAATCCCCATATGCATGTCCAGATAAGATCCCAGGGAGGGTCTTGAAGGACTGTGCTCACCAGCTAACAGAGGTGCTAACAAAAATTTTCAACATCTCACTGTGACAGGCATCTGTACCCTCATGCCATAAGACCTCTATCATTCCAGTCCAAAAGAGCTCCACAGTGTCTTGCTTGAATGATTACTATCCAGTGGCTCTTGCACCTATAATCTCAAAGTATTTTGAGAGGCTGCAAATGGAATAGATAAAATAAATCATCAATATAACAGTGGACCTCCATCAATGTGCTTATAGGAAGATCATCTCCACAGAAAACGCCATCTCTTCTGTTATTCATCTGGCTCTCACCCTCCTGGAGAGACAGGACGTCTTCATCAGATATACTCTTCTTGGATTTGAGCTTTGCCTTTCACACCATCGTCCTTCAAATGCTGGTGAACAAGCTGTCACAACTGGTTTAAACTCAGTACTTTGAAACTGGGCTTTGGATTTGATAACAACCAGGCCCCAGTCATTCAGAATCCACAGCATTACATCTTTTACTATCATGCTTGATGTCAGCATCCCACAGGGGTGCGTTTTGAGTCCCCTACTGTATACTCTGCTGACTTATGACTGGATATCTCACTATCCGAACAATCAAATAGTGAAATTTGTGGATGACACAGCAGTGGTAGGACTTGTCACTCATAATGATGAGTCAGCATACAAGATGAATGTGGCTAAACTGGGGGCTTGGTATAAGGTTAGCAACCTTAGCTTCAGGAAAAAAAAACTCAGTAGACAGGTTCTCTCCACTTTTACATCAATGGAGAAGACGTTGAAATTTTTACCTGCTTCAAATACCTGGGGGGGTGCATATTACAAATAACTTCTCTTGGAGCTACAATACGGCCTGTCTGGTAAAGAGAGCCCATCAGCGCCTCTACTTCTTGAGGAAACTGAAGCGGGCTGGTCTGTGCCCATCTGTTCTGACATCCTTTTACAAGTGTGTGGTAGAGGGCATCCTCACCTCCTGTATTACGGTGTGGTACAGCAGCTGCTCTGCCACAGAGACAAGAGCACTGCAATAAGTTGTTAAGTTTGCACAGTGGATTATCAGCAGCAGCCAACAGAGTATTGAGGACTAGTATGGAAGATGTCACTCATCCTGCACATAAACTGTTTGGCCATCTCCCAAAAGGCAGAAGATTGAGCATCTTACAGGCTGGCACTGCCAGATTAAGGAAAAGCTTCTTCTTGGACGCTATGAGACTATTGAATTCAACATCACTAAATTTCACTGTACACTCTGTGTGGCTTATACTATACTTTTTTGCATTTTGTTTCAGTAGTCTCATGTACTAAACTATTTGCTGCTAACTTTTTTACTTGCTGCTAATTATAGGGCATACTGCAGTAATATTTCTTTTAGCTATATCTATCTTACTTTATTTACTGTAAGTATAAATGTTATTTTGGGTGGCAAAGTGGTAGTGCTGCTGCCTCGCAGTAAGGAGACCTGGGTTTGCTTCCCGGGTCCTCCCTGTGTGGAGTTTGCATGTTCTCCCCATGTCAGCGTGTGTTTCCTCCCATAGTCCAAAGACATGCAAGTTAGGTGCACTGGTGATCCTAAATTGTCCCTGGTGTGTGTGTGCCCTGCAGTGGCCTGGCACCTTGCCCAAGGTTTGTTCCTGCCTTGTGTTGGCTGGGATTGGCTCCAACAGACACCCGTGACCCTGTGTTAGGATATAACGAGTTGGGTAATGACTGACTGACTGACTAAATGTTATTTTGTTCTATTTTATTGTGTTTATCTATGATGCCTTTATCACAAAGCTTTGGGGGTTAAGAAGCTACTTGTGGCGTTCTTTTTTTATGGGGCTGTCATGGGCACTGTTTAATTACCGGGACCTGAGTACCAAACTTCATTTCTGCATATGCATACTGGAATGACAATAAAGATCCTTGATCTTTGATCCTTAAATGTTTGCCCACCGCATGAAATGCACCTAGAAGTCTAGCACGAGGGTTCTCAATTTCAGTTCTGAGGACTTCAGATTTTAATCACAACCAACTTCTGCTTTTAAGTGGACTCCTCCTACTATAATTAAACAAACTGCTGTTTCCTAATTTCTTTGTTTTGATGTCAACACAAAAAATGGTAACAGTGGTTTTTTCACATTTTTATTGAAATGTAGCAAACATTCTGTGTCTGACATGGAGCTGATTTACATCTTTAATTTTAAGATGATTTTCATGATGATTTTCTTTCTGCTTCTCCTGGTGTTTTGTGATTATTAAAACTACAGTGATACTTTGAGATACAAGTTTAATTCGTTCCATGACTGGGCTCCTAAGTCAAAATGCTCGTATCTCAAATCAATTTTCCCCATTAATTGAAATGAGATTAATTTGTGCCAGCCCCCAAAAAACCAGCCCAATTTTTTGTTAAATGTTTTCAATATAAGAAAATGTATTTATAATGAACAAATATTGTATACAAACAAAATAAAACTTAATACATAAAAGAGAATCTAAAGAAATAAACAGATGTTGGCAAAGCCGATTAGCGTATTGTAATGTTTTTTTCTTTCACTTCACTTTTGCCTAACCTAATTTTCTTCTTCACTAGTTTTTTTCTTTTTTGCCATGCTTTCGTCACTTTCATTTGCAGGGCGTCTCAATAGAAACCTGTCCAAGGAGCTTTGTTTAATCCTCTCCTTTAAAATGTTTCTGAAATGAGTTAGGCAAGTGTCATTAAATAGCACCATTGCGCGATCAGTTGCAACTTTTTCAGGGTGTTTCTTTTCAATAAAGTCAAGTGTTAGGCAAGTGTCATTAAAAAGCGCCGCTGCGCAATCAGTTGCAACTTTTTCAGGGTGATTCTTTTCTTTAAAAGTTCAAAACTTTTTCCCACATTGCAAACACTTCCTTTATCTTACTTTAAGAAATAAGCTCCTCTGCGATACCCATCTCCTGCAGAACTTCCATATGTTGCTGAGTCTGTAGTTCTGTCAGCTCCTCTGTCGTCAGTCAGAATGTGCGGCTGCAAACTCTTTGATGGCTCATATTTTGAATTTTGGCTCGTAACTCAAGGCAAAAAATCGACCTAGTGACGGCTCGTATCTTAAAAAACTTGTACGTTGCGGCACTCGTATGTCAAGGTACCACTTTATTATTAATTATTGAGCAAACTAGTGACTCTAAATTGAGAGTGTGCCCTGCGATAGACTGATTTCTCACACAGAACAGTTTTCTGCCTTAAGTTCTAATATAAGAGAGGTCCTGCTTTACCAGTAGTATATAAAACAGAAAGTGATTTAAAGAGATTGGTGGATGTGTATATTTAACTAGTATGTTTTGTAAATAAAGAGATGGTGTATGTTTAATCAAAGATGGATCTCAGGTCCTGAAGGGATAGGCTAAAGATGGATCCTAGGTCTGAAAAGATATTGGACAAGCCAAATGCACCTGCCAGATTCAACATGTAGACCTATTAAATATTCAACCAAATTCTAACATATATTTATATTTATAAGACATCAAACACAGTCTAATAACTTCAGTATCCTAGATGAGTGGATAGTGCATAAAATTAGCATGCTTTAAAGGAACACAGGTGTATAAATGATTGATATTTAACAATAAAAGACAAAACAAGTAAAAACTGACAATAAAACAAACTGAGAAATAATGTAATCCTCATTTGGCTGCCTTCCTTTCCCACATGGCAATGACAAACATGACAGCCACTGTTTAACTCAAATTGAGATGGTGCAGTGCTGAAGTTTATGAAATCTACAGCATGGGACTGCTGACTTTCACAAGCTGAGCTTTAATCATCCAGCACTGTGTTGACAGTGAAATGTCCATCCATCCATCCATCCTCTTCCACTTATCCGAGATCGGGCCCCGGGGCCTGCAGCTTGAGAAGAGATACCCAGACTTCCCTCTCCCAGCCACTTCTTCTAGCTCTTCCGGGGGAATCCCGAGATGTTCCCAGGCCAGCCGAGAGACAAAGTCCCTCCAGCGTGTCCTGGGTCTTCCCCGGGGCCTCCTCCCGGTTAGACGTACCCGGAACACCTCACCAGGGAGGCGTCCAGGAGGCATCCTGATCAGATGCCTGAGCCACCTCATCTGACTCCTCTCGATGCGGAGGAGCAGCGGCTCTACTTTGAGACCCTCCCGGATGACTGAGCTTCTCACTCCATCTGTAAGGGAAAGCCCAGACACCCTGCGGAGGAAACTCATTTCAGCTGCTTGTATTTGTGATCTCGTTCTTTCAGTCACTACCCATAGCTCATGACCATAGGTGAGGGTAGGAACGTAGATCGACTGGTAAATTGAGAGCTTTGCCTTACAGCTCAGCTCCTTTTTCACCACGACAGACCGATGCAGAGCCCGCATCACTGCAGATGCCACACCGATCTGCCTGTCGATCTCATGCTCAATTCTTCCCTCACTCATGAACAAGACCCCGAGATACTTGAAGCCCTCCACTTTGAGCAGCCCTTTTCCGGCTGAGGACCATGGTCTCGGATTTGGAGGTGCTGATTCCCATCCCAGCCGCTTCACACTCAGCTGTGAATCGATTTAGAGAGAGCTGAAGATCACGGCCTGATGAAGCTAACAGGAAAACATCATCTGCAAAATGCAGTGACCCAATCCTGAATCCACCAAACCGGACCCCCTTTAACACCCTGGCTGCGCCTAGAAATTCTGTCCATAAAAGTTATGAACAGAATCGGTGACAAAGGGCAGCCCTGGCAGAGTCTAACTCTCACTGGAAACGGATTCGACTTACTGCCAGCAATGGACCAAGCTCTGACACCAATTGTACAGGGACTGAACAGCTCTTATCAGGGGGTCTGGTACCCCATACTCTCGGAGTACCCCCCACAAGATTACCCAAGGGACACGGTCAAACACTTTTTCCAAGTCCACAAACTCCCATGCACCCTCCAGGACCCTGCTAAGGGTGTAGAGCTAGTCCACTGTTCCGCGACCAGGACGAAAACCACGCTGTTCCTCCTGAATCCAATGTTCGACTATCTGACGGACCCTCCTCTCCAGGACCCCTGAATAGACTTTTCCAGGGAGGCTGAGGAGTGTGATCCCTCTGTAGTTGGAACACACCCTCCAGTCCCCCTTCTTAAATTGGAGGACCACCACCCCAGTCTGCCAATCCAGAGGCACTGTCCCTGATGTCCATGCAGAGGCGTGTCAACCAAGACAGTCCTACAACATCCGGAGCCTTGAGGAACTCTGGGCGTATCTCATCAACCCCCGGGCCCCTGCCACCAAGGAGTTTTTTGACCACCTCGGTGATCTCAGTCCCAGAGATGGGGGAGCCCACCTCCGAGTCCCCAGGCTCTGCTTCCTCATTGGAAGGCATGTTAAAGGGATTGAGGAGGTATTCGAAGTACTCCCCCCACCGACCCACAACGTCCTGAGTCGAGGTCAGTAGCGCACCATCCCCATTATATACAGAGCTGACACTGCACTGCTTCCCCCTCCTGAGACGCCGGATGGTGGACCAGAATCTCCTCGAAGCCGTCCGAAAGTCGTTCTCCATGGCCTCCCCAAACTCCTCCCATGCCCGAGTTTTTGCCTCAGTAACCTCCAAAGCTGCATTCCGCTTGGCCTGCCGGTACCTATCAGCTGCCTCCAGTGTTCCACAGGACAAAAGTGTCCTGTAGGACTCCTTCTTCAGCTTGACGGCAACCCTCACCACCGGTGTCCACCAACGGAGCTGTGGCCGTAAGGTGGTTGGTAACTGTCGTGCCGGCAATCCCCGAACCCGTTGTTGGACAGTGAAATGTGCCCGATTGATTCTGCAGAGCTGTAAATAACAACACTATAGCTACCAACACCATCTCTGTTTAATATTCTTACTCAATCAATCAATATATACAAACACATATCACCAGGTCTGAAAACAATAGAAAACACAACTAGAAGAGAAACATAGAGTAATAATTAATAAATCAGTTGTTGTTACCTTGCATTTCCCCTTATACAATCATTAACAATATCGTAAAAGTCCCTGTTATTAGTCAGATCACTCCTTTTGTCCATTAGACAGAGTCATTTCAAATGCCTAGTTGGTTTAATTTTCATGAGGGGCCCTCTGACTTTTGGGTCCTTCAGCTTGGGGCCCAACAGGCCAGATTGGAATCTTTGTGTGTTTTATAACTCAAAAACAAATAAAGCCAATACTTTGCAGTGCAACATTTAAGGAAAATTCCCACACTATGGCGAAAGCCAAGTGAACTTTGTTGAAGGAGAAACTTTACAGATGATGCTTTACAGTGGTGCCTGTTTGGAAATGACAAGTTCAGGTGGTTTTCTACAAAATAAACTGCAGAACTAACAGAAATGTTATTGTTTTCAATGGCCTGTATCTGGGCAACACTGGGTATTGTCATAACTAATAACAAAAATAGTGAACATATGAAAAACCTTATGGTTTTGTTTTATTTCCTAGAATATTCATATGTTTCCAGTTGCCATTCTTTATATGATAAAACATGATTTCTTAATATAATACAGGCAGTCTAGAAAGAAGGCAAGACAAGGCAAGGCAAGGCATACTTTATTAATTTAGCACATTTACAACAGCCAAAACGTAACCCAAGTGCTACAAGAAGCAGTTAAAATATATATATTTATATACACATCACAAAACTGCAAGCAAAACCTACCATTAGATAAAAGATAAACTCAAAACAGCCACAGCCATGCATATATACTGCATTTACAATCATGAATGTACATGAGCCAACACATACAAACATACATTCAACCTCTTGCAGGATCAAATGCCAATGAGAAGAGACAAGACTTTAATGATGACTTAAAATTGTCCAGTGTTGGGTTGTGCCTAAGACAAGCCATTCCAGAGAAAACGAGTAGCCACTGCAAAAGCCCGATCCCCGTTTTGCTTGCTCCTCGACCTTGGCACAACTGAGAGCATCTGGCTAGTGGGTTCTTGTTGACACATACAAGTGAAGAAGTTCCGAGAGATCAGACAGGGCTGTTCCATTCAAACATTTAAAAACAGGTAATAGAATTTGCTGAAAGCTAATGGAGCGAGGTCAATACTGGTAAAATATGGTCACGCTTACGAAAGCCACCCAATAAGCGACCAGCAGCATTCTGGACTAGTTGTAGGCATCATAATAAGGCCTGATGTGGCATAATAGTGAAAAAAAACAAGCATGTATAAAAACAAGAAAAAGTAAGCATAAAAATAATAACACATAGAAGTAAAATATATGGTATATGAAAGAATAATATTTCATAAGCAGGAAAAATTTATGGGATAGTAGGCTGCTGCAGTGGTAGCACTGCTGCCTCACAATACGGAAAATGGAGTTTACGTTCATTGTGGTCCCTGCAAGAAGTTTGCTTATTCTCTCCGTGTCTGTGTGGGTTTCCTTCAGGTGCTTCAGTTTCATCCCACAGTCCATAGACATGAGCTGAGGAGAGTTGGCATTGCTACATTGGACATGGTGTATTTACAGGTGTGGGGGTGTTTGCCCTGCAATGCACTGGTGCCAGGTCTAGGGATTCTTCCTACCTTCTTCCTGGGCTCCAGCTGCCAGGCAACCGCTCCCTGGATAAGCGGGTTTAGAAAATGGATGAATGGTTGGTAAAGTAGTGTACATGAGCGGAAAGCTTCTTAAATAGACAGTAAATAGTGATGTGTTGAATACTTTTTGAACTTTATTGCTGCCTATACTTAATAAGCCTTATTTTATGAAAATCTCTTACAGATGATTTTGTTACAATGCCAGTTTTCAGTCTTCTGAATAAAGAGACAAAATCATTAACAGTACGTCTCTAAACTCATCTAGGAATTACCTCCCTGTTTCAAAAGAATGTCACACTATTAACATTTTATTATAACAATGGATAGATCTTTATCTTGCAGAATTTCTGAAACCTTTTATTCTAGTGGCACATTTCACTTGGCATATCCTTAGTTAGAAATTGGAGTACCTCTTATACAGTATGTCTCTCTCTGACATTTAAGCCCTCATTACATTGTAAAGTCTTACAATTATTAAATGACCATTTTGTTATGGAAAAAAATGACAGACAGAACTATAATATCAACAGACCTTTAAGTTTAAAAAGATATAACTGCCAATGCAATTGAACTCTGCAGTGAGCATAAAAGATTTCAAAAACTGTAGCAATAGACTTCAGGAGTCCATCCTTATTTCAAGTTGGTTGCTTCAGAGTAAGAAATAAAAAAGAAAGATATTTTGTGTCAGGAAGTACTTGAAACAAGTACAGATTTCAAAGATATTTTGTAACATGCATATTCCGTATGTATCACTTTACTAGCTAATACAACATTACCACATTACACAATAGTTAATTATTTCCTGTATTACAAAGCACTTTAAAAAGATTTTACATTTCAGGGCAAGTGAGGCGTATAATAGCATTAGAAAGAAAGGAGGCATGCATATTCTGTACAAAAATTGAGCACTTTGTTATTGTCTGTAAGTAAAAGATGTACAGTTAATGCTGGCTTTTGCAGTGGGTGATGTGATAGCAGATTACACTACCGATGTGTAATTTCTACAATACTTCATAGTGTAGAAGCAGCAATGTAAAAGAACACTCTCACATCAGCTTAATCCAAGTCAGGGTTGTATGTGGCCAGGGCTTCTCCAGTCATCATTGTCGATGCAGCTATTGTTCAAACAATATTTTTGTGCTTCATTTTCATGAACTTGCTTGTCAAAATTCCCAATTCTTAAGTGCTTATTTTAACCTTGACGGTCTATGCAGAATTCTCTGTTTTTAATTGTCTACTGTTTTATAGCGAGCTGCCAATTAGCAATTGTGATGCACACGAGAAAGGAGCCATCAGCTTGCCATCTACTGTATATTGGGCCCATTTACACACGCATGTGTTTTTCATAAAATGTATTAAATCATTCATCCATCCATCCATCCATTATCCAACCCGCTATATCCTAACTACAGGGTCACAGGGGTCCGCTGGAGCCAATCTCAGCCAGCACAGGGCGCAAGGCAGGAAACAAACCCTGGGCAGGGCGCCAAGGTATTAAACCATATGGGAAAAAAGAACTGATAATTACTAATTTGGTGCAACACACAGTTTATTTAAATGATATCCTCATAAAAGGAAAAAATTACCATATAAGAATGAGTGAGAGAGACGGGTATGGGAGCAGGCATGGGTAGAGCGCGTTGCTGCACCCACCACACGACAAACCACCTCAGGATTACAAATTAAGATCCAAGCACAGCCATGCAGCCGGTGACACCTCAGCACCACACTAGTTTAGATGGAATGGAACCAATGTGAAGCTTTTTATGGTGGCTGGAGTGCCAATTCTGCCACCAACCCCCAAATTTTCCCTTGCAAGTTGGAAGACCTGCATGCAGACCATGAAATTAAATAACAAGGATTGTCTTCTGATGAAGCAAATGGTTTGAGCACAAAAACCTCCAGCTACTGTAACACTCCAGCATCGAAGTTAAGGAACTCTGAATTAGATATTGCTCTGTCTAGTATGTGAATAACATTTCTTAGTAATCCCCTTAGTTATATCTTCAGCTCCCCTACAGACTTGTGTGTGTTTGGCAGCAATGAACAAACCAAGAATGAGCAAAGTGAACTTATTCATCTGTCCTTTGAAGGTGAGACATTCCATTCTGAGTTAATGTGATAGCAGCCCATTTTAAAAAGCTATTTGCTTCCATTTTTAAATTAAACCATGTAATATTAAGCCAGTCACAATCAAAATGAAGTCAAAATTTATGATTATCATTATGTCAACATCTAGTAAGGCAAACACAATGCTCTTTCTCACCTGTAACATTAGTAAAGTTAATGAATCACAGAAGTTTTTGGAATGGCTTAATCCAATTCAGTGTAGTGAGACTGCACTTATCAGGTGTGTTAAAATTTGTATGAAAAACCAACAAGCCACTTTAGGGAAGCTGAACTTCTCGTGATGTCATTTTAAGGTTTCGAAATATATGTAATCTTGACTTTTTTTGCACAAGTGGAAAAAGGAAGCATATTACTCAGAAAGTAAATTTGCTAAAGGCTGCACAAAAACGGATGTAAAAATGAAGCTAACACATTAGTGACTCTTAAGTAATATAACAATCACTATCATTACTACAGGTGGCAGTCATAAAATTAGAATATAATGACAAAGTTGATTTATTTCAGTAATTCCATTCAAAAAGTGAAACTTGTATATTAGATTCATTCATTACACACAGATTGATGTATTTCAAATGTTTATTTCTTTTAATTTTGATGATTATAACTGACAACTAATGAAAGTCCCAAATTCAGTATCTCGGAAAATTAGAATATTGTGAAAAGGTTCAATATTGAAGACACCTGGTGCCACACTCTAATCAGCTAATTAACTCAAAACACCTGCAAAAGCCTTTAAATGGTCTCTCAGTCTAGTTCTGTAGGCTACACAATCATGGGGAAGACTGCTGACTTGACAGTTGTCCAAAAGATGACCACTGACACCTTGCACAAGGAGGGCAAGACACAAAAGGTCATTGCTAAAGAGGCTGGCTGTTCACAGAGCTCTGTGTCCAAGCACATTAATAGAGAGGCGAAGGAAGGACAAGATGTGGTAGAAAAAAGTGTACAAGCAATAGGGATAACCGCACCCTGGAGAGGATTGTGAAACAAAACCCATTCAAAACTGTGGGGGAGATTCACAAAGAGTGGACTGCAGCTGGAGTCAGTGCTTCAAGAACCACCATGCACAGACATATACAAGACATGGGTTTCAGCTGTCACATTCCTTGTGTCAAGCCACTCTTGAACAAGAGACAGCGTCAGAAGCGTCTCGCCTGGGCTAAAGACAAAAAGGACTGGACTGCTGCTGAGTGGTCCAAAGTTATGTTCTCTGATGAAAGTAAATTTTGCATTTCCTTTGGAAATCAAGGTCCCAGAGTCTGGAGGAAGAGAGGAGAGGCATAGAATCCACGTTGCTTGAGGTCCAGGGTAAAGTTTCCACAGTCAGTGATGGTTTGGGATGCCATGTCATCTGCTGGTGTTGGTCCATTGTGTTTTCTGAGGTCCTAGGTCAACGCAGCCATCTACCAGGAAGTTTTAGAGCACTTCATGCTTTCTGCTGCTGACGAACTTTATGGAGATGCAGATTTAATTTTCCAACAGGACCTGGAACCTCACAAAGTGCCAAAACTACCAGTACCTGGTTTAAGGACCATGGTATCCCTGTTCTTGATTGGCCAGCAAACTCGCCTGACCTTAACCCCATAGAAAATCTATGGGGTATTGTGAAGAGGAAGATGCAATACGCCAGACCCAACAATTCAGAAGACCTGAAGGCCACTATCAGAGCAACATGGGCTCTCATAACACCTGAGCAGTGCCACAGACTGATTGACTCTCAGGCTGGGCTCCGTCACTGGCATAGAGCTTGTCTTGGCAGAGTGAATTTCAGCTTACAGGTCCACAAAGAGACAGCAGCTCATCAGAATTTAGGTTTCGGAATGGAGAGGTTTTAGAGAATGTGAGAGATGAATGCAGCTAATTTTAAATGAGATGCAATCTCTAGTAACTGAAATTAAAGTCACTTCCAGTTACAAAATCAGTGTCCATCACATTGCCATTCGTTGAAATATAGCTCTTTGTTCAAACTTTGTGATCCATTTGGCACCTCCATGTGTCCAGGAGTCTGCAAAGAGCTCATTTCAACTCTGATTTATATCTTTGTGATCAGATGTAGTACAGGGCTGACCAAAAATGTTACAAGCTGCTGTTCAGCTACGTTCTTGGGAAGGCTGATTAGGGGTGAAGCTGGGTTTCTGCATTCCTGTTAATTCTGGCCTTGTGTGCCACTAAAAAACCTAGCCGGAATGGTGATGCTCACTTTGTCCTACATTACCATTCTAGAATTTTCAATCAAAAAGATGTTCAATAGAATGAAGTTGTGATTAGACAAATAGGAGATCCAAAGTTCTGATTAGTAGCATGCTGGCGTGTAAAAATCTGATATCTGTCATTAAAGCCTGAGGCATTTACAGCTCTAACATTGTTCATTGCAGATTTTTTCTCTGTAAAACAAAGTTGCTTATGTGATAAATGAAGATCAAAAAACAATCTTAAAGAGTTGGGGAATTGCCCCGTATAATAATTGTTGTTTAAAAACCGGTCAGAATGCAATTTGAAATTCATACATCAGACAACAAATTGAGCTGCAATGGTCATTTTTATATAGACAGAAAATGGCTGAAGGAAATGAGTTGGCAGGAAGTGATGTCATCAGTCTGTTCCTGAAGTGACATCATCAGTTTGGACCGGAAGTGACATCCTCATTGTGGGACCAGAAGTGACATCATAATTACGGGACCGGAGTTGGCATCATCAGAATGGACCGGAAGTAATGTCATCAGAATGGGATCGGAAGTGACGCCATCTATGGGAGTCAGAAGTGAGGTTGATTCGTAAGAGGATATTGTTGTGGAGCCAGTTTCTGATATGGGAGTTATTGTTAGTGAGTGTGGATTATTTTTCTTCCTTGGCTATGTAAAGGTAGAAAGAGAGATATCAGTACCATAATTCAACCCTTCGGCAGGTAATAAATTGCTCACCTTCGAGCTTGTTGACTGCTTCCTAAGCACATGTGTGTGACACTCATTTATGTAAAGTACTCAAATTCATGTTGACAATCTTTATTGTGGTCAAGTGAGCAGCCACTTTAAAAAGTCCCTTGTAACCTTTTGTTGCGTTTTTTTTGTGTTGAAAAAGGTTAATGAATTAATTGTGTTTGTCTACAGCGTAAAGTAGAAATTAATCTATTTTCCATCTTGCTTTGCCCAATTTAGGGTCTGAGGGGATCAAATTGCAGGGCAAAATTTTATTGTTGGCACACTCACATATACATCCACATTTAATCACACAGGGACAATACAGAGGCAACAATGAAGCCGATCTGCATATTGGTGCAAAAACTGCCCACAGAAAAACAGAAGCATGCATGGGTAGAACATGCAAAATTCTCAAAGATAATGTATACAGATTAATATAAAATTGACAGTGAGGATTTAATAAACACAGATCCTTTATTTTTATTTTGTTACACAACCAATTGAATAAATCACTGCAATAAGTACATTTATATGTATATTAATCTCAATATTATAATAAAAAAGTCTTGGGAAGAGAGTCGAGACGTGACTTTTTCAGAGAGATACTTTTAAGTCCTGATAGATGAGACTTATGTCAAGAAATTTAACCATTCCCCGGGCACGGAAATAAAAGACAAAGAGCAGATGACAAAGTAGAACGTTGTAAAGAATTCAAAAACGTTGCTGCAATACACATGCAGAGCATGTTAGAGATAATGGAAGTACAAAAATTTGAAGTCTCAAAAAAATGATAGTAAAGATTGCATTAGCGCAAACGAGCGGAAATTATTACTCGGTGAAATAACAGAACCACGAAAAGAGATCGAATATATTGTTCAGATTTAAAGTTTAAGTCAGAGACTTGTAGATCATCTAATTTGTGTTGCCATCAGGGAAAAGTAGTGTTTCTTCCCAGTGAAGAGGAGTATCCGCGAGAATTAAAAGATTTGTTGTTTGGTGAGAAGTGAAATCCCGCAACAGAAAATTACAAGCTCCGCAAGACAAGACTTTATGCAAAGAGATTTGGAAAAGTTCTGCCCACATTTGAAACATTTACATCCACGCATACAGTTCAATGATTTCTCATTTGTGTGAATACAATTGTCAGACACAGTTCGTGTAGAGTGAAAGAAACGATATTCACTCACAGGCAGTTATACGTTGCATTGTCACGATGTAATTCCAAACACGGAATCAAAATTCAATGCGTTATTGCCGAAAAGGTAAAAGCAAAAAGAAATCGAATATATGGACATAGGTGATATGACAGAAGTATGTAGATATTTTTTGGTTTTAAACATTAAGTTGGAGACTTATAGATAGCCTAATTTGTGTTGTGAAGTTACTGGCATGTAGCGCAGGCAAGGGGGTTCGTCAGCGAAGCAAGCAGGAGGCAAAGCCCCATAGTATATTAATAAAGTAAATTTTAAAAATCTAAATAAATGAAGAAGTAAATAAAATGCAAATAAATATAACATGCACAAAAATACAGATTGCACATTCATCCATTATCCAATCCGCTATATCCTAACTACAGGGACACGGGGGTCTGCTGGAGCCAATCCCAGCCAACACAGGGTGCAAGGCAGGAAACAAACCCCAGGCAGGGCGTCAGTCCACCGCAGGGCACACGCACACACACGGGGGACAATTTTTTAGAATCACCAATGCACCTAACCTGCATGTCTTTGGACTGTGGGAGGAAACCCACGCAGACACAGGAAGAACATGCAAACTCCACACAGGGAGTGAACCTGGGGCTCCTAACTGCGAGGCAGCAGTGCTACCCACTGCGCCACCATGTCGCCCCAAATTGCACATTGTAATATGTAATAATTGCACATACCTGCAACAGAAATTAAAAAAAAAAAAAAAGGTCATACAATAATGGCTGTTTGCAAGCTTTGGTTATAGTTAGCAAATGTAGCCTCTATGTCCTCAAGACCTTTGAACACTGCATGATATTGAAGATAGAACTCAGATTGGTACATGACAGTTCTCAAGTAAGACATGAACAGCTTTAAAGATGGAAAAATAAAAGATAAAAAATTGTCCCTAGCGTGTGCTTGGTGTGTGTGTCTGTGCATGCCCTGCGGTGGGCTAGCGCCCTGCCCGGGGTTTGTTTCCTGCCTTGTGCCCTGTATTGGCCGTGACTCTGTAGTTAGGATATAGCGGGTTGGATATTGGATGGAAGGATGGATGTTTCTCACCCGAGGCAGCAGTGAAAGGAAGAGTCAGGACTGCTGAAGGACTATATTTTGACTTCTAAGTCCTTTGTCTCACTGTTACCCACTCACCCTGTGGCTGAATAGGTGAATCAGAATTAACCAAAATTGTCTAAACAAACCTAGTCAAACCAGTTTTTGCTTCCAGACATATACATGGTCTGCATGATTTACAAAATCTACTCTGATAACATTTAACATTACTAAACAAGTAACATTTGTCACAAACATTCACACACTAAAATAGAGTGACGGTGCCCTTAAGGGGATTTCCAACCATTTCTTTGTAGCGAGTGTCAAGGGAAATTCCCATAGATTTGTTCTTGCAATGAGTACCTATGTAAACAGGCACACATAACTTGTCACTGCACCTCTGCTCCAGTTTGGTTGTAATTGTTAACAGGCTAGCTGCTGCTGGGTCTGTACTCTGAAGAGCTCCTTCCATCTCATTGTACAGATAAGCAATTGGATTGAGCTCTAGTGAATGAATTATTGGATGCATTAAGTTGAATTTGCTGTTATTTTCCTAGATCCATTTCAGGAACACACCAGCACTGTAACGCATAGTATTATTACCTTGCTAAAAAAAGCCTTTGCCAATGGATAAAATGCTACTAAGGCACATGATGATGATGATCAGATAGTTTGTAGTATTTTGAGTAATGATTTTCTATATCAAGACATCTAATACAAGCTAGAAAAAAACATTCCTTATGTCATTTTACTACTTCTACCCCTATACCTTTAAGTTTTTGCCATAATCTAATCCATCCATCAACATGAACCAATACGAACCAGGATTCATGTGACCAATGAACATCTTTACAATGTCCAGTGTTTCTGAACCTTACCTCACCACAACCATTTTTCTTGTATTTACCTTGTCAACTGTCATAAATCACCTGTGAAATGATATGATGTGCTTGGTGTTCTGAGAAGCCCCTGTAAGGACCACCATTATATCTACAGTTAGGCGATTTTAGCCTGGCGATTTTAGCCTGTCTGTAGCCATTGCCTCTCTGTTTGCTGCATGTCTATTAAGTGGTAGTTCACCATTTCCCAATGCGCATGGGGCACTGTCACATGTGAAAACCCCAGCATGGTTGCAATTCCTTATACAGCCACGTCAAGATAAAACACACTTAAACCATTAGATTTTTCTTTTTTTCATACAAATGTCACATACATATCTGTCCTTTTTCTTTAAAAAATATCATCACCACATTTGATGCTAATAAGTAAATAATGTGGAGTACACATTACAGAAGTACTCAAAGATGGCTACTCAGTGTATAGTGGGATACATTATACTGTTATGGTAAATAAGGCTTACCCCTTTGTCCACATGCATTTTAAAAAAAAATGTTGGCTGGTTAAAGGATAAGTTTGATCATTTTCAATTCAAAGCTTTTTCTTCACAATCATGGTATATATTAATTTTGCCACATGAAAATTAGGTTCTGAAGTGAACTGTTTTTTATAAATATTAAAAATACTTTTTCTGTTCTTGCAGTTTACATTTGGGCTTTAGGGTACATAGATTCATAGGTGATAGAAAAAAATCCTTAAAACGTACCAAATACATACACTTTGAAGTGACAAAGTTTTGGATTTAAGAAAACATGCCTTCTGTGTTTATGAGGTATCCTTGTGACAAGAGAAGGCAACTAGAAATAATTATTTCATCACAGGTTCTTGGTATTATTTGCTTGAGATAAGGATACATTTCTTGCTCATTTTGTCTGCTAACTTCAGCCATTCGCTATGTCACAATACCATCTACAAACATATTTACAGCAAAAATCTGACCAAATTTCACCATCTCTTACACAAAGCATGAAGTAAGCCTGTCTGCATCTTGTAATGTTTTAGCCATTGTTTTGTACTTGACTTGTGTTTATTTTCCTTTTTGTGTCTTCTTTGTTTATTGCAAAGTATTACTGATATTCTGATTTTTTTTTTGTATTTATGTGTTTTTTGGTTACTATTATTTGACTCTTTTATTTATATACTATGTATGTATGCCCTACGATGGTCTAGTACCCTGCCCACAGTTTGTTCCTGCCCTGCGCCCTATGCTAGCTGAGATAGGTTCCAGCAGACCCCATGACCCTGTTCAGCACTAAGCTGGTTAGGAAATGACTGACTGACTACGTATGTATTATGTGGTCTCCTTTTTTCCTTTTGGTTTGTTGGTAGAGCCACTGATGGACTGCTTTTAGCCCTATATCTCTGAAGCTTCAAAGTCCATTGGTGGCTTATTCAGTTTACAAGAATGCAATTTTCTTTTTGGTAAGTACTTGATTTTTCTGTTTTTTGGAAAAATTTGCTGCTGTTCTTGGTTGTTGATTTCTGGAGTATGTTTTGCAACTAGTTTGTTCTTCCTTTCTGCCTTTCTTCTGTTTTTCCCATTTTATGTTCTTTTTTGTTATTTCTAATTAATTTGTCATTTACAAACATTCATTGTTGTTGCCTTGAGGGGAATTTCAATATACATTTTGACATTTTAACTTTAAAAGCCTGTTTGTTCCCCAATTTTTGGGGCTTGGACAGGCCTAATGTCTGCATGTGGTGCTGGGAGGCTCAGCTCTTCCTTAGGTGGGGTCTATTATGAGGAAACCAGTAAAGTCCAGGCCTGTTTTTGTGAGTCCTTTTGAAGGACTTTTATTGCAGAAAAACCATAACACCACCCTTCTGTTATGTCTTTTAAAAACTTTGTAGTATCACTCTTGTTTTTTTTAGAAAAAGAATGAAACAGTAACTATATGTTCCCCAAAAGTGAGGTAGTAGTCCCTACAGTCAAGACATCACTGCTTCATATGTGTTCATTTTCTGTTCATACAAACTGAATCCAGGATATATTTATATGATAGGCCCATTGAAAAAGTTAATAATTTCCATGTGGGATAGAAAAAAAAATCACATAGCATTCACATTATAATAGGTTTCATTAATTTAAAATGTTGCTAAGTATATCCTGTGAATTTTAGCAAAAAATCCTATCAAATTGATTTTTGGAAAAATAACTAACAAAAAAAAAAAAATATTTGCTAAAGTGTATTTTATCTAGAACCTTAATTTTTTTCATTTTCTCCAAATGAACTGTCTTTGAAACTTAATAACTAATTCCCTTTTTAAATATAAACATGATGATTTACGTAATGAGTAGCCCTTTTTGTGTGCATGTAACAGAGCATAAATCTAATTTCCAATTGAAAGAAGACAAGTTATTTTACTGTTTCATAGCTCTCTTCACTGAGTGCAGGCTCAGTATACTGTAACAAATTATATATTTAATGAATTACACAATTGTTTTATCTTGGTAGAGTAATATATTTTGCTCTACTTACCCCCATATACCACTGTATATAACTTATTCCCACCTTCCCTTCTATATCTATAACCTCAGGCAATTAGATGTAGTAAAAAGACAAGCAGGAGTTAAGTTACACATAAAATAATGTATTACTGATAATATTCATAAATAATAACAAAATGCAAAGTACATTTGAATATTGGCAACCATACAACCTGATAAAATGGTGATGTGTAATTCAGGTGGTACACAGACTTGTAGTTACTTAATGTCTCCAGTTAAGGCATCATTGGTGCTCAGCTTTTAGCCACATGTCTGTTCAAAATGGCTGAAGCTGTGCTCTTCAATGTGTTGTCTTCAGTTCATGGTGTGATGGTCTTCTTCAGTTGTTAGCAAGAGAAAGATACTTCTACATCATAACAGCTTAGCAAGAGAGATGCTTCTTCATCATATGTTGGTTAGAGAGAGAATGTGGTTGAGCAAGCAAATTTATAGGTTTTCTGTCTAACCTCTACAGCCAATCCAGACAGCCATATCTCAGACCGATGTGGGAAATAGTACATCTTAACACCTGCAACCCCCCCAAGACCATATGTTAAGCTAACCTGGCTTTGTTTGGGGGATGAGAGTAAGACTTTAGCAAATAAATACTCATCAAACTGGTTTAAAACACATCCCCCAAATCCTGTCGTAAAATTACAAAGAAAAATCATAAAATTGGGCAAATACGAATGCCTCTCACCAAAGTAACACTAAATTACATTGCTTTGCCTAAATTACAAATAAAGACAAACAAAACATTTATCAAGTTATATGCAAAATCTTACATCAAAACAACAATGCACACAAAAATGTTCTTATTTAGCATGACCATGCAATAAACAAAGCAACTTCAATCTGATTAACACAACAGTTTCCTAACAATATATCAATTAATATTGTTGAGTTATGGCTAGTTGACAACACAAGTGCTATGAAACACCTATAATGTGTAAGTGTTCACAAAACAGAGATGATATTTCTAAACCAGGAGAGGAAAAATAGTAAAAGCCCTGTCAAAATGTGGTCAAAATATAAACATGGGTCAGACCGAGCCAAATAGTAAGGAGTCAAATGTTAAGGTGAAAAATATATAATAAGAAGTCTTCTTTTTAAGCTTGAAGTTCTTTTAAAAAATATCCCAAAGCTAGGTTGCCAGAACTTGCAAGCCTCCTTCTTATATAGGCAGAGTGCATAGGTCACAGGATGTCTTGTCATGTGACTGGCGACGGGCATAGTAACAGTAAATAAAATGGTGGCAATTGCAACTAAAGGTGAGAACAAAATGTTGGTGTGATAAAGACTTCAATGCTTCAAAGCATAAACAACGTAAAAATAATAGGATGCAAATAATTGTTTAAAAACGAGTATTAGCCTTCACAAACACAAAATCATGACAGGAGGAGATAAAAACAACACCTCCAGTCAGAAAAAAAAGAAGAAAAACTACTGGGGCATTCCCAGTAAGTTATAACAGACAGTCAAAAAGTAATGTCAGACATGGATAACAGATGCAAATAGAACAGCAGAAAGGAGTAGGGTGAGAACAGTTTTCACACTGTGCTTGCTTTGGTTGAGGTTTTAAAAGGAATAATAATAATTTTAAATATACAGTATCAATTGTTTAAGGGCTTTCTGGCTAATGACCCCTCATCTCTCCCACAGACTAGCATCCTGAAGCAGACGTATGATTATTTAGAGAAGCACAAAGCAGGTGGTCCACAGTATGCTAACAAACCCAGTAGGGCCTGGCTGCTCTGCTCTGCTCCATTGGTGAGCCTGTCAAATTGCATACTGTATATCTGATGATATTTACCAGCCGTGGTATTACACATCAGTCATGTAATGCACCATGCCCAGTCATTTGCGCCTTTCTCAACATCCTCAAGGCTTTCGTTTTCATGAAGCAAATTTACACTATGATTAAGATTACAATTATTGGAGGTTAACTTACTCATGTAATGACAACTATTAAATAGCTATGTCTTGTAGTGGGTGTGCTGTGTAGTAGAAGTGCTGCAACCCACAGCCAGACTCTTCTCAGAGTTTTGCTATGTAAATTATGTCTCATAAGCATATAACCAGATTAATGAAGCACTGAGAGAGACCAATTTCAGGTATAGAAATGGTCTGGTTGCTTATGAACCGGACAAAACACCAAATCTTGAATTGAATTCCCCTCAGCACCATGATGATCACTGCAAAGACCTGAACCTGAAATGTGAATATGACGTGCAATTTACTTTTAGCTCAGCATGGTTTAAGCACTTTAAATAGCACTTTGAATTGCACAATACGAAAGTGGATGGTGAGGCTGCAAGTGCAGCTGAAGAATTTGTCAAAAAATTGCACAAACCTATTACAAAAGAAAAATACTTGCCAGAACAGTAATATATATGGGTCCGTTTAACAACCAAATCACATTAGACCTGCCTATTTGGAACCATATGTGGCCATTAAGTGGTGCATACCTGAAAACTGTAAATGTTGTTCAGTACTTTAAAAGGAAATAAGGATTTGTTGGTATCAAAGTCTGAATGCATATTATTTTTATTAGATGTGTTTGCATATAATGCAAAAAACATCTCCTGTTGACATTATGTCTGTCTGCCCATCTGTCTATGTGCATGAAACAATTTGGTTCCCAGTAGACTAATTTGGTTGAAATGTTTCACAAAATATAAATACATTGCTGCAGCAAAATACCATCAACCAAAATGTTAAGAGGTTTACTTACCTTGGCAGTGACATTCATGTCTCTGGTGACTCTTCCTGTGAAGTCAGTGGACAGACTGGGAGAGCATAAGGGGTCATGAGGTCGCTGGAAAGGGGTGTGTGGTGCTCCCGATATCTATGCAAAAGGATGAAGGTCCAAGTCTTTAGAGTCCTGGTGCTTCCTGCCTTACTATATGGTTGTGAGACATGGACACTATCCAGTGACCTGAGACGAAGACTGGACTCCTTTGGTACTGTGTCCCACTGGAAAATCCTTGGGTACCGTTGGTTTGACTTTGTGTCGAATGAGTGGTTGCTCATGGAGTCCCGAATGAGCCACATTACCTGCATTGTGAGGGATCGTCAGTTACGGCACTACGGCCATGTGGCGTGTTTCCCCGAGGGTGATCTGGCTCATAAGATCCTCATTGTTGGGGGCCCAAGTGGCTGGACCAGGCCAAGGGGTCGTCCGCGTAACACCTGGCTGTGGCAGATAGAGGGTCATTTCCAGAGGGTAGGACTGGACTGCGTGTCTGCCTGCGGGGGTTGCCAACCGGGATCCTGAGCTGTTTCGACGTGTAGTGGGTGTGGCAATGCACTGTACCAGTGCATGCTCCCCAACTTGACTTGACTTGACTTGCAGCAAAATAAACAAAGATTAGAGAAACTTATGTCAGGAAGAGAGCTCAGGCCAAACTAGGTCTCCTTTTTCTCTCATCTTTCCAACCTTTCATAATTTGAAACCTACTATGCTGTGTTACAACTACTTTTTCATGCCTCCTTGCAAACCTCAAGTTGTTTCTACCTTCCTCATAGATTTTTCACACCCCATGTCACCCATGGCTGTCTTCCAAACCTTTATTTTTGGCCTTTGCAAAATAACTTTGTCTTCATCATTAATATTTCTCATCACTTCTAACCTTGCTCAAAACTCCTCCATCTCTTCTTCATGACATCTAACTTGGGCTGCATAACAGCTGATTATATGGTAGGTGTTCCCATTCCATAATGTCATGCTTTGCAGGAAAGTGTGAAGGATTTTAATAGGTAACCATGAGAAAAGACAGGTTGAATACCACAAAATCAAGAAGACTGCAACCAAAACCAAATAACAAGACAAGAATCAGAGTTGAAAAAATAAAAAGGGTATTAGCCAGCAGACTGTTACACAAAGGAAAAATTATTAGACTCGGATATGGATTGGACCTCATGGTGAACTTTTAGCCCATTGCATCATGATTGAAAGTTCACAATCTCAAAGTACATGCTCTCAACAACAGGTAATGAAAAATGGCAGTGAAAACCTTTCAAAATATTTCACAAATAAAAAAATAAATAAATAAACTAAGCTTCAAAGCAAAAAACCTAATGTCATTATTATTAAATCCCCAGGGGTCGGAAACTGCCAATCAACTGTAAATCTGTCCTTAAAGAAAGGGCCAGTGGAGGTTGGAAAAATTAACTACGACAAAATATCCAACACATAATCCTTTAATCTTCATCAACTGTTCTGTCTTTCTGTTTACTTCCACAGTTTCCTCCTTCAGGTCTTGTAGTGGAATTAATCCATTTCGTTTAGCATCATGACTATGGTAGTTTGTATCACATATAAAGCACTTTCACTTTGCTACCATTCCATTTACTCTTGTAAACGCAATATCTTAATTTTTCTTTTATTCATTATTGCCACTAGTTATTGGCTTCTTTTTATGAAACTCTCAGAATTGTTGCTAATAGAGACATTTTCTTCTCTTTTATCCTTCTGTTAAGGACTCACTACTTTAGCCATCTAAACCCTTCAGTACCAATTCAAATTTCCCTCCAATTTTTAGATCACAGATTACTTCTATTAAAACAAAAATGACTATCCTATACGTGGACAAACTGTAACTTCTTGTGTTCACTTCATTCAGTACATTTGTAGAATTCTCACAACATGCAGTAATACCGTAAGTGAAAGTGCAAAGCTCAGATTACAAATTCATTAAAGGCAAAACGCTCCTGATGTATATTACACATGTTATTTTCTCAAATTGGGGTTCTGTCTTCATCTATTCCATCAAAACTAGATTGATTATTATAACACAACCCTTCTTTCAGCACTAGATAAAATACCTCCTTTGTAGCGTAAGGAGGTTTCCTTTAAGCACTCAACTCCATGGTACAATTCAGAATTACAGTCTATGAAAGCAGCTGGCCGACTCTTTGAGAGAAGGTCTCGTAAAACTAGCCTCACAGTGCATATCCAGGCTTTTTCTGACCATTAAAGGGCTTGCAGTGATGCACTGCAGCCAAGAACACAAATTATGGCAGAATAATGAAAAGTAGCCATAATAACCCAAGGGTTTTGTTCTCTGTAGTCAATAAACTACTTCAACCTGCATCTGGCCCAATTACCTCCTCTACTAAAGTCTGTGAAAAATTCCTCCACTTTTTCTGCAATAAAATTTAAGATCTAAATAATTCAACTAACATAAATCCATCCATTTACATCTGTCCCAGTCTTCCCACTCAATCCAGTTCTTTTTCAAAATTCCCACATGTCAAATTTGCATTTGTTAATGACCTTCTTTGTAAGAGGAGGCCGACTACTTGTGAATTGAACCCCATCCCCACCACACTTCTTAAATCCTGCCTTCGTGCCATAACCCCGACTGTTATGACAATAATAAATACAGCCCTTGAGAATGGCTTTGTGCCAGCCACTTTCAAAATTGCTATTGTATAACCCAACTGTTAAAAATGTCTGTTCTTGATGCTGTCAATCTTAATATTTTTCAGCTTATTTCTCACTTAATTTTTCTCTCAAAAGCTCTTGAGGGTGTTGTATCCTCTAAACTAACAAATTAATTAATTTATAATAATTTTAAGGAACCCTTTCAGTCTAGTTTCAGAACGCAGTGCAGTTATGAAACTGTTCTGCTTCGGATAACCAATTATTTGCTTATGGCAGCAGACTCTGGACAAACCTGCTTATTAAGTTTATTAGATCTTAGTGAAGCATTTGACACTATCAATACATGACATTCTACTCTCCAGAATAGAGAACATGCTCGGTATCTCTGGCACTACCCTCCAAAGGTTTAAGTCCTATTTGACTGACAGGCAAGAGTTTGTTAGTCTTGGCAACAGCAGATCCAACTCAGCGCTGGTCACACAAGGAGTTCCTCAGGGCTCTGTCCCTGGCCCTGCTCTTTTGTATCTGTTTGCTTCCCATGGCCATATCATTCGTAGCTATGGATTCGGTTATCGTTTTTATGCACATGATACTTCACTCTATTTCAGTGTTAAAAGTGGAAGTTCATCAGGGCTTTCTCAGCTCACAACTTGCCTTAGTGAAATTAAAACCTGGATGGAGCAGAACTCTTTAAAATTAAATTGCAATAAAACTGAACTCCTGCAAAATTGGCACTAAAGCGCAACTTAAGAAAATGAGCTCCTTGCCAGTTACTTTTGACGACGATCTCATCAGACCTCCTTGGTGTCATTTTTGATTCCTCCCTTTCTTATTCTACCAACATAAACCACATTAAGAAACTTGCCTGCTTCCACCTCTCAAACGTTTCCCGTGTTCATTCCTTCCACTCCTTTTCTAATGCTGAGAAACTTGCCCATGTTTTAATCACATACTGTAACTCTCTACTGGCAGGTGCAGCTTCTAATCTTATATAAATCTCCAGTTAATTCAAAACTCTGCTGCAAGAGTCCTTACAAAAACCAGCAACGTCGAGCACATACAATCTATCCTGCTTTGCCTCCATTTGCTCCCTGTGCCTTACAGGATCGAGTATAAAATTCTATTATTAACATACCAACAACATTTATTTATATAACATGTTTTCAAACAAATGAAGTAGCTCAAAGTGCTTTACAAGATGAAGAAAGAAAAAAGAAAAAATCTAAAAATAAAATTAGGCAACATAGGCATCAGTATCTGGAGGCATAAGTAACATAGAATAAAAGTAAGGTCCGATGGCCAGGGAGGACAGAAAAAAACAAACAAAAAAAAAACTGCAGATGGCTGGAGAAAAAAAAAACAAAATCTGCAGGGGTTCCGAGGCCACGAGATTACCCAGCCCCCTCTGGGCATTCTACTTAACATAAATGATATATATCAGTTTTCATGGTTTTCAGGCTTCACATGAAAGAACTTGATGATGATGGTCATGTGGACTTGTGGCCTTTAATCCATCAATATAGGGACAGCACGGTGCTTAAATCAGGTGGTGGTGGCGCAGAATATCAGGGTTACACTAAAATGAAGCTATGAGAAAGCCATATTGAAATACAAAAAAAGCTTTACAAACCTTTAATTGGCCTTGCACCGAACTACATCAGTGACCTTCTCCATCACTATGCTCCTGTTCACCCACTAAGGGTGATTCTGGTAATCTTGTTCTGCCCTACACTAACCTGCACTCTGTGGGTGATAGGGCCTTTAGCTGTATAGCGCCCCAACTTTGGAATGCACTTCAGAAATTAATGAGATCAGCTGATTCCTTACATTGAAAAATAAAAAACAACTTAAAACTCTTCTGTTCAGGATGGCTTTTAACTTAACCTGACGTTCTGCCTCCTCTCTCAGTCTTCCTCTCTGTCCTTATGCTCAGTATAATTTGTCATGGGTGGGGGTTGATTTGATTTGAACTTAGTTTTGTCAAGTTTGTCTTGCTTGTATGGAATGTTACTTGCTTTTAATAATTTCAATAGAATGTTTAAAAAAATGTGTGTGTGTGTGTTATATCACAAATGATGTTATTTGCTTGGCTTTCTTTTAGTTTTGAATTTAGTATTTTACTCTGGTTTATTGTCCTCTATTCTATATAATGCCTTTTTTATATCCTGTATCTATCTGTTTTAGTGTTCCATTCAAAATACATCTGTATCCAGTGTTACATATACCTGCTGTTTGTTTATGAGACTCTGGGAAGCACCTTTAGCATAGGAAAGGCCCTAAATAAATAAAATGTATTATTATTATTATTATTTTGTTTCAGAGACTCAGTGCTTTAATGTAAGTTTTGATATCTGAAGAAATGTTTTGTTATTTAGGCAACTAGTTAAACTATTAGCATTATGAATTTAATGTGGCTGGAGGACCTTTTAATACAACTGCTTTATTGTTATACTTGTGGTTGGGGGAGCCTTGACAGTTTGCTTTACAGTAATGGCCTGAAAAATATTCCATATTTGACCACCATTATGTCTTATCTTAAAGTTATAACATACTGATCTCAGTTTAATGTAATTCAATTTCAATTTCATTTATTCTCATATTTTACAGTACAATGAAAGGGCCTACTACTACTCCTGAAGAGGCAGAAACATACAGTGATGTAACACTACACGGTAAGATGACATATTAGATAAATAAATAAATATCAAATATAACCATAAAACATGTGTCAGACAGAAAAAGTAGTTTGGGGCATGTAAAATTGTTTGTTTGTGAATTTCTGACAGTATGAAGTCTTTCTCAGCTCTTTCAAGTTCAGTCTGAAAAACCAACATTGAGATGTCAGGTAAATTTCAAGGCAGGTGCACTGCAATGTAGGAACAATATTAATAAATACACTTAGGTAGTGGGGCATCACTGTTGTTGGGAGTTGTCAGGGCTTCTTCATTGGGTTAAAATGCCCTGTGGGACACTATCTGATTCCCCTCTGTGCATAGAATTGGGAATAAAAAGCAGGCTTCTTGATCAGAGGCTCTTTCTCTCTCTCTTCCCCATCCCTCTCTTTCCTAGTATGGAGTTGCTTCTCAGAAAAGGCAGTAGCATTTGGAGGTGGTATCAGTCAATGAGAGGATTGGCTTTGTTCTCATCCCAGATATCTGGAGGGGCATGACTGGTGGACTGTCCTACCTGATCTGAATCTCAGTGGTGCTCGAACTCAAGTCTAGGCATAAATGTACCAGCATAACAGTATACTCAGTGAAAGAGCAGTAGTTTGCTGTTTATTGTTAGTGTGCCTTCCATGTTCTGGGGACTGAAGTAAGGAGAAGTGCTGAGATGTCTACTGATCAGAACTTGGATGCGATTTACTTTGTATTGAATAAATAGACGCATGATGTCGATGTACAGATGACTCCATTCTGGATGTGTTCAACTTGTCCTTATATAGGATTTTCCTAGTATTAAGGAGGATGACTGAATGATCTCTATTCAATGCCTTGGGAGTGGAAGCAGCTGCAAAGAGCTATGGCCAAGAAGTAGTTATTGGCTGAAACATTAGAAAACCTAACACCCATTATAGAACACAAACGCTAATGGAAAATTTAGAAATTAAAGCAGGGGGGTTTCCAGGCAATATTATCAATATTGTTGGGTGTAAGAATAGTTTGGTAAATCCTGTTGTGAATGCACAATACAAATATGGTGAAAAGGGTGAAAGGCCTTCAAAAAGACCCACAAACAAGGCCAGTCCTTCACTGGCTTACCCAGAGAATGACCTCAATTCCACAAGTCCCAAAGTGAGGAACTGGTTTTTAAAGTTCAAAAAAATACTTTAACCATTTTAAATACACAAAAACACTTCAAGGAAAACATAAAACCTCAGACTTCAGGAACAAAGAAAAAGCTAATCTTTATATATGATTTACTTATATAAACATTAAAGAAGCACAAACATAAGGCAAACAAGGAAAAAGGCAAAAAAAACCCTTTAAAAATAAAGAAACAATATTAACAACAAAAAAAAATGAATCTTTGAAATTCCTACTTCCCAGGCTCACCCTGGGAGTCCCTCAGTACTGTCAGGGGGTTTAGGGGGACCCTCCCTCATAAGGCTACCCAACAAATCACAGGGAACATAACAAAATACACCATACATCTATACTAATAAAAGGCAAAGCCCTCACTCACTCACTGACTCACTCACTGACTCACTCACTGACTCATCACTAATTCTCCAACTTCCCGTGTGGGTGGAAGGCTGAAATTTGGCAGGTTCATTCCTTACAGCTTCCTTACAAAAGTTGGGCAGGTTTTATATCGAAATTCTATGCGTAATGGTCATAACTGGAAGCAGTTTTTCTCCATTTACTGTAATGGAGATGAGCTTCAACGCTGTGGGGGCGGAGTTTCGTGTGACATCATCACGCCTCCCACGTAATCACGCAGTACATAGAAAACCAGGAAGACCTCAAAAAAGCGCTTAAGAAAACATGCATTATATAATTGAGAAGGCAGCGAAACAATAAGAAGCGAAAGTGACATATACAACCATATTCATGAGTTCTGCTACTGAAACAAAGCACGATGTAAACCTACACTTTAAATTAAGTTCATAGACAGGCTGCCGCTGGCGTTTGTAATTTAGTGCCTGCCCATATAAGGCCGTCCGTCAGCGGCAATCCAATAGCAAACTGCCACGGGTAAATATTCACGGGTGAAGGACTGTGCTTATGGAGAGGAAGATGAGATGGTCAGGGTGGTGTTTGACACAAACTCAGCGAAACTGCGAGAGAAAGTTTTAAGTGCCAGGACTAAGGTAACATTAAATACAGCTATGGACATAGCACGAGATGGCACCAGCACAGCTGGGAACCTTCGATGCATGTACACCGAGCGGCTCACGTGAACTGGCGCGTGCACAGATAAAAGCAACAGTTCCAAAGAGCTGAACAAAACCGAATTACACAATTGAAAAGGCAGCAAAAATATGAAGCGTCTGATAAGCATATTCATAAATCCAGCTACTGTGGAAACAAAGCACACGGTGGAAAAAGTCAATGTCCCGCTAAAGGAAGACAGTGTAAAAAACCCGTGCATGCAGTGTGTCAGGTCTCAGATAAAGAAGAAGACGAGCTGTTTATTGATGCAGTAAGAAACGAATCGATGAATGAAACCTGTCATCTTTACAGCGATTGACAAACACGGAATGTAACTTGAACACAACACATCCTACAAATACGAACCTGATTGAAAGAAATAATGATAATCAAATCCTTGATGACAGCAACACTCAGTAACACTCACAAAACAAATACTGTATATTGACAGTCATGTTACGTTATTTTTAAAATGTTCCCTTTTCTTTTTCTACCTTTTTAACACACTACTTCTCGCTGCGATACACGGGTATATATATATATATATGTATATATATATATCCCGATCTACATACTCGAATAATGGATACTTTATTCGCCATCAATGATTGTTTTGGTAAAGCCATACTCAGTGTATTCATTAGATGAGCGGTAAAAAGTAAGAGCGAGGGAGGATGACTCATTGAGGCATGCAGGCTGTAGTCTTGCGTCAACTCTATCTGAATTGCGCGATCACATTTGAAAAACATATCTTTTCAAGTTCTATTTAGTCCATATGTGTCAAACTCAAGGGCGCGGGCCACATCCGCCCGGCGTGTAATTATATCCGCCCGAGATCATTTTATATACTGTATTATTGTTATTAAAGCCGGGTATATGAAGCGCTGGTAACACAATAAACTACAGATCCCATAATGCAGCGCTTCAGCTGCCTTGCATCAGGGTAACCTGAATGCAATTCAGAAGATACAGAAAACAGCATAATTAAATAAGAATCTGACACTTCAGCGGACGTTTTAACCCGTGCACAATCACAAAGTGATTTCAAGTGAAGCTGCTTTTATGGGAGACACAAATGCACCAGTTCACCTTGCCCCACTTTCCCTGTTGCCAAGTACTGTTAAACCAAGTCGTCACTATGGTGTTCCCAAATACGCACTTTGGTGATAAACTGAGCGCACTGCGCACTGAGTTTGCACGGCGCTTTGGTGACTTTGATGAACAAAAAAAGTCCGTCTACATGCGGCTCGAACCTTGTGCATGTTTGGTAGCACATATCTGTGTGAGAAGCTCTTCTCAGTGATAAAGACTAACAAAACAGCACACAGGAGTCGCCTCACTGATGAGCACCTGCAATCCATCCTGAGAATCTCCACAACACAGAACCTCACACAAACAGAAACGAACTTGTGGCCAAAAAGATGCCAGGCGTCCAGCTCTAAAATGACATATGAGCAAAGACAACTGAATGATTTGATTTGTTATTGCACGTAAGAGCGGGAGTCAACCATTTTAACAAACCGCGTATTGCACTGATACGAAATAGCTGTGTGTGTATATATGTAGATATGTATGTATATGTATATATATGTTTATATATGTGTGTTTGTATATATGTATATATATATATATGTATTTGTGTGTATATATGTGTGTGTATGTACAGTATGTATGTGTGTATATATGTGTGTGTACTGTATGTATGTATGTGTGTATGTATATGTATGTGTATATATGTAGATATATATGTATGTATATATGTGTATGTGTATATATGTGTATATGTATAGATATGTATATATATATATATATGTTTATGTGTGTGTGTGTAAATATATATATATATATGACAACAACACTCATCACTCACAACAGTGACAAAACAATTACATTGACAATCAGGTTACGTTATTTTCAAAATGTTTCCTTTTCTTTTCATTGCTTCTTTAACACACTACTTCTCCGCTGCGAAGCGCGGGTATTTTGCTAGTTACTACATAAATGCTAATTAACAAAAATAACAGTATTAACAACATTTACATGAAGGCAAAGCTATTGAAAACCAATACAAAACTAACAGTAAAAGGAAGATGAACATAAGCCAGTGAGCAACGATTGACTGTTATATTATAAAGCCACTGGAACTGATTTTTGAATGGCATCAAGTAAGTTTCGGTAAGAATTGTCATGACTCCTGAATAACAGGCAAAACGTCACTCAAGCTGTTCTCAGCAGGTGACTGTATGAAAGGTAACACCACCCTTGGATTTCTAGAGTGGTCAGATATTTCAAACAGAGACGTCTATGTTGCTGTAACTAGGGAATTATGCTTTCATGTCTTAATCAAGCTGTGACATACCTCTGATAGTTGTCATTAGAGCCCTGTAGAAAAATAGAGGGCTGCATGGAATGTGACATCATGCAAATTTCAGCAGATGAAAAGTTCCCTGGGTGACAACCTATGCTGGGAACTTTTTTAAAAGGGTGGGATGAGTGCTGAATGTAGTGCCAGCACAAAAACTAGAAGTGAGAAAAGTACAAGCAGACGTGGACTGCAAAAGAGGGCACCATGTGTGTTAGAAATTTAACATCTTATTAAAGAAAGAAACAGCCTCTAACAGGACAAATCATTTATCAGGCAGGAGAAAAGCTGTTCATGCCATTTTTAAATTACTCCTCAGCAAAATACCTTAGAGGGAGCAGTCTGTTACAACATAGTCAGAATGATCAGAGAAACAAAGAATCAGGTTCATTTTATAAACTTTTAAAGTTACATGCAGTGTCTGGTTGGTTTATTGGTTTACACCTAAATGATTTACATAAAATAAAAGTCTGTTAATATATATTTCGGTTCTACTTATACCTTTGAGTTGAGCAACCACCCTTGAAATGTCTGTGTATGTAACAATTGCCAATTCTGGTTTTTTCACAGGACATCTGCTCATTTCTTAGACATCTCTTAGTCATCTTTCAGTACATTTTGTTGTTCACTTGACCTTTATCTGGTTTCCAGATAAGCCTACAATGGTTTACTACATTTATTACACCTTTATGCTATTTCTTTAAGAAGAATGCTGTGCTACCTTAAACTTTTTCTTCCACACATGATATGATTGTAGTGGTGGACAGTAGGGGGGGCTTCAGAACAGATTAAAGGCATGCTACTCTTGCCCTACGTGTACCCTCTGTATTCACGTGTGTCTGAACATCACTTCACTAGCACTTTCTCATGCATGTTCCCTTGAAGCCTGTTCCTCAGACTTTTTCATTATTTTCGAGGCACCCCCTCTCCAGTTTTATAGTCTTCATCTTTGAACACAACTGTGTCAGCACTCCCACTCACAATTCCTTTATCTTCGCGTCTCCAAATCCAAACTGACCAATCACACCGAAGCCAAAATGACCAATCAGATTTCTATGAGTGACTAGACACACAGACCTTAGTGTTTTAATATATGGTAGATGGACACAAAGGAATATTGGAAATGTTAAGATACCAAGTTTGAGGATATTGTGGCTGCTATTGTTTTAATGGCCTTGTCTGTCTGTCTGTGATATCTGATATGCATGGAGAAAGGAGGCAACTGTACCAATTTCTTCAAGGATGTGGTCACAAGTGTAAATAGGATTGTAATAAAAAATAAAACGGTCAGAGTTGTGAAGGTGACAGCAAAAAAGGAGCTAAGCGCTCGGCTAAAATTCTCAGGATTAAGGAAATGTGCTGTAAATTTGCATCCTCGTGTAGAAGTAAGCAAATTAGTAGGAACTGGAGGCTAAAATTTAAATACAATGAAGGAATTGGAATTGTGCCTCGCCCAACAGACATAGCTGAACAATGAGAACATTTGCCACCACCAAACTGCACATGCTGGAGTCTGTTAGGAAGGCCAAAATCCTATTGCAAAAAGGGGTGCTAAGTCCTAAATTGAGGTGTTTTACATAACAGTTTCTAATATCCAGATATATTAGGATGGTATACGGGGGTCTTTCCAGACTGTCTTAAGACTGCTGTAGTTAAACCCCTACTCAAGAAAAATAATCTTGACCCCTCTGCTTTTGAAAATTTTAGACCCATCTCTAACCTGCCCTTCTTAAGTAAAATTCTAGAGAAGGCAGTCATTATGCAGTTAAATGACCACCTCAATAAACATGCTATTCTTGATAAATTTCAGTCGGGTTTTAGAACAAATCACAGCACAGAAACTGCACTCGTTAAATTAGTAAATGATTTGCGAGTGAACGCAGACAGAGGCCATTTATCTGTTCTCATCCTCCTAGATCTGAGTGCCACATTTGACACCATTGATCACAATATTCTTGGAAATCGCCTTAGTCAATGAGTGGGCCTCTCTGGCAGTGTCTTAAATTGGTTTTAATCCTACCTGACAGGGAGAAAATTCTTTGTTAGTTGTGGTAATTATAGCTCAAAGACACATGATATCCGATATGGTGTTCCACAAGGCTCTATGCTGTGTCCGCTGCTCTTCTCAATCTACATGCTTCCGTTAGGTCAGATTATCTCGGGGCACAACGTGAACTACCACAGCTATGCTGATGACACTCAGCTGTACTTATCTATAGCACCTGATGACACCGACTCTCTCGATTCACTAACACAATGTCTTACTTGTATTTCTGAATGGATGAATAGTAATTTTCTCAAGCTAAATAAAGAGAAAACTGAAATTTTAGTGATTGGCAATAATGGATACAATGAGGCTATTAGAAATAAACTTGATACATTAGGATTAAAAGTCAAGACGGAGGTAAAAAGCTTAGGGGTAATTGTTGACTGTAATCTGAATTTTAAATCTCATATTCATCAGACCACTAGGACAGCATTTTTTCACTTAAGAAACATAGCAAAAGTTAGACCTCTTATATCATTGAAAGATGCTGAGAAATTAGTTCACGCTTTTGTTTTCAGTTGACTAGATTACTGTAACGCACTCCTCTCAGGACTACCCAAAAAAGACATAAATTGTTTGCAACAAGTGCAGAATGCAGCTGCTAGAATCCTAACTAGGAAAAGAAAATCCGAGCACATCTCTCCAGTTTTAATGTCACTACACTGGTTACCTGTGTCTTTCAGAATTGACTTTAAAATTCTGCTTATGGTTTATAAAGCCTTAAATAATCTCGCTCCATCTTATATATCGGAATGTGTGACACCTTATATTCCAAATCGTAACCTTAGATCCTCAAATGAGTGTCTCCTTAGAATTCTAAGAGCAAAACTCAAAAGAAGTGGTGAGGCGGCCTTCTGCTGTTATGCACCTAAAATCTGGAATAGCCTGCCAATAGGAATTCGCCAGGCTAATACAGGGGAGCACTTTAAAACACTGCTCTCACTTAGAATATGGAACCAATGTAGAAAGCATTTTAAGATGGAGAATCTTTTATCTGTGGCACCTCTGCAAGAGAACCCTCGCAAACATATGCAGTTTTTAATATCTGGAAAAAAATTGGGATTAACTTGCTTAGAGATCTTTGTATAAACAACATCTTTGCATCCTATGAACAATTACATTCCAAATTTAACATTCCAGCTACACATTTCTTTCACTATCTTCAAATCAGGAACTTTGTTAAACAGAACCTTCCCAATTTTCCTCATCTTGCACCCTAATCCGTGCTGGAAAAAATATTGCTCAATCTCAAGGACTCAGGCACCAATTCTGCAATATATAAAATCATTTTACATGTCCCTTCCTTTCAAAGATCCAAGAGGACACTGGGAAAAAGACCTCAAAATCAATATATCAGAAAAGGAGTGGAAAATAGCAATGCAGAGAATTCACTCGAGCTCCATATGCGCAAAGCATACAATTATACAACTCAAAATTATTTATCGAGCACATCTGTCTCGACTAAAACTCTTCAAAATATTTCCATGGCAAGATCCAACCTGCGAACGCTGCAATCAAGTCCCAGCCTCACTGGGTCACATGTTCTGGGCCTGCACCAAATTAACATCATTTTGGACCAAAATTTTTAATTACCTTTCAGACAGCCTTGGACTCACAATCCCTCCTAACCCATTAACAGCTGTGTTTGGTGTTCTTCCAGATGGGTATAAAGTGGAGAAGGACAAACAAACTGTGATTGCACTCACTACACTTTTGGCACACAGACTTATTCTGCTAAACTGGAAGACTCCAAACTCTCCTCTTTTAAGTCAGTGGGAAACCGAGGTGTTATACTATTTGAAATTGAAAAAAAAAACAGATACTCAGTTAGAGGATTTGTACAGATTTTTTTCAAAACATGGCAGGATCTAATCAGTAATATTTTCAAATAAGCTCCTCAAGCACAGAGGAAGCAATTATTTCTGTATTTCTTTTTCTTCTCCATTCATCTCTATTGGCTTATCAAACTTATCAATTTAGGTATGTTTACAAGCCTTAAGTTTTACTCCGTTTGCCTTGCTCTCTCTCTCAGGGGAGGGGTGTTCTCAATTCTACTTTTTGTAAAAATTGATTGATTTGTATGGAATGATTGTAATAAAATTTAAAAAAAAATTTTTTTAAATAAAACACTAAAAAAACTTTAACATGGCCTTCTCATAACTTCACTTTAATATAATCCTGATACTCCGTATGTTCAATTCATTATAATAACTATTCATGGTGGCTCTAAAATCCGTACTGACCCCTACTCTCTCTTCTGTTTCTTTTTCCGGTGTGGCCTGCGCCAACACCACCTACTCAAAGCATCATGATGCTCCAACATTGATGGACTAAAAGCCAGAACTCTACGTGACCATCTTCATCAAGCCCTTCCGTGAGAACCCTAAAAACAAAGAGGACTGTTTCATTTATGTTAGGTAGAATGCCCAGAGGGGACTGGGCGGTCTCGTGATCTGGAATCCCTACAGATTTTATCTTTTTCTCCAGCCGTCTGGAGTTTTTTTTTGTTTTTTTGTCCTCCCTGGCCATCGAACCTTACACTTATTCTATGTTAATTAATGTTGACTTATTTTACTTTCTTACTGTCTTTTATTTTTCTATTCTTCATTATGTAAAGCACTTTGAGCTACATTTGAGCTACATTTTTTGTATGAAAATGTGCTATATAAATACATGTTGTTGTTGTATCATATGCAAGTGATAGTCTATCCTCTGTGAACTGGTTTGACAGTATGCAAACTGGCCAATATATATGTATTGTAGATGATCATGCCTATTTGGAAAATTCTGTTTAACATGTCCCAGCATTCATCTGTCAAAACACTTAATCACAATGGAAGTGAATGCTACAGATCTGTGACGTTCTCTTAAGCACCGGCATTATTGTTGTCTTTATTGAAGCTGATGGAGGCCACACATTCTTTTGGCAAAGTACTGAAGATGTCACTAAAGTTGTCAAGTAATTGGTTCTTAATAGCTTTGAAAACACATCCTGAAATTTCATATCAGGCCAGAAGCTTCACACACTATATTAAAAGCTTTCTTATGTCATGTACAAAAATAAAGAAGGATGAATAAAGTGCTGCAAGCAATTAAATAATGAGTAATTTGTTATCACATTCAAAATCAGGTATAAAAGACATTAAGTTAATCTAGAATAAAAATAGAAAAAAGGCATTGGATTAAGCTTGATGTTGTAATATATAAACCTCTCTAACCCCTGCGAAAATGAACCTGAATTATTATGACTGCTATACTTAGTCTCTGGTTTAATCCCATACTAACATTTAGCCACTTTATTTCTTTTGTTGCGCCATCATCATTTTGAAACGCATTGCTGCAAGCATTCAATACATTCCTGATCTCACTAGTGATCCACTGCATGATATTAGGAAATGGTGTGGATTTCTTTTTCAGGCACACATTAGACCAAACATTTTATTTGATGAGTCCCATCATGATGTCTGCATGCTCCTCCAGGTCTGACGAGGAATCTCTAAACATGCCCCAAGTTATGCAGTCAAAGCAGTCCTCTAGTTTATCCCATGTTTCTTCAGTCTAACTCTGTACCACTTTTCTTGTTGGGTCCTCATGTTTCAGTCTCTACCTGTAAACTTGCAGCAGTTGTACAGACAGGTGATCAGACCATCTAAGGTGGGGGGGGCAGTAATAGGCAGTATGGGTCTTTTATTGGGATGCAGCAGAGTATTAGCAGGTGACATGGTGGTGAGATTTAGGGTAGACATTCTTTAAATTTCCTCAGCAACAATAAATATTCCTTCACATTGTAGACATTTGTACTTTGTAACAATAATTCCCTCAGAAGGTATAACAGACAGCACATGATCAATAAATATTTTACAATTTTGAGAGATCATTTTTATATCCATGCACCAAGCATCGTTCTCAATAAAACACATGCCTCCTCCTTTGCTTTTACCTTTTTTGTGAAACTTATGCTAAATAAACTAAAAGAGTTTTTTACCATTTTATGCAAGCCAGCAGATCAGTACCCTGTAAGAAAATTGTGTCTTGGTTCTACTGAATTGACTCCTGCCCCACGCTAAGCATTTGGTGGATAAGTGAATAAATGGACATTTGTAAAAATAAAAAAGATAATACATTCTCAGAAGCATCACTGCTCACAGTCTGTTCTAAGTTTTTTCTTTTTACTATCATAAGATAAGCACTGTGATGGAGTGGCACCCTGTCCAGTAAATTTTTCCTGCCTTGCACCCTGTGCTAGCTGGGATGGGCTTCAACACCCCCCACAGCCCTGTTCAGGAGTGTGACTGATCATATGATAAAAAATAAGGTTAAAATAAAAGCATTCTCTATTTTGCTTCCTTTGTAGATCAACCTTTACCCACTGTATGCTGGCAATCATGAGTGCAGCTTGTTTTGCGAATACAGGATATCCTGAGCACAGCCACAAATGTATTTATTCTTTGAAAAAATCAACTTTGGTGTAAAAATGAGCCACATAAGTTACAGAAACTCAGACTATCTGGATTTAATCATTTCCTTTTGAGAAGTCTAATTGCGAAACTTGACTTTCGAGCCACTAAGGTTATATTTTGCAGTCAGACGTTGATGCGGTGCCTGTGCTCTGCCTTTTATTATGATGGTCATAAAAAATCCTAAAGTAAAAGTGCCAACCACCTTCAGTTTTGCTTCTCCATCATGACAAATATGTAGGAATGAATGGCGAGTGGATCAGTCATAATGACATTCACCTTAGAGTTGCTTGAGGCTCCAAATGTGTATGATTTATTTAAAACAATATTTATTAGTTGTTCTTTTTGAGACACAGAATGACAGGTTTATAGTAAATATTATACCCATTTGCAGTCATCATTTTCTTATAGTAAGACCATAACAACTTAAAGATCAATACTTTATAACATTAATTCCATTAGACACTCAGAGTTGAGTCAGACACACCCCACACTGGTATTTTGTTTTTCCAAACAACTTCAGTTTGTTTTTCAATTAAATAACATTGGTTTCTAGATAAAATATCTGGCATTGGTTGGGTATACTTGCACAATGGATTACAGTAAGGAAGCAAAAGTTTTTGTGTTTGTCATGAGTATGGGAAAGGTGGTATATCCATCCATCCATCCATTATCCAACTCGCTATATCCTAATTACAGGGTCACGGGGGTCTGCTGGAGCCAATCCCAGCTAACACAGGGCGCAAGGCAGGAAACAAACCCCAGGCCGGGCGCCAGCCCACCGCAGAAGGTGCTATATAAATACAAAATTAGTATTGTAGTTGTTGTTGTCGTTGGCTGAAATGCAAGTGTCCTATCCAACATCTGCACCACCTCTCTAATTAACTATCAACTTCTCGGCTTTCATTAGTCAGAAATTTCTTCTTTTTGTGTGTGATTGGATTCATCTATATTGGCAACTCCTTAATGTAGCAAAACCGTGAAAGTTACTTCTTTGTATTTCCAGGTTTAGTGCAATGAAAAGATGTTTAGTCCCACATTAATTAACTGGATGGTTTGTTGAATAATCGAATCACCGATATGGTATGTAAGCTGACCAAAACTACCATGATTTGCTGTTCCCTCTACTGAACCCTTTTTCATGATTGGAATCTCCATATTCTCTGTACTTTCAGTTGGGTTAACAGTAACACACATGAAAAATTTCATGAACATATTTAAAATGATATATTATGGTGGCATTTTCTGCTCAGTTGTATAGAAATGACAAACAAATCAATAAGAATGTAAAGTCATGACCAGCACATCCTCCTCTTGACTTGCTGCAGTCATTCATAATTTGTCCTGCTACACTGATGTCCATCCATCCACTATATTCTAAGTACAGGGTCACGGGGGTCTGCTGGAGCCAATCCCAGCCAACACAGGGCACAAGGCAGAGAAACAAACCCCAGGCAGGGCGCCAGCCTACCGCAGTACAATGATGTCCTTGCAACTTTTTACAGCAGGTCACTCACCCTTCTTACCATCCACGAGGTGTACTCCTGGGTCCAGCATTACAAAAATATTTGGTTATTCAAGCTGTAGCCTGCCACCCAGTGCTCTTGACTTGTGTGTGCCTGCTCAATTCAATTAGAAGGGCACAGTGCGAGGGGTGTCTGTGAAAACCAGAAGATGGATCATTTCAACAGACACAAGCAAAACAAACTGACAAATCCATAAGTAAAGTACCAAAAAGGAAAGGTTTGAAGGAAATAAAGCAAAGGATATTTATCTTTTGGATTCACTCACACACTGGCAGAGAGAAATTACCCAAATGTCTGCTGTACTCAGAGGCTGACCAAATTATTTCATCACCTCGATATTAAATACTCTGATTGTGTATCCAAACCTTTTGCATTTTTTGAAGCCAATTTAAAAGACTGCAAGGCAAACAGAAAGTTATTGAGTCCATGTGTAGAAGAAAAGCTGTGTGGGCATCGTATCTGGTAACGAAACCCATTGCTAAAGCTTGGAAGGCTCATACTTCCGAAGATGTGATTTTGCCTGCTGCATAAGAAATGGTGGATGTGAGAATGCCTCCAAACAGATGAAACTGATAGCACTTTCGAACATCACAGCTGAACAGAGAACTGAGAACATAGCAAAGAATGGGTCTGAACAGCTCATAAGGAGGCTACAAGAGAAACACTGAGATCAACAGTAACATGCATGGAGAATATCATAACCTTCACGTTCAACTTGAAGTGATGCATTTTTGGCACAGCCACCAACTCCTACCACATTACTCAATTAAACTTTTTGAAACTCCATGTAGCTAGGATTTTAATTTGATTAAGCTTTATTATGCATACAAAATTCCGATAAGATTGACTCACCCATTTTGAAATAATGTACAGGTTTTAGCTGCCAACCCCCTCCTTGAAGAATTTTTTAAAATTCCATATAGCTTATATTTTAGGTTGAAACAGCAGCAATGTTAGTTCAGCTGTTCTTTTGTGTGACTGATATACGAAAAAACAGACAAGATGTAATCTGAGAGTTGAAATGAGGTCCTTAGTGTGTAAAACAGCTAAAAATCACCCAACAAAGTGAACAATTTTAAAAAACAGACAAGAGGGTATTTATTAATACAACCTAGATGCACAACATGTTTACGACAGGTTGAAAATTAAGTAATCAACACAGACCTCATTGTTATCATATGCAGTGCACAAATTATTGGAATGTATTTTGTAATGCATGTATTAATAAAATGCATTGCATTTGTCATTTCAACAGATGGTGCATTACAAACATTTGTAGTCATAAAATGTATTACTATTACTTTTTCTGAAGCACCCTCTGTTGGAATGACAAATGCAATGCATTTTATTACAACATGCATGTCTCTGTTATTCCATTTGATATGGGATTTGTAAAAGCAGTGTTAATGTTTGCGATATGCCATCTGTTGGAATGACAAATGCAATGCATTTTATTAACACAAAATATTTTTGATGCACTATCTGTTGTAATGACAGAGACATAGCAACAAGACGAACACACAGATAAACAGACACAAGGACATGTGTCCTTTTTTTAAGGTGGATAAGATACACAAGACAATTTTTTAAAATGTTTTGCTTCCTGAAATATTTGTGGTAATTACAATTGACAACTTTAAATTGAACACAGATTTAACTTCAGATTTATTGCTTCATGTACGCATTTGGAGAAACATGATATTAACCTTTTTTGAATTTAGTGTATTTAATTGTTTAATAATGCTGACACATAGCATTAGTTCAACTGTGCTAAAAATGTTTTGCTGCTGGTTTTCATTTGTACTCACCATCTCATGCTTCTCATTTGAGTGTCCTACAATAGTCAGCCAGCAATGATGGATTCCACTTGCCCTCATACTGCTTTTCTATCATTTCAATGTCCCGGTAAAAAACTTTCACTTCATTGTTTTGTGCCCCTGAAGCATGTTGTGCCCCTGAGAGCAGTTTGGTGCTCTCTTCTTGAAAAGACAATTCTCAACAACATCCTTCAGTGCCTTTCATGTAATTATCTTCAAATCAATTGTCATGTGTCTCATTTGTGGACCAACAAAAAATGCCTTCCTTTCATTTTGGCATCAGATATTCATGACACCAGATACTAAAATCCTTCATCTTCCTTGTTCATCACTTTAAAGACATCTTCCATTAGTCCAATTTTTATATAAAAGGGAGACAAAAATATATTTGTTGGTTGAGCACATGGTTTATGTGCCACACTTTCTGCCCTGGAAACAAAAGGTTATGGAATGGCCAGCTCTTTTTAACATAATGAGATGCTTTACCAAGGCTATTCCCTTCCCAAATGAAACAACAGTTCTTGGTATACCCATGCTGCATTCCTACTATCACTGCAACTGCTTTTAGATGGCCACAGATGTTCCAGTTGTAGTTGTTGTACAGGTCATACAAACTACGATTTCACTGGCATCCCAGACGGGATCAATGATTCCTTAAATGGCCTGGTTGCCTTTTTTATAATTGAAGGACATATTGCCATCTGATGTATTGGGGGCACAGAGAACTCTGTGATGCAGTCTCCCTCTGTTCTTCTAAATTGTCATCCCAATAGGAAAACAAATCCAACATTCTCCATTCATTATAAAAGCCTCCTGGACTGATAACAAGTTATCCATCCCTGATTTCCATCACAATATGTACGCGTATACTTCTAAAATAAAGGAAAATCACAAAACTTGGTAATTGCAAAAAAAATGGCACAGAATAGAAAAATTTGAAGATTATTTTAGTGATCAGCATGGTAATATCCATAAGATCAGTAATGGAAAGTAACAAGTTTTACTTACTTTCGTTACTTTACTTCAGTAGATTAGGTAGGAAAACAGGGTAGTTTTTAAAGAATTTTTAAAGTCATATATTCTTACACTTAAGTAAGTAAGTTTATTTTGTAATGATTCTGCTTTGCTACATTTTCAAGTATATTTTCAATTGTAAAAAAGTGGCCAATTAAAATAAACCTACATGTAAAATCTTTCTTTGTCATAGGTCATGATCTGGATGGGTGAAGTATTTTAGCAAATGACTTAATAGATGTGCAGTTTTCTTGTTGTCTTTGGTTCAGTAAGTGGATGCATCTCAGCAAATCACAATGTAATGCTTCAGCGTATCGGCCAAGAGCTGAGTATGCGCTGTAGATGTTACCTCCTTAAACCTCATCTGTAGTGTCTTTATGTTTCTGCTGCGGGTGGACACACCTCTGCAATGGAAGTTTAGGTGGAAAGTTCTCAGCTTAGTCACAGCAGCACTCTTTATAAAAAAGAGACAGTACCACATACCCCTAGCCACATTTAGAAGACCTGTTAAGTCTCAAAAACATATAATAAAGCAGCCTTATTATATGGAGTAAACTTCAGTTGACCTGCATACAAGAACTCTTACTCAAATTTACACAAACTGATAGAAGTAAGTTAATATTTAAACTAGTGTTAAAAATACAGCATAGATGCTAAAAATCATAGTTAATTATACTAAACCATACTACAATAAATGTCTGATAACCACTTACTGTTGTGAATCAAGCAGAAACCAGAATCCAAAAGGTTAAGGCAGGACAACAGGCAGCAGAGTTTTTAAAAAGATTTTTCCATTCGGTGCATAATACATTTGTGAGATGCATTTGTAACAGTTATCATGGGTGTTTGGTGGTACCTTTTCATCAGTACAGTAAAGAATCAGAATAGGTCTTAGAAACCTATGGATTACCTGGAAAGAAGCACCTGACCCACAGGGTCAATAAAAGCTAAAAGTGGAGCTGGTGTCTGCACCAAATAATGCGAAAGTGCAGTCGCAAAAGAGAGGGGAGAAGAGCTGGTAAGGAAAGTTGTCATTATATAGCTGATTTATTGGTTTACAATCAAAACTTTATTTCAAATATTTATTGTGTGGCTGTTAGGGAAGCAGTGTTAGTCACTCACACTCAACATCATTTATTCTTTTTTTTTTTTTTCTGTTGCTCCAGGAATCGGTAAGGAAAAGGATTCAGGGAAGCAGTACACCTTTAGCATATAAATCATTCCCAAAACTATATTGTGCATTGGTAAGATTGTAAAATTTATCAGTAATTGCCTGTATTTGGTTTCACCATTTAAGCAGAGCGCCATACAGCGGATTGTAATGAGAAGTGCATAGCATCTGCCTTTGATGGTGCAAGCATTATCTAAGAACTGATCACACAAGAAAAAAAACTCTTTCAACGTTATTTTGAAACACATGCTGTGTTCATCTAATGCCAAATTTCAAATGAGCATGAATTAATAAAATATAAGTAGTTCTGCGTAAATCCATAGACTCCTGCAATGGCTAATTTTTTTCCTTTTTCAACACAATGTATTTAAGGGGTGTGCAGCACAAGCTTTTCCACCTTGCCCTGATCAATGCCTCACCACAATTTAATAGCAGAGTTCTAGAGTGAGCTACCTGGTTTACAGAGGACTTCATGGCCTGGTTTATGTCCTGACATACACTGTGAATTGTGGAATTTTATATGCACTGGTGTGTGCAATTCTAAAAAATGTTTAATCGATTCCGTTTGCCAGTCAAGTTGTACAGACATCTCAAGCCAGAATTAAAGCAAACAGGTTTCAACTGACAACAATTTGGAGTGCTAAAACACAAGGTCTGAGGTCTTTACTGGTTAGGTAGACTTTAGGGAAATTTGTTTGCAGCAGGATAGTAGTACTAGAGTGTTGTACTGTGTTAGCCATTATTGATATAATGAGAAGTCAAGCAAAATTACACCTTTCATTGGCTAAGTAAAAAAATTACAATATGTTAGCTTTCAAGGCAACTCAAGCTCTTTCTTTAGGCATGATAGTACAAAGACATAAGACACTGTTACACAGAAACAAGAGAATAAGCAAGGACACAGCAGCTGGCAACTAGTGTTATCATAAGTACACACACTCAGGATACGTACAAAGATGAATAATTACCTTTAATGGTACACAAAATAATAATTAAAAATTTAGTATTTAACAGCGTACCTACAGATATCAGAATTCAAAAAGAGCTCTTAAATCTCAGACTGCCAATACTGATGCTCTATGTAAGAAAGCTCAGAGCAGAATATACTTTCTGAGAAGGTTGGCATCATTCAACATCTGCAATAAGATGCTGCAGATGTTCTACCAGACGGTTGTGGCGAGTGCCCTCTTCTACGCAGTGGTGTGCTGGGGTGCCAGCATAATGATGAAAGACGCCTCACGCCTGGACAAACTTGTTAAGAAGGCAGGCTCCATTGTAGGATTAAAGTTGGACAGTTTAACATCTGTGGCAGAGCGACGGGCACTAAGCAAACTCCTGTCAATCATGAAGAATCCACTGCATCCACTTAACAGTGTCATCTCCAGACAGAGGAGTAGCTTCAGTGACAGACTTTTGTCACTGTCCTGTTCCACTGACAGACTAAAGAGATCGTTCCTCCCCCACACTATGCGACTCTTCAATTCCACCCGGGGGAGTAAATGCGAACATTAATTTTATTTTAATTCTTTTCATTTTTATTACTATTTAATTTAATATTGTTTCTTTGTATCAGTATACTGCTGCTGGATTATGTGAATTTCCCCTTGGGATTAATAAAGTATCTATCTATCTATCTATCTTGGGAACCTATATCTGTAGTCTGATGTCAACAGCTGAAATTTAGAGAAAAAGAAGATTGCTGCTGTCTGACAGAATTGCGTAGGCCTTTTTTCTATCCTGTTCGTAATACAGTTTGGTGGCAGATGTTAGAGGCAAACCAATAATTTTATTGCATGTTTTTTACAATGTTCTTAAGATTACGGATCAGGATCAGGATAAGTTTATATTCTTGATGCTGAGGTTGCCATACCAACTATTAAAAGCAAATAGGGCAACACATTTAGTAAAGGACTTATAAACAAGTGTCATTATGGTTCTGTCCACTTTAAAACAGTTGAGTTCCCTAAGAAGGAAAAACCGTGTCTGCTCCTTCTAAAAAAATTGCTCTGTGTTGAAATCAAAGTTTAGCCTGTTATGAAGGATTGTCCACAGAAATTTGTAGTGCTCCACCATCTCCATACTCTTCTCTTTAATTAAAGATTAGGCAGTGGAAGGAAGGGGGCACAACCTACAACCTTTTCTATTGTCTTAAAGATATTTACCTATAAAAAGGGACAATCACACCATTGTACAAATTCAACCACAATGGCTGTCCACTGCTACCCTCTTTTTCTTGTAGAAGATTCACAACGATTGCAAACGCACTGTTTTTGTGTGAACTGTTGCAGTCATTTGTATATTAAACTAGCAAAATACCCGCGCTTCGCAGCGGTGAAGTACTGCATTCAAATTTTTATTAAGAAGAAAATTAAACCTTTTTAAACTGTGGGACAATATGCCAATAATTATTTGTTAAGGATCTCTTTATATACCACATTGTGAGTTTGGCCCTCCGGTTGTAATATGACCAAGCTGTGCACTGAGCTTACTCTTGAGCATGTAACTTACAGTTGGCCATGTGAACAGTAATCTTGTCTCAAATCTCACAGCTTGGATTGCTGCTGTCATAATCGGTTTGAGTTTCATGGTTTGTTTCAATTACGACAGTATTTGCAGGATTTGTTGTGTTGAAGTGACATTTGGCATCTGTCAAGCGTTGTAAGCACATAACCGGTTTCATCGATAAAATCACATCCAGCTTTTGAGAGTTCAAACCTTCATAAACATCAAAGTGTCCACTACTGAAACTGACAACCGAACAATTCAGCGGCAGCCATCAACTCACATGCAGAACCATAGGTGAAGGGCTTAAGCATTTCACTCTTCTAGTGCTCCTGTGTAGTATAATTATCTCCTGTACCGTCATCAGTCCACACCTTGAACCTGTCCCAGTCATTCAATACATAAGACAGAATGTTCCTCCGGATATCAAGAGTGAGCCTGATATGGCCGTGCAATATGTAACAAAGAGAATGGAAAAGGTAGGTGGTATCTCCGGGCATGGAAACCACTCGGTAAGTGACAGTTCTTTGATCGATAGAATTTCTTGAAGATGGGCCCATAAGTAACAAAGACTGTTGAAAAGTTCAATATGGCGGCCGACAGTGGCATCATACTACCGAAATAAGTACGTACATTGGTTTCAGTTAGTGGAGGGAAGCCGCCTACCAAATTTCGAGAAGATGGGGCCATAAATAAGAAAGTTGAACATGGCAGACGTTGTTGACCGTTATGACCATTACGCATAGAATTTCGAAATGAAACCTGCTTAACTTTTGTAAGTAAGCTGTAAGGAATGAGCCTTGCAAATTTCAGCCTTCTACCTATACGGGAAGTTGGAGAATTAGTGATGTTGGAAAATTCAATATGGCGGCTGACAGTGGCGTCATACCACCGAAATAAGCACGTACATTGGTTTCGGTTAGCTAAGGGAAGCCACCTACCAAATTTCGTGAAGATGGGGCCGTAAATAAGAAAGTTCAACATGGCGGACTTTGTTGACCGTTATGACCGTTACGCGGACAATTTCAAAATGAAACCTGCTTAATTGTTGTAAGTAAGCTGTAAGGAATGAGCCTGCCAAATTTCAGCCTTCTACCTACACGGGAAGTTGGAGAATTAGTGACGTTGGAAAATTCAATATGGCGGCCGACAATGGCTCATACCACCGAAATAAGTACGTACATCGGTTTTGGTTAGCGCAGGGAAGCCGCCTACCAAATTTCGTGAAGATGGGGCCATGAATAAGAAAGTTCAATATGGCGGACGTTGTTGACCGTTATGACCGTTACGCGTAGAATTTCGAAATGAAACCTGCTTAACTTTTGTAAGTAAGCTGTAAGGAATGGGCCTGCCAAATTTCAGCCTTCTACCTACACAGGAAGTTAAAGAATTAGTGACGTGTGGAAAATTCAATATGGCGGCCGACAATGGCGTCATACCACCGAAATAAGTATGTACATCAGTTTTGGTTAGCGCAGGGAAGCCGCTTACCAAATTTCGTGAAGATGGGGCCATAAATAAGAAAGTTCAACATGGCGGACGTTGTCGACCATTAATGACCGTTATGACCGTTACGTGTAGAATTTCGAAATGAAACCTGCTTAACTTTTGTAAGTAAGCTGTAAGGAATGAGCCTGCCAAATTTCAGCCTTCTACCTACACGGGAACTTGGAGAATTAGTGATAAGTGAGTCAGTGAGTGAGTGAGTGAGTCAGTCAGTCAGTCAGTGAGGGCTTTGCCTTTTATTAGTATAGATAAACAAAAGAGGTGATGGGCACACCCTTGAGGTATACCAATAGATATTTTGAGGTTATCTGGAAACGTCCATTAACACTCACTCTTTGTGTTCTGTAAGTTAAAAAGTCTAGAATCCACCCCATAAAGTTAGGGTGCAAACAGACTTTATGAGTTTTTCAACTAAAATGTGGATTGAATTGTATTAAAAGTTGACAAAAAAATCTATAAGCAGCAGTTTTGCATGTTTTTTGATCCTTTGTAGTGCTCATATAGTAATTTCAGATCTGGTGCTGTGGCATCCTGCACCCCCCTCTTTGATCTCTTTGAAAATTGGTAGGGTTCCGGATAGACCTGGTGTATGAATGACAAGTTTTAGTTTTTTATTTTTAATAAATTTGCAAACATTTCGGATAACAAGCTTTCGCTTTGTCATTTTGGGTTATTGAGCGTAGATTGGATGGCCAAAATTGCAATTTTTATCAATTTTAAATAAAATCTACAATGCAATTAGGTGTGCAGAAAGAGAAGGGGATCTGAGTACTTTATGAATCTACTTATATACTGTACTGTCACAATTTGTGTTCCCTTCTCCCTACATGGAGCTCAAGGTATAACACCAAAGAAATATACAGTATGTAATAACATCTGAACTCAACACCCCCTTCTTTCTCAGGTCAGCAGAGAACTTGAATTTTTTTCAACTCTTGTCCTGGACTGACCAGTATGGCCAGTATAATCATTCTAGTCATTAAGGGGCAGAACAAAGGAGACCCCATCCTCCCAAACAGAACTAAATTCAATAAATTAACAGAAAGCAACAGCTCTCTAACTGAAGCAATCCAGTATATTCAGTATTAATAATAAGTTGAATATTCTAGAAATGAAAGGAAAATTCAGCATTCAGAGCTGATCTGGGAGATATGGTGTGAGTGCTGGAAAGTTACAAGAGCTAGTGCACGCAAAGTATGAGGAGTGACAGCAGTACAATGTGATATGTGTGAAATTCAAGGAAGGATAGATAGATAGATAGATAGATAGATAGATAGATAGATAGATAGATAGATAGATAGATAGATAGATAGATAGATAGATAGATAGATAGATAGATAGATAGATAGATAGATAGATAGATAGATAGATATTATGGTCTGAACACACACCAGAATAGATTAAAAATAAAGAAAACATCTGACTTGGTAGTCAGAGACAGAGTGATATATGATGCAGGCATATTGCCGTTGGTATAATTGTGTGCCCTTAGTTTCAAAACCTATGTAAAACCATATATAGAATAAAAATAAATCATATTGCTTTTGTGAAAAATGGCTTGATTTAAATTGCAGCATTCTTCACTATTGAACTAAACAACACAGTAGTACATTGTGTGTATGCACAAGAGGACAGACTCAGGCTCCCTGCAACTGCCTACATTATAACGATTCCAGTTCATATCACATTACAACGATTCCAGTTCATCTCTGTGATAGTAGTAGGACTGTCATGTGAACAGAATGCAGTGAAATTCAATGTCCAACCATCATAAAACACCTGAATATTCAAGTAAAATACTGTATATAGTATATTAACATGGGCACAGCTATCTGAAACTATTGTGAAATGCATGAGCTGGGTAAATGCCTTACATGCACGATCTTAGTATAGGAAACACAGGGTAAGATTAAGGGTGCTGTGCAGTTCCTAATCTGCCTTTCCTCCTCAGAATGGAGGAAGACACCTTGAAGAGGTTGTTACATCACTTAGAGCTGTCATCCAAACTTTAATGAAATACCACTAACGGAAGTCAGGGTTCAGTTTGAACCAGCACCTGCAGGAAGCAGAGTGGCTTCAAATAACCTGGTGAGTTTTCCTCCCTTCACATACAGTTCTCAGTATTATTATTGTCCTTTGCCTTTTGTCCCTTTCTTTGTCTTTACACCGTTCATCTATTTTCTGTGTGTCTAGAGGAGTGAAGACACTGAAGCAAAGTAGAAACATATAATCAATCATGCTAACTTATGGCAGGCTAATTTGGAGTCATACAAATGTTGAGAGAGCATATATATATGCCCTGGGGCACACCTGAAGTAACAGCGGTGGGTTGGGATGTGAAAGTTTTAAGATGAACAAACTGAGTGCAGCCTGAGAGGTAGGATCTGAACCAATCTAGTGGAGTGTGGGTAATGCCAATCGAAGATAATCTAATGAGAAGAGTAGTGTGACAAATAGTGTCAAAGGCTGCACTCAGATCAAGGAGGATGCGAATAGTAATTAAACCAGAATCCGCTGCCATAAGGAGGTCATTAGTAATTTTTATAAGCACCGTTTCTGTACTGTGGAGGGGACGAAAACCAGACTGGAACTGTTCATACAGATTATTTTGAGATAAATGTGAACGAAGTTGAATAGCCACTATTTTTTCAAGAATTTTGGAAATGAAGGGTAGATTAGAAATAGGAGGTAAATTACTGAAATTAGTTGAATCAGCATTAGGTTTTTTCAGTATTGGGGTTATTGCAGCAGTTTTAAAAGATGAAAGAACAGTACCAGTAGTGAGAGAAGAGTGGATTATAGCAGAGATAAGGGAGACCAGAGAGGGGAGGCAGGCTTTGACTAGAACTGTAGGGAGGGGGTCCAGTTGATAGGTGGATGGCTTTGAATTACAGACAAGATCTGAGATTTCTGAGAAAGTAGGAAGCTGAAAAGAGGAGAATGAGTGAGTTGGTGGGTGAAATTCAAATGAAATACTGGAGGAATCCGTAAAGACAGACTGATGAATCTTCTGGATTTTTTCATTAAAAAAGGACATAAGAGAATTGCAGAATTCAGTTGAGTAAAGGTGAGAAGGTAAAGAATCCGGGGGTTGTGTGATATTGTTAAGTAGTGAAAACAATGACTTGGTGTTTCCTTCATTGGAAGAAATAATGAGAGTATAATAGTTAGATTTAGTTTGGACAATGCAGTCCTTGTAATAAAGTATATGGATTTTGTAAATCTCTTTGTGAGCGAAGAGTCCAGTTTTTTATATAACTGTTCAAGTTGCCGGCCATTGGCTATCAAAAGTCAAAGTTCAGGTGTGAACCAGGGAGCAGAAAAGGAGAAAGAAACAGATCTAGTTTTTAATGGAGCGACAGAGTTAAGAATACCATTAAGTCCAGTGTTCTAGTGTGAGACCAGTTCTTTAGGAGTGGATGAATTATCAATGTCCATAAGGGAATCAATACTAGAGGAAAGAGAGTCTAAGTTAATAGTCTTAATATTACGGAAAGACATGAGACAGGAAAGCTTAGTGTTGGAAAGTGCAAGATTAACATTGAATGAAATAAGAAAGTGATCAGTTATGGGGAGTTCATCCGCAGTACAATCAAGTGGGGTAACTCCAGAACAGCAAATCAAGTCCAAGATATGTCCTTTGGAATGAGTGGAAACATCAGTATGCTGCTGGAATCCAAAACTCTCAAGGCAGGATGTAAAGTCTCTAGTAATAAAGACATCGATATTATCCATATTTATATTGAAATCCCAGAGAAGTATTATGTTTGATGAAACAGTAGATAAGTGTGTAAGGAAAACAGCAAAGTCGTTCAGAGAGTCATTATTTGGTTTAGGGGGCCGGTAAACAGTTGCAATAATAGTAGGAATAGGTCCATTTAATTGACATACAAGAGATTCAAAAGAACTGAAATCAGGAACAGACAACGGCAAGACTTTCCATTTCTCACAATACATTAACGCGAGACGTCCACCACAACCAGAGCCACAGGGTGGAGAGATGTAAACAAACCCCGGGGGAGTGGATTTGTTAAGTTGGGAAAAGTCATGGGGTTATTGCCATGTCTCAGTTAGACAGAAAAATTCAAACGTACGATCAGTGAGGAGATCATGGATGAGAGGCCCCTTGCTCGTGAGTGAGTGGATGTTCAGTGACCCGAAGTTAACAGCGGCGTTATCGCATTTAGCAATGGTGTTAGCTGACCGGGCTAGGCTGTAAGTAAAAATTTTAATGTACTCTGTACATATACAAAACTACAACTAATACTAAGGGTGTAGCAGTGCACACTCGGAAAGCCATCACACTTCGGCAAACTGGGTAAAGATTAGACTATAGTGTAAATTCTAACTTTTTCCAAACTTTGCAATTGTATCAAGTCTGATCAAAGCTGAAAATTCAGATTTACATTTTTATGCCAGACCATGGTAGATACAGTACAGAAGCACAGACCAGGAGATGGGTTATTGAAAAATCAAAAGAGGTCATTACCAAAGTCAATAATACCAAAGAGAGCAAAGCCAAACACACTAACCGAGAAATGTGCCAAGAAAACTAGATTCTAAACACTCAAAAAATTCATTAAAAACACACAAGGCAGTTTGGTAATTATATAGCAACGTGGACCCTGAGAGGTCAGTGATGCTAGCCTTTATCCTGTTGTGCTAGTGATGTCACAGGTTATGATCACTGAGAACATACCCCGCAGCCCACCAACTGGGAAGACCCGCCAGGGATGAGCTGGGGAGACAGTGTAAGAGCCACTACAAAATGATTGGTGATCACCGCCAGACACATGATTTTCCAGATGGATTTGAATTATTTATTGTGGTCATTATTCTGCAGATGAACATTGTTTTTTATTACTTGGGGTTATGCGCTGCACTTTATTTATTGTTTAGAGAGCACGGAGTAATTAAAAACTTTATGCATTTTTGCACCAACCCTCTGCATTGTATGTGCCCTCATTGCACTGGCTCATCTTAATTTATAACTAGCAACCGCCTCAGGTTCGAGAGAATGAGCAAACCCTGGCTGCCACGGTTCTCTCAATACAGCAATCTTCAGTGTTAGTAATACTGTACTACCTAATGCATTCGTTGAACAGTAATGGTCTTAGTGGGTGGCCTGTCTATTCTGTCTATAAAAAGGGTTTGCTGTGTGTTGTATGCCGTAATTGGTAATGGAAGCATTTGCTCTTTTGGAGGATATCATCAATGATAAGCTATCAGGAATCATGGTGATTTTTTAGCTTATGACTATGACTGGTTTACAAAATGATTTAGACTTCCAGAGCTGTCCTCTTACTGTAGAGTTATTTACTGTACTGGAGACCACATTACGGGGACCATCATGTAGAAATCAAACAATCACTGTTCCATTACAGGTTTTAACAATGGCAGAATATTTAGTGATGGACGCTTTTCAATATGAACTGGCTGACCAGTCAAGAAGCTCACAGTTATCCCTGAACCATGTCATGCAATGGGCTGGTATAATTAAGATGCTACCCAGATACACAGTGCTTGACGTGGAAACAAATAATTACTGGTACTCTGTTGTGTTTGCCAACATCCTTGACCTGTTGATGATTTGGTGTAAATTGCAACCAATTTTCTAATTGAGTTGAAAAGGAGGGGCTCAGAATATTAAGCACACTGACATACAGTTAGTACATGAAAGAGTTGGAGCATTTAGAGCATACTGATAAAGCAAGGGTGGGGGGCTGACTGTTTGTGAGGCACTGCTACTCTGACTCAACCGGTCGACTTCAAGCACTGCATATATAACCAAATTCCTTATGGTCAGGGTAAGCAAGCTGAGGTCAAAAGTCAATTAGCATCTCAGTGCTTGTCACAATATTATTATTGATGTTCTTCCCAAGTGGCAAAAATTACATGCAGCTTGGCATAATATCCTTGCTTATGATGCTTTTCTTCTTCTTCTTCTTCTTCTCTACTACAGCTTCTTTGAATATTTATTATTATTACTGTTACTGTTGTCTTTAACACTAGTATCAGAAAACTACAAAACTACAAAAGTCATCATCAGTGCCGTTTGGCAGATTGGTGTGCTATAAAATCATGATATTCTCAAATGTGAACTCGTACCCCTCACTGGGAGTAGGTGTAGGACACTTCATAACTACTTCTGATGCCTTACTCTTAGACAGAACAAATTCTTATTCTAGATTGACTTTTGTGCAATTACTAGGAGTAATTTCAAGATGCTCAATAAACACGGGAACCGGACTGTACAGCGTGTTCCTGCTGCTCAGTTCCCTTACTGCCAGTGCACCTGTTCAGGCAATAAAATCTCCTGAATTCTTTCCCTGTCAGTGTGTAAACAAACATCTATTAGCACAGCTACCTTTGAACAGAATGAAAACAATGTGGACAACTGGGCAAGGGGAGGGAAGTGAAGATAGTAAATTTGTCCATTTTCTAGAATGTGATGTCTTCATGGACCTGGAATAAGAAACTGAATCCGTGACTCTATTCACCAGTTTGTCAATAGCTTCCAAACTAAGAAAATGTCAGTCTAAAGACCTTGAAGGTGGCAGGGACAGTGTGCCTGATACAGAGAACAATGGAGAAAGAGAGAGAGAGAATGCGAAAGCACCTTATTGTGAACATTGTTCATTCCTTGGTAGATACCTACAGTGGCCTATTGTGTTGCTTTGCATCTTCTCTCATTAAGAGCTTCAGCCAATTAAAAGGGATGAGTCTCCAAATCTCACTGTTTTTTCAAGTTAGAGTATTAACTTAATGGAACTCTTTCCTGTACATGTGTGTTTCTAAATTGTATAGTAACATGAGTAGAAGGTTGCTACTCTCTAGAGCCTTACTTTATTACCAGAAAATACTGTATTACTTACATTAAATGGGAAGCTCATACATATGAAGCATTAATGTAAAAATGGAACATAAAGAGAGCAGAAGACTTAATTTCTCAGCAGCCCTTAACAATTTAACAAAATACATAGGCATATCCATTAGATTAGGGTAGAAGACAGATATGATCAAATAATAAGATTATGCACCTCAGTGCGTGAGTCTCCTGCATTAACAAATGCATTCTGTTAAAATAAAATATATTTCAAAATGTTATCTAGTTGGTTAGCAATTCTTATTATTTTGCGTCATTGACATTTTGACAGTCCATATTTTCATTTGATTGTGCATATAAAGTGCTATCATGTAACAGCAGAAATTTCTTATATGGTTTTAGTATAAGCTGTAAAGTTAGCTAGAAAGTAGTAGTAGTAGTGGTGGTGGTAGTAGTGGTATTGCCACATGGACAAAGTACAGTGAAATTCTTACTTTAATGTCCAAGTAACACTGAATCAGGTCGCCACCACTTTCTGGCACCATGATAAAAAAGAATGCCTTAAAACTACAGAACTGAAGTGAACTGAATAAACAACGAACCAGTTTACCTGATGTCCTGACAGAATGTGAGAGGCTACAAAATGATTTAATAAGGGACTGAACAATAAAACATGAACCAGGAAACTGGAAAACTTCATAATCGCAAACAGTACACACTGTCATCAAATCTAAAATTAGAACTCAAAAGGGAGGGAGGAAACCGGAGCACTCAGAGGAAACCCATGCAGACACGGGAAGAACATGCAAACTCCACGCAGGGAGGACCCGGGAACCGAACCCAGGTGTTCTTACTGCATGGCAGCAGCGCTACCACTGCACCACTGTGCCGCCCACTTGTGTATTTAATGTATTTAATGTAGGACCAGCATAAAATGCCAGAGGGAAGGACTTCGTTAAATCATTAAGGCAGTGTGGCATGTTGAAAGTATCCACTGGACACAGTTAACTAACTGTTTATTACTGATTTTCAATAAAACATTAGTGCAGATAATCTGTATCTGTCAGTGTGTAAGGTCCAATAACCAGTTGCTTAAAATTTACCTTATCAGGAAGCTCTTCAGATTTTGTATCTAAGCCTAGAATTATTGAGAAAATAAGTATGAACTGCCAAACAGCACGTCTGAGGCTCACTCGCAGCCACACATCAGGGCTGATGCCTTCAGCAACTAGGAGACATGATCGAAGTGCTCTCTAGTGCTCTGTCAAGACAGGAAACTGCCATTCAGGCATCTGAACCCCCAAGCCCCTCAGCCCCCGCCCCTTAACAATCTTAAAAGATGCCTGCTTTCCAATCCCACTTGTGATGCACTGTCTGGCAACTACTGCACTACTTTCTCACAAAGGTGCTAATGGACAGTGAGTAATTTAAAATGATTTGTAAATGTAACTCCACTAATAATATTACACCTTGTCTAAATGTAAACAGTAATATCTAAAGCTATCTGAACTTGGCCCAGTATGAGTGTGGGCCTTTGCCTAAGTTAGTCCTGTGACTGCCTGATGGCACATCCAGGGTTAGTCCCTGCCTGGAGTCTAGCGTTGTCAGGATATGTTCAGGTCCCCTTAACACAAGGGAATACGAAACACATAAGTCTGTCATCACATAATTATTTTATGCTATATAAAATATTGGAATAATTCTAACTCTTAAGGACAATACAGCTCCTTTTTCATCTATATCTACTACACCTAAAATATTTTTGAGAAGACTACATGAGAATAATATAAAATTTAAGTTAAATTAACTTCTAAGTAGTGTATAACCACTATAATGTAGCTAAAATATAAAGAAAAAGAATGTTGTTATAATAATTCAATGACACACATTTCTCCCTTCTCTCCTGATTTGAGAATGGAATGCCCGATTCAATCAATTCTACTAAATTGAATTTTCAGAAAAAGTTTGTTTCAAAACATGTTTTCATTTCTAACTTCCTGTATGTTTAAAAGGAAATTTTGCTGTAGGGTAATTCTGTAATCATTTTCATTATTTCCCTTTTTCTTTATACTTAATCTATAAATATAAGACGTATACAAAGTATAGTTTCTTAGATGATTAACATTTTTAAGCACATTCCCTTATTTCCTATCTTAAGTTTAGTTACAGTTAACTGAAAGCTTCAAGCTTAACTCTTTCAGGACGGATGTCAAAATTTGTCAAAATTACAGGGGTACAGGACGGTAATCAGCCGTAAACTGTGACAAATCTCGCCATTATGTCTTATTTCGACTCTCTTTGCTAGAAGGAAAGTTAGCTTTGTTGATTTGACCTCGATACCTTGTGGGTAAATGAGTGGCAAAGAGCAAACAACCTCTAAAATGGCATCAGTGTCTGGTGACAGACTGCAGAGAATGGACAAAATACAATGTTCCTGGCTAACATTTTGTGTATTATCACTGAATCGGACTCTTGACTTGTCAAACTTGATTTAGATGCAATGTAAGTGAGGCACCAGTATCATCTGATTGGTCCCCAGCTGATCGTGGAGCTCAACACGTTCATGTAGCTGATGTACCTACGCTCACCTGGGATGACCTTCACTTACAATGACAAGAGGCACATACCAGATTGCATTGCACTGCGGCTGCCAACGTTGCCCAACAACTACACGAAGAGAGCCATGCTGGCCATCGAGCCAACCCCATGCAGCCGCTGCTGCAATAGATGCTGAACAGGAGTCGATAGCAGCCACAGCAACAGACATTTTATGTTAATTTGTGTGTGAAGCCATTGCTTTGTGTGCTTTTCAGAAAACTGAGGTTTTTTGGAAAAAATATTCAGCCTTCAAAGAGTTAATATATAACTTAAAAAATTTTTGTATTTATCCATCCATCCTTTATCCAACCCACTATATCCTAACTACAGGGTCACAGGGGTCTGCTGGAGCCAATCCCAGCCAACACAGGGCGCAAGGTAAGAAACAAACCCTGGCAGGGTGCCAACCCACCGCAGTTTCATAATTATTGTTTACTAGCAAAATACCCGCGCTTCGCAGCGGAGAAGTAGTGTGTTAAAGAAGCAATGAAAAAGAAAAGGAAACATTTTGAAAATAACGTAACATGATTGTCAATGTAATTGTTTTGTCACTGTTGTGAATGAAGAGTGTTGCTGTCATATATATATATAGACATATACACATATATATGCACACACACATATATAAACATATATATATATATATATATATATATATATACACACACACATACACTCTTTGGGGTGCGAGAACTGTTGCTGGGGTGGCAGAATCCATCAAGGAAGAAAAATGAAAACATTATTTGTACAAAATCTTAATTTATGTATCCATTCCTAAATAATTAAATTGGCAGGCTATTTCGTATCAGTGCAATACGCTGTTTGTTAAAATGGATGACTCCCGCTCTTACGTGCATGTCTGCATGGATATTATGAACTATAGTATCTGTTCAAGTTTTATTTAAATTTTAAATAGAAGAAATTTGTATTTAGTCGACAGAAATATCTTTGGTAGGAATGTAAGTTAAATGTAGGCATCATTGCATAAATTTTTCTTCACCATACAAATGTAAAGAGTAAATTAAGCCTTACATTCCAACCAAAGATATTTGTGTCGACTAAATCAGGGGTGTCAAACTCAATTGCACAGGGGGCCAAAATCCAAAACACACTTTAGGTCACAGGCCGAACAGGATAAACATTTATTGAACATACTAAAACTAAACTTTTAAAACTTTAAAACTTTTAAAACTTAACTTTTTGAACATAAATATGAATAAAACAGACAGGAATATTATTCCGGAATAAATCAACTCAAACCTTAAATAACTTATAATATTTTGCTCTCCATAAAAATATATCCTGTCTAAATTATACAAGTTAGAAATAAAGTAAACGTTAAAAGAACAAACATTCAAATTTCTTTACTCTTATGTAATTTTATATAAAAATAAACTTAAATTTTAAATATCCCAAAAGATTTTGCTCTCCATAAAAATATATCCTGTCAAAATTATACAAATTCAAATATGAACATGGTGCATAACAAAACCTGGAAATATAAATAAAATTTGTTCTTTTCAGCAATAACAAATCAAATCATTCAGTTGTCTTTGCTCATATGTCATTTTATCAGAGGTGGACGCCTGGCATCTTTTTTTGGCAACAAGTTCATTTCTGTTTGGTGTGAGGTTCTGTGTTGTGGAGATTCTCAGGATGGACTGCAGGTGCTCATCAGTGAGGCGACTCCTGTGTGCTGTTTTGTTAGTCTTCATGACTGAGAAGAGCTTCTCACACAGATATGTGCTACCAAACATGCACAAGGTTCGAGCCGCATGTAGACGGAGCTGGAGCATTTCTGCGGGAATGGAGTGAATAAACTGTGCGGGCCCTGCAGTATCGTACTTTGCCTTCAGTGTGCCATTACACTGCAGCTCAATCACCTCCATCTGAATCTGCACAGGTGCAGTTTCCACATCGACGGCAAATGGGTTCGAAACAACTCAAAATTCTTTTTGTTCTTCAAAGTCACCAAAGCGCCGTGCGAACTCAGTGCGCAGTGCGCTCAGTTTATCAGCAAAGTGCGTATTTGGGAACACCGTTGTGCCGACTTGGTTCAACATTACTTGGCAACAGGGAAAGTGGGGCAAGTTGCACTGGTGCATTTGTGTCTCCCATAAAAGCAGCTTCACTTGAAATCACTTTGTGATTTTGCACGGTAAAACGTCTGCTGAAGTGTCAGATTCTTCTTTAACTCTTCTGCTTTCTGTATCTTCTGCATTGCATTCAGGTCTTTCAGGTTATCCTGATGTTTTGTCTCATAGTGCCGTCTTAGATTAAATTCTGTAATTACAGCCACATTAGCTCCACAAATGAGACACACGGGTTTACCGGCAATGTCAGTAAACATATACTCAGCCTCCCATCGGTTTTTAAAGGCTCTATTTTCAGAATCAACTTTTCTCTTGGCATCGTGTGGGCTAGCTTCGCAATAACTTGCAGCATCATAAGCTAGACTTGATTAACGCGGTAAGTGTTCGGCAAGGCAGCTGAAGCGCTGCATTATGGGATCTGTAGTTTATTGTGTTACCAGCGCTTCATATCCCGGGCCATTAATAACAATAATACAGTATATAAAATGATTATGCGGTCCGGATACAATTACATGCCGGGACGGATGTGGCCCATGGGCCTTGAGTTTGACACATATGGACTATATAGAACTTGAAAAGATATATTTTTTCGAATGTGATTGCGCAATTCAGATCGAGTTGACACGCACTACAGTACATCGAACCCGCATGCTATTGTGGTTTTGCCTGCATGCCTCAATAAGTTACCCTCCCCTCGCTCTTATTTTTTTACCGTTCATCTAATGAATACACTGAGTATGGCTTTATCAAAACAATCATTGATGCGAATAAAGCATCCATTATTCATAAAGCTTCAATTGGTGATCTGTCTTTCTGCGTTAACCGCATATTTTTTCATACATCTCAAACCAAGGGGATGCGAAGGTAAAATGAATAAAACACGTGTGTACATGTGTGTACAGCGCGTACATACTCAGTGCACCCCCTCTTGGGAATCGACCTCGGTGCTAGAGGCGAAGGCTCTACCATTGCGCCATGGCGTGTGGTTTATCTATTTGACCGTATGTAGATCGGGCAGCGGAGAAGTAGTGTATTAAAGAAGTTATGAAAAAGAAAAGGGAACATTTTAAAAATAACGTAACATGATTGTCAATATACAGTAACTGTTTTGTGAGTGTTATTGAGTGTTGCTGTCATCAAGGATTTGATTATCATTATTTCTTTCAATCAGGTTCGTATTTGTAGGATGTGTTGTGTTCAAGTTACATTCCCTGTTTGTCAATCATTGTAAAGATAACAGGTTTCATTCATCGATTCATTTCTTACTGCATCAATAAACAGCTCGTCTTTCTCTTTATCTGAGACGTGACACACTGCATGCACGGGTTTTTTTTTTAACACTGTCTTCCTTTAGTGGGACATTGACTTTTTGTACCGTGTGCTTTGTTTCCGCAGTAGCTGCACTTATGAATATGCTTGTATGTATCAGACGCTTCATATTTTTTTGCTGCCTTCGAAAAGTTTCTCTCGCAGTTTCGCTGAGTTTGTGGCAAACACCACCCTGACCATCTCATCTTCCTCTGCATAAGCACAGTTCTTCACCCGTGAATATTTAGCGGCAGTGTTTCTATTGGATTGCCACTGACGGACGGCCTTATATGGGCAGGCACTAAGTTACAAACACCAGCGGCAGCCTGTCTATGAACTTAATTTAATATAAACTTACAGTTCATGCCGTGCTTTGTTTCCGCAGTAGCTGTACTTATGAATATGCTTGTATTTATGAATAGACAGATAGATAGATACTTTATTAATCCCAAGGGGAAATTCACATAATCCAGCAGCAGTATACTGATACAAAGAAACAATATTAAATTAAACAGTAATAAAAATGAAAAAAAATTAAAATAAAATTAATGTTAGCATTTACTCCCCCGGGTGGAATTGAAGAGTCGCATAGTGTGGGGGAGGAACGATCTCCTCAGTCTGTCAGTGGAGCAGGACAGTGACAAAAGTCTGTCACTGAAGCTACTCCTCTGCCTGGAGATGACACTGTTAAGTGGATTATTCATGATTGACAGGAGTTTGCTTAGTGCCCGTCACTCTGCCACAGATGTTAAACTGTCCAACTTTAATCCTACAATGGAGCCTGCCTTCTTAACAAGTTTGTCCAGGCGTGAGGCGTCTTTCATCTTTATGCTGCCACCCCAGCACACCACCGCGTAGAAGAGGGCACTCGCCACAACCATCTGGTAGAACATCTGCAGCATCTTACTGCAGATGTTGAAGGATGCCAACCTTCTCAGAAAGTATAGTCGGCTCTGACCTTTCTTACATAGAACATCAGTATTGGCAGTCCAGTCCAATTTGTCATCCAGCTGCACTCCCAGATATTTAAAGGTCTGCACCCTCTGCACACAGTCACCTCTGATGATCACAGGGTCCATGAGGGGCCTAGGCCTCCTAAAATCCACCACCAGCTCCTTGGTCTTGCTGGTGTTAAGGTGTAAGTGGTTTGAGTCGCACCATTTAACAAAGTCTTTGATTAACTTTCTGTACTCCTCCTCCTCCCCACTCCTGATGCAGCCCACAATAGCAGTGTCATCAGCGAACTTTTGCACATGGCAGGACTCCGAGTCATATTGGAAGTCTGATGTATATAGATTGAACAGGACTGGAGAAAGTACAGTCCCCTGCGGCGCCCCTGTATTGCTGCACACAATGTCAGACCTGCAGTTCCCAAGACGCACATATTGAGGTCTGTCTATAAGATAGTCCACAACCCATGCCACAATGTGTGAATCTACTCCCATCTCAGTCAGCTTATCCCTAAGGAGCATAATTCTTAAAGCACCACTGCCTCTGTCCAGGTGGGAGAGGGATCGATGAAGCATATAGATGATGGCATCCTCCGCTCCCACCTTCTCCTGGTATGCGAACTGCAGAGGGTAGAGGGCGTGGCGGACCTGTGGCCTCAGGTGGTGAAGCAGCAGCCGCTCCATGGTCTTCATCAGATGTGACGGCAGAGCAACAGGCCAGAAGTCATTCAGCTCACTAGGACGTGATACCTTTGGGACAGGTGTGATACAAGATGTTTTCCAAAGCCTTGGGACTCTCCCTGTTCCAGGCTCAGGTTGAAGATGCGCTGTAGAGGACTCCCCAGTTCCAACGCACAGGCCTTCAGCAATCGTGGCGATACACCATCTGGACCCGCTGCTTTGCTGGCACAAAGTCTTTTCAGCTCTCTGCTCACCTGGGCTGCTGTAATTGTGGGTGGGGATGTCTCACCTATGCTGGTATCAGCAGAAGGATGGTTGGAGGATGCAGTACTCCGAGGTGAGAGTGGGTTACTGTGATCAAACCTATTAAAGAAGTTGTTCATTTGGTTTGCTCTCTCCACGTCTGTCTCGATGGCGGCACCCGCTTCGAGCTGCAGCCAGTGATAATCTTCATCCCATCCCACACTTCCTTCATGCTGTTGTTCTGCAACTTCTGCTCCAGCTTTCTCCTGTTCCTTCTGCACGCACTTGAGCTCATGCTTATCACCACCTTTAAAAGCCCTTTCCTTCTGGTTCAAAAGGCCCTTGATGTCACTTGTAACCCATGGCTTGTTGTTAGCATAGCAGCATACTGTTCTTACTGGAACTACAATGTCCATACAGAAGTTGATGTAATCAGTTGTGCATTCAACAGCCTCTTCAATGTTCTCACTATGTGACCCAAGCAATATATCCCAGTCTGTAGTTCCAAAGCAGTCTCTCAGAGCCTGCTCTGCCTCAGGGGACCACTTCCTGAATGAGCGTGTTGTTGTAGGTAGCGCCTCACTCTTGGTTTGTATTGAGGCTGAAGCAGAACCAGGTTATGATCTGCTTTCCCAAGCGCAGGCAGTGGGGTGGCACTGTATGCGTCTTTAACGTTTGCATACAGTAGGTCGATAGTCCTGTTTCCCCGAGTGTTACAATCCACATACTGGGAGAAGGCAGGTAATGTTTTGTCCAGCGTTACATGGTTAAAGTCTCCAGCGATTAGCACAAGTGCCTCAGGGTGCTGCGTTTGTAACTTAGCAACTGCGGAATGGATGATGTCACTCGCCATCTCCGCGTTCAGAGAGGGGATGTAAACAATAACAGCAATCACGTGTCCAAACTCTCTGGGCAAGTAATAGGGACGCAGACTTACGGCCAACATTTCGATGTCCTTGCAGCAAGTGGAGATTTTAACGTTTACATGTCCTGAGTTGCACCACTTTGTATTGACATAGAGTGCGAGTCCTCCTCCTTTCTTCTTTCCACAGGTACTTGCATCTCTGTCCGCTCTAACTGTGCTAAACCCGGGTAGCTCCACGTTAGCATCTAGGATGATAGACGTTAGCCACGTTTCACTAAAACACAGCAAGCTGCATTCTCTGTAGGTTCTGACATTTTTCACCAGCACAGCCAGTTCGTCGATCTTATTTGGTAGCGAGTTTACATTTCCCAGGATCACAGAAGGCACTGACGGTTTATAACGCCATTTTCTCTCAAGTTGTCTTGCTTTAAGCTTATCTTTTATCTTTGCCGGCTCGGCTGCCCCGATATCGTCTTCTTACCTCGTCAGGTAAATAAGGAACCACGCCGCCATAAGCATTTCTTCTCAGTGCTTTAAGCTGACTACTTGAATAGGCGATTCTCGGAGTGTAAAAATCCATGTCAAATAGTAAAATAGTAAAAAGTGTCCAGGGAGCAATTCCACATAAAAGAAAGTGGTAGAAGTGATCAGTGAAATAGAGAAAATAGAGATAAAAAGGTAAAAAGATAAAGTCATATACGGAGCTGCTGGAAAGGCTGCCACTCGGATGCGGCGCCAGAAATAAGCCCTTGTATAATACGCTTGTATGCATCACTTGCTTCATAATCTTTTTCTGCCTTCTCAATTGTGAAATGGCGTTTTTTGTTCAGCGCTGTTTGGAGGTCTTCCTTGTTCTCTACTTGCTTACGTAGGAGGCGTGATGATGTCACACGAAACTCCGCCCCCCATGGCCATCCAGCTCAACTCCATTACATTATATGGAGAAAAATAGCTTCCAGTTATGACCATTACGCATAGAATTTCGAAATGAAACCTGCCCAACTTTTGTAAGTAAGCTGTAAGGAATGAGCCTGCCAAATTTCAGCCTTCTACCCACACGGGAACTTGGAGAATTAGTGATGAGTCAGTGAGTGAGTCAGTCAATCAGTGAGGACTTTGCCTTTTATTAGTATAGATATAAGCATGCTACTGCTGTCATCGTACATATTAATTTTTATTGATATATACAGAGTTGTGTATTTGCTGTTGTGATAGGCAGCCACTGCCGTTACCCAGCCAGGACACTAGCGGAATGGAAGGACTAGGGGAGGGGGCATCTGTAAGGCATCGTTTCCCATGGGACATTATAGGGCAGCCCTCCTGGGATGCTGTGGATTCTCGCAGGGCACGCTGGAAGTTGGAGTTTGGCACAGCCTTGTTGGGTTCTCTGAGAGCCACCAGGGGGAGCTTCAGAGCCCTACTTTGGGCTTTCACCAAACTTGGGAGTGATTCCAGGTCTGATTAATGAGCCACCTGGAACGCTCCCAGGGTCTGCTTGAAAGGAGCCACCTCACTCCATTCAGGAAGCCAGAGTTGGGTGGACAAAGTTTGCTGCTGGAGGAGGAGGAGGAGTAGAGGAGTGGTGGAGGTAAGAGAAAGGAAGAGAAACAGAGAAGAGGAGTGTGTTTTATGCTTGGTGTTTTGGACTGTGTTGCTGAGGGGTACGAGAGAAAAGCGCTTCCCCACGTAAATAATAATGTGTGCTATGCAACACTTGTGTCTGGTTAGGTCCACACTGTTGATTGTCTTTGTTATTCTTCTAATGAACAATCTAAGTCTAGCAAATACTAAGTTTAGTAAGCTTTTCACAACCTATTATACTCTGTACATCACTGTATGTGACAAATTTGATTTAATATTGACTGTGTGAGTAGTTAATGGCAGTGCTGCAGCCTAACTGCAGAATTAAAAAATTCATTCACCCTTGATTTTTTTTTAGCCAACTAGATTCCTTGAATGCACACCTAACTGGTCTACCTAAGACAACACATCAATCGGTTGCAGTTAGTTCAGAATGCAGCAGCAAGAATTTTAACCAGAAAAAAAAAATTCTGAACAAGTTACAAGTTTTATTGTTGTTATGCTGGTTACCTGTGTCCTTTAGAACTTACTTTAAAATACTACTAATGGTATATAAAGCATCAAATAATCTTGCTCCTTTCTGTTTTTTTGAGTGCCTATTCCCATACATTTCAAGTCGTAACCTTAGATCTTCTAATAGTGGTATGCTTATTATTCCAAGATCCAGGCATAAAAGAAGTAGTTAGGAAGCTATTGGTTATTACTCACCAAAACTCTGGAACTTTGCTTTTTCCAAGACAAAGTTTTAGTTCTGCACTTAGTTATCTTTATATGATTAGAATTATCATATTCTACAATGAATTTGCAATTATTATTAATTTCTGCTTTCCTCTGGTTTCTTCCCTGGTCTACCTGATCAAAGCAATGTGCAGTCATCTGCGATTTCTAAATGAAAGCTGATACCTAAACTTCCCACAGGACAAGACAGAGCCTAAAAAACAATAAGGATACATATATTACTTACAATAGTTAAGAACTCATCTTTAAAGACTTAAAAACCAATTCTATATAAGAATTCTACTTCTCTATGAATTATATATGTGATCATCACAGGGATGAAACCGCATTTTGCTGAAGGAGGTTCTAATACACATTAGCATTCATCTTACTATGTAGCTGTATGAGAAGCGTGACTCCTGCTGCAGAGAACAGCCTTTCACACCATGACACTTCCTCCTCCAAAATGTTCTGACCTCTTCACACACTTTGAGTTCAATCTTTCCCCAGTTCAAGGTCGAACATAGTGTTTACCATATGAACCAACTAAATTAAACTTGCTTTCATCACTGATATGAATTTTGGACTAGTTCTCCTCAGTCCACACATCATGTTCCTCTGGATTTTTTTATTCTTCTTGCTGATGAAAGACTTTGTTACTGTGGAGAATGTCTAATTCTTTTAGATAAGACACTGCATGTTGAGATGCATTTTTGCCCTGTTTAGCACTGAATTGGTGAGAAACCGATTATCATCCTGTTTTCTCATGCACACACCTTATATGGGTGAGCAGTTTTTTTGGGGGGGGACTTTAATGACTCTTTCTTTGTGCAGCTTCAATATATGAGAAATTATGCTCTTGGAACAGCCACTTTCTCTTCCTTTGGCTAAGAGTGTCATTCCATCAGCCTTCATCTGATCAACCTGACTTCACAGCATCTGTTACCCTAAAGCTGGTCACCATCTTGCAAAATGCCTACCAAAGTTGATTAATCACTTGGTATTGCTTAGTATTTCAAGACATTTCCAGATTAGAACCAACTCTCAACTAGTATAAGTCATTCTCTAATTTTTTTTTTCTTCTTCAATTATCTTATTTAAACCTTTTACTTTGTGATATGGGAATGCTTTCACTGATGAAATATTATTACAATATGTCTCAGAAAGGGAGGTAATCATTCAATTAACTGTTTTATAAAGCTGCATTGTCATACAATAAGCATTTAGGTGACAGTGTAGGACAAAATGGATATTGCCCATTCTTCTAGGTATTAGTGGTTCACCATTTCTGTTAAGATGGCAAATTTAAAAGGGAGGCAAACATCCAGTTGTGCCTCCCCCCACTTACATTCCAAAGCATGTGGCTGAACTCTTCATACCAGGACCAACTTGTACTTCATCTGATAACAAAGGTTGTGAAAAGACCAGACTCAACTCACTTAAAAAAGGTTTAGGGCAGCCACCCATATATATTATCCCTGGCTGCAATGGGTTGATTTTTTAGACCAGTGTCTTTGTTGGAGTCCAGACATGAACTTCTGAGGGTTTGGCAAGATGGTGGTTTTAAGTGCTCAAAGCGGAAGTGACATAGGTGAACCGGATATGACCTTCTTCTGACATTAGTTTGGATGACAGAGCCGGAAGTGACGTCATCCGGAGTGTCAGAATTGGACTTGACATCATCCTGGTCCCTGGAACCGGAAAGGACATCATCCTGGGTACCCAAACCAGAACTGACGTCTTCAATGTTGAATCAGACAGTTTTTCTCACAGCTGGTCTGTAGAGATAACAGGAGAAGGTTAAGTGCACCCTGCCAACCCTTGGCCTGGCATGGAATTACCTTTGCTTGATCCATACAATCTCCTCCTAATCGAACGTGTATGACAAGGTGTAAATCAGAGTTTCACTGACATCTTTGCAGATGCCTCTTTGTAGAGAATCTTTCATGCTAGAATTCACAAAATAGACACCCAAGAACAAAGAGTTATAATTCAACACAACAACGACTGTGATGGACAAAATACACACCTACCAGAATACAGTGATTTTGTAACTGGAGGTCACTTTAATCCAATCACAAGAGGTTACACATTCATTTAAAAACTAGCTTCACCCATATCTTTGTCACACTCTCTGGACTTTCAAGGGATTCAGAGGGCATTCTGGGCACTCCCTCAAGGGAATTCTCAGGAACTCTGAGGAAATTGTATTGGGAGCTCTGCTCAAACTCTACAAAATGGCAAAATGGGAAATTTATCTATGAAACTAAACAGCTAATGAGCCACTCTATCTTTGGAGAGCATAAAGCTGACAGTCTCTTCTCTTTGTGGACCAGAAAGCTGGAATCTAGTCTACCAATCTGAAGATTGAGAAGCAGGTACTACATGAAGAAGAGAACTTCAGCATCTAAACTCTTGTGCCAAAAATAGTAATTCTTTCCCTATAATGCTGAAGATAGCAAAAGGTCTGACTGAGGAAAGCACGGAACACCTGAACAATGAACCACATCACAAACTGAAAGAGTGCTCTCCAACACAAAAAGAATCCCACTTGAACCTGTACTGGAACAAAGTAACAACTCCACATAGCATCGTACATTATCTTTACAGACTAAGTATTGTAAAGCTATTTATCTGTGCTGAGATAAATTTGAACTTTAAATAACCAGCCAGCCAATTCTACATTATACGTTTGTCTTTTTCGTCTGTAGGTGTTCTGTTTTATATACAATACAATTTATTTTTGTATAGCCCAAAATCACACAAGAAGTGCTGCAATGAGCTTTAACAGACCCTGCCTCTTGACAGCCTCCCCAGCCTTGACTCTCTAGTAAGACAAGGAAAAACTCCCAAAAAAAACCTTGCAGGGAAAAAAATGGAAGAAACCTTGGGAAATGCAGTTCAAAGAGAGACCCCCTTTCCAGGTAGGTTGGGCGTGAAGTGGGTGTCAAAAAGAAGGGGGGTCAATACAATACACAGAACAAAACAAATCCTCAATACAGTATAAAATAAAAATGTTAGATGTATGCAGCAGAATTTAACAGTAGATGATATCCCATAATATGATTTGGATATGTTTAGAGTCCTGGAGACCTCATCCATCAAGCTGCCTCCCCCATTTGGCCATTCTATGGCTGAAACAGCGCTGGGCCAGCCAATCCTATGAAAGGACCCCTCTTTCCCATGATTCCTGCGATCCTCTATCAGTGATGACTTTGCCTTAGGCATGCAAAACAACTTGGCAGGTGGGCCATGGCACCAAGTGCCACATTTGAGTACCGAGAAGAGAAACAGAACAGGTGAGGGCTAGTATCCAATTATACTGTAACTATCATGTTACTTATGTTTTAGTGTTAATGAATAACAGAGATACAGTATGTATAGTTAATCAGTAGCTCTATTCAGGATATGCTAAACTGAAGTAGTGAGTTTTCAGTTGGGATTTAAAATTTGAGACCGAAGGGGCATCTCTTATAGTAGCAGGCAGACCATTCCACAGTTTAGGGGCCCTGCAACTAAAAGCTTGACCTCCCACTGTTATTTTATTAATCCTTGGAATCATAAGCAGACCGGCATCTTGAGATCTTAATGTGCGCTCTGGTTTGTAAGTCATGATAAGTTCAGACAAGTAAGCCAGACCTTGGCCATTTAATGCTTTATATGTTAAAAGGAGGATTTTGAAATCTGCCCTAAACTTAACCGGGAGCCAGTGTAAGGATTTAAGAACTGGAGTTATGTGTTCGTATTTTCTTTTTCTTGTAATAATTCTTGCAGCCGCATTTTGGATTAACTGGAGGCTATATAAAGAACAGTTTGAACATCCAGTGAACACCACACTGCAGTAGTCAATCCTACCAGAAATAAATGTGCATGAATTAATTTCTCAGAATCCTGTTTATTTAGAAAGCACCTTAATTTCCTAACATTTTTAAGATGGAAGAAACATGATTTGGAATATGTGCTTTAAATGACATGCTAGAGTCAAAGAGAACTCAGAGATTGCGGGCTGATTTAGTGAAATTAATGGGGATTCCATTAAATGATGACAAAATACTGTATTGTTGTGATCAGCGTCATTCCCTCCAACAATTAACATCTCTGTTTTATCTGTGCTTAAAGACAAGTAGTTCTCATCCATCCACTCCTTTAATTCACTAACACAAATAATTAAAGACAACACTGGAGAAACTTCATTTGATCTAAATGAAAGGTATAACTGGGTGTCATCTGCATACAAGTGAAAATTAACTATGTTTCCTAATGAGTGATCCCAGTGGAAACATGTAAAGTGAATATATATGTGTATATATGTCAATAGATATGTCAATATATACTGTATACTGCTCAAAAAAGGTAAAGGAACACTTTTTAATTAGTGTATAGCATCAAGTCAATGAAACTTTTGGGATATTGATCTGGTTAGTTAAGTAGCAGAGGGGGTTGTTAATCAGTTTCAGCTTGCTTTGGTGTTAATAAACAACAGGTTTACTAGAGAGGCAACAATGAGACTACCCTCAAAACAGGAATGGCTTAATAGGTGGAGGCCACTGACATTTTTCCCTCCTCATCTTTTCTGACTTTTATTTCATTAGAGACTGCACAGGTATTTCAACTTTTCCAGGATGGCACATCAATACGTGCCATTGCCAGAAGGTTTGCTGCGTCTCCCAGCACAGTCTGAGGGGCTTGGAATAGATTCCAGGATACAGGAAGTTACTCTAGGAGAGCTGAGCAGGGCCATAGAAGGTCCTTAGTCCATCATCAAGACCGATATCTGCTCCTTTGGGCTAGGAAGAACAGGATGAGCACTGCCACAGCCTTACAAAATGACCTGCAGCACACCACTGGTGTGAATGTCTCTGACCAGACAATCAGAAACAGACTTTATGTGGGTGGCTTGTGGGCCCAACGTCCTTTAGTGGGCCCTGTGCTCACTGCCCGGCACCATGGAGCTCGTTTGGCATTTGTCATAGAATACCAGAATTGACAGGCACATCATTGGTGCCCTGTGCTTTTCACAGATGGGAGCAGGTTCACCCTGAGAACATGTGACAGATGCAAAAGGGTCGGGAGAAGCTGTGGAGAACGTTTTGCTACCTGTAACATCGTTTAGTATGACCGGCTTGTTGGTGGGTCAGTGATGGTCTGGGGAGACATATCCATGGTGGAACGCACAGACCTCTACAGGCTAGACAACAGCATCTTGACTACCATTTGGTATCGGGATGAAATCCTTCTGGCAGTTTGGAGAAACCTGCAGTCAACTGAGACTGAGGAAGTCACTTGGATGAGTGATGAAAAGTATCGGGGGGAAAAAAAAACAAAAAACAAAAACAAAACAGATGAACAGAATCAACTTTCTAGAATTTCCTTACCTGGATTATTGAGCATGCATCAAGACATTTTGACTCACTTTGGCAAGAACTGCCTAAAGCTTGTACGTGAGTATGAGCAAACAGCACCTAAGATGGCAGATTACAGGAACCACCTGAGATTCAGCCTCAGATGTAAAACAGAGCAGAATTACAGCTATAAGTCTACAGATGAAATCATCAGTGAAGGGTCTCTGAGCTACAAAAATCCTACAGAAGGCACAGAGCCAGCTGCTAAATGAACGGGTGAGACAAACTAACTTTACTCTTGATGTTTTGAAACAAAAAGAGGAGCAGATCCGACAAAGACTTTCATCGCTTTTAGATGAGAAAACGCTTCAACAGGTGATTGAATTCACCGAGAAGACTTGTCTAGCACAGCACAAAAAGTCTAAGACCAGGTAGCAGAGGAAGTTCGATCTACTTGTGGTGTGCCAGAAACATCAGCATACGTTAGGGTGTGTCCTCTACAGCCAACAGAGAGAAGGATGCCAGACACAAACCGAGGATGTGGACAAGTGGGTGAAGAATCTGTCTGACAGGCAACTCACCCAAGCAGAGAAAAACGTCCTTGCTAAAGGGTTAAACTTTGCTGCCACACCAAAACAAATCCTGCTAGTGGAACTGATCATGGCCACAGAGTCAGCAATCAGAAACAACAACATTGCAGATGTGGAAGCAGAGCAACCATGGATAAAAGTTTCGGCATGTCTCAACAATGCTAAGAGATTACAGGATGACCACACACTCAGAAAATGGACCACTCTCAGCACCGGCCAAGTGTGTCTGCTCTTGGAACTGTATCTTCAATCCATATATTTCATATACAAAGGCCAGTAATACAGGCAGGAACATAGGTGCGCCGTGGGTTCCTCAGTTTCACCTATTGTGGCCAATCTGTATATGGAAGTGGAAAAGAGGGCACTATTATCCTATCCTGGAACACCACAGAGCCATTGGTTCTGGTATGTGGACAACACCTGGGTGAAAATCAAATCTCAGGAGGTACAACAATTCACGGACAACATCAACTCGGTGGACAAACACATCTAGTTCACCAGGGAAGACATGAAACGGGACAGGCTAGCTTTCTTAGACTGTGAAATTTCCATCAGCAATGGGGGACATTTGAAATTTGATGTGTACCGAGATCCAATGCATACGGATCAGTATTTAAGGTTTGACTCTTACCATCTGCTAGAGCACAAAATAGGTGTCATCAGGACTCTACAACATAGAGCAAACACCATACCCACAGATACAGCGGCCAGGGAAAAAGAAGAACATAATATCAAAAAGGCCCTGAGTAAATGTGGTTATCCAAGCTGGACTTGGAGAGAGAGAGAGAGAGAGAGAGAGAGAGAGAGAGAGAGAGGACAACCACGCCTAAGGAAAAACCTTTGGTGATCCTTTATGTGTCAGGAGTATCGTAACAGCTGAGACGCATTTTTTCAAAACACCTGGGGCCTCATGCATAACGGCGTGTGTGGAATTCGCACTACAACACGGTGTAAGCACAAAAGTTGAAATGTGCTTATGCACAAAAAAATCCAGATGCATAAATCTGTGCATTCACCCACTTCCACGTTCTTCAGCTATAAAAATCCTGATCAGCGTGAAAACACACGTCCACGTGCCTGCTGTCCTGCCCCGTCTCCTCCCAGAATTACGCCTCTTTGAATATGCAAATCAATATAAATAGCCCTTAAGCTCAGCATTCTATGAAAAGGCAATGGCAAAAGCACAGGGGAAATAGAAGAATTTCAGTGAATACCACGTGGAGGCAAGGAAAAACTTATTTGTTGGTTTAAACAGTGGTATAAACAACAAAAGGAAGTTGATCGAGTGACAGAGTGTCAGAGAAACTCAAAAGCTACAGTTCACAAAGTGAATCATATATTGGGTAAACCAAACAACCACTGGCGAAGCGGATGGCACAACACAAAACAGCTACCTCATCAGGCCAGGACTCCTCAGTCTATTTACATCTACAGGACAGTGGTCACTCTTTCAGTGATAAAAATGTGCACATTCTGGACAGGGAGGAACACTGGTTTGAGGGAGGAGTCAAGGAGGCCATTTACATGAAGAAGAAACGACCATCTCTGAATCGAGGAGGGGACCTAAGGGTATATCTTTCACCATCTTACAATGCGGTGATTGCAGCCACTCCACAACTCTCTGTGAATGCTACTCATGGCCATTGATCAATGGACAATTTGCATATGATTGATCACACAGCCCATTGTTAGCCAATGGTGCTAGTTCGGTCATTAAGCCAAGGTACGGTTTATAACAGGGGTCCTCAATCATAGTCCTGGGGGGCCACAGTGGCTGCACGTTTTTTGTTCTAACCCACTTGCTTAATTAGAAAGCAATTCTTGCCAATAATTTAATTTCATGGCCCGTTAGTGCTTTAACTCTGCTATGTCAGGTCATTCTCATATCCTAGATTTTCTACCAAATATCACCCAAAGGATATGATGCCTACAATGCATGAGTAATTCTCAGTCATATACTTTTTTCTCTTCACTTTCGTTCCAAGTATTTAAATAAACCCAATAGTATATGATAAATACACACAGGTAAAAATGGTAACAAGCTAAATGGAGAAATGCTGGTCTATTTTGTCATTTGCATGTTATTGCTAATTCGAAACTATTAAAAACCAAGAATACAGCTGTTTTAGACTAAAATAAGCAATATGGGTTCAAAATCTTAGTGAGCAAGACAACTAAAGTGAAGCAGAAGTGTTATTTGTGCAATAAGTGCTTCTTATTAAGAAACTGCAAAAACCTGCAGCCAGTGCGGCCCTCCAGGACCGTGATTGAGGACCCCTGGTTTATAAGGGAGAAACCTGCAGTCAACGGAGACTGAGGAAGTCGATTGGATGAGTGATGAAATGTATCAGAAAAAAAAAAACTATGTCCAGATGAACAGAATCAACTTTCAAGAATGATCAGAAAGTGGCTAACAAGTCTGGCTTAGCACGGCCCAATGATATTCACCAAAATAACATTTTAGAATGAAACTCTTAAACCTTGAAGGAACTTCATGTGCTGCACATACCTAGTTTACCTTAGCAATACATAAACATACAGTAAATATAAAGCCATAGCGTTACAGAAGTGGCTTGCATGAACAAGGTCAGGCAGCAGAAACAGAAGGTGAAAGACAAAGTTAGAGAAACACAATAGGTAATTCATTATGATGAAGAACAGCAGAAAAGGTTCAGAGAATAAAGGAATAAACCAAGGAAACTACAGTATTGAAGTTGGGACCTGAAATATCATGATGGAAGAGTAACATTAACAGCAATGTGTTGGACTGAAGATTTAGAAACAAGAGGGCATATAGTGTTAAGACCATGTTTTAGGCAGGCAGACCAACCAGAAACAGGACACAGGAGGAAGGGAAATTGAATATCAGATAATCGACTCATTATTAAAGCTAATCAGCAGTTGGGTCTGAAATAGGTAGAAATCTAAGACTGAGTGAGGCAGCAATTTGAGGATACAGGAGCAAAATGTCCATGGCTAGTGATCTGAAATTAGCTTTAAGGCGATTGAAGGGGGCTAGAAAATGGCTTTCCAAGGCTGTCAGTGTTAGCAGTTCCCAGCAAAAGGAGGTAGTGAGGAATAAAGGAGCATCAGCTTACAGTTAAATATGACAATAGCAGGGAAGAAATCTATGAAATGGTTTATAGCATGCTTTGCTATGATGCAGCTTCCTGGTATACAGAGATTTTTCTGTTTATACTGGCTTTCCTTCTTGATTTGTGATATTCATGTCTATTCTTTGTTACACATATCTGTCAATACAGCATTGGTTCCTTAGCATTTAGGTGACAGAGTTCCTTGGAATAAGAGAATGGTCTTGGAACAAAGGAAATCGAAGAGCATGTGCTGTAATCCTCTAAAAGTTAACCTTAGGATTGCTCAATACTTGTTAAAGTCAAAGCTGGTAAAGTGATTCACAAAGCAGGTGTTCGATAAGGATGTAGCGGCCTGAGATTAAGACCCTGTTGGTAGGAGCTAAAAGTGAAGCTGATGAGGATGAAGCAGACTGTAGGCCATGAAAACCTCTAGAAAGAAAAAAAATTCATCTAAATTCTCAGTCCTGAGATTTCTTGTGAAATGGTTGTGCTTACTACACAAACTGAGATGTGAAAGGATCATAAGATTTAAATAGCGAGGATTAATTGGCAAATTGTGAATTTAATTGGTGTTGATGGTCAACTTTCTTTTTATTAATTTTTTTGCACTCTGCTATGAAATGGAACAACTAATAAACAGGTTAAATCTATTGTTGCATCAGGCACTTTAAGTGACACCCATTAAATTGGAATAATTAACTAGCAGTGGCTAAAATCAGATTGAAAAGAAAAAGTGACTAAAATGAGGTTTCCACACAGAGTTGCTGGCCTCACTATTCATGATAAGGCGAGGAGCTCATCAATATACAATAAAAGCCTAACAGCTTTTTCTGAGGATCAACGGGTGCCAGCTGAGGTAGTTTAAACATGTAATTAACTTACACTTTGGTCAATTGCCATTAGGGATATACCATAACCAGACCAGTAGGAAAAAGCAAAGGGGCAAACATAGGAATTGACAGAGGAATAGTGTCTCACATCTGCCATGGGAATGTGTGAGAATACTTCAGGAGATTTTAGAAGACATTTCTGAAGATAGAATGGATATGTCTGTCCACCACAGCACTTCAAATCACCTACAAAAGAAGAAAGAAAGTGAGTAAGTAGTCTGAAATTGTTCAAATCTGAATTACAACATGCAAATTGTCAGATTCTAATTCTGACCTCATTTGTCTGGGTTTTGAAAGAACAGGCCTTTTACAACTGCTCAGTGATGGAAAAAAAAAAAATCTCTCATCATCCTGGAGATTATTAGGCTAAATACAATATATACTTCTTTTGGAATGACGTGGTAACTAATCATCCCAAATTGCACAGGTGCACAATGGTGTAGAGTGGAGTTCATCTTCCCTGGCTACAAAAGATCCGGATATGCTAGTTGTTCAGTTAAGGACATCAAAACACTACAAAAAGTGGTGAAGTTGGCTCAGAATGTTAATGGCACACCAGAGCTCCCTGTTGACAAAGACATATCATCTATAACTCATGTTAACTTAGAAAGGCAAACTTTGAAATGTATTTAATCAGATCAAACAAACAAATATAGAACAATTATCCCCAAAGCTGTGACTTGTGGCTCAGGATCAGCATTTAAATATTGCACAATCTGTAATCAATCTAACAGAATTAAATGATATCCAGCATTTAACTTATTAAATTAACAAAACACAGAATAATTATCAAAAAGGTGATCAAAAATAGAAAGAGAATAGAAATGGTACATAAAATATCTAAATGTTGCTCATTCAAATAAAACATTGATTTTCAGATAACTAGCGTTTAACTTTGTTCACAAAGGCTGCCACTGTAGGACATAGGGCAGAATAAATGAAACCTTAAAATTACTGCAAACAACAGATAATAATAATAATGATATCGCCAGTTATTCTCAATTCTCATTGTGGTCTTTACAGATTTCTTGTTAAGAACATCAGCATATTGAACTTTGCTGCTTTCACACATGAACGTGACTTGTCCCAGCACTGAACAGTCTCTCTGACGGTGAACCCGTGGCTGGTATGCACAGGAATAGGAATCCTAAATAACACCTTTTGCAATTTGCTAATTGCAAATTTCAATTTAAAGTCAATTAATCATTTAACCCTAAAGTGGTATATATTAAAAAAAACAAAAGAAATCTAGTGCCAGGGGCTTTGCACCTCCCTGGGTTTTGTCTCTCCCTGAAGTCTGCAGCCGAAGAAAAAAGGCAAATGTTAGCAGATAAAGTTGACGGCTTAAGTAATGACTCCCAAGTATCACTTAGAATGAGGTGATGCCATACTCCTTAATATAGGGTGTCTTAATCAGCCTAATAAACATAGGAATCGGAGCTATTACTTAGATTTACCACCTGATAGAGTGGACAATAGAATATTCTGTCTCAAAATGACATTCTTTTATCTTTGTTTTGGATGTGGCTTGTAAAGCTCAAATTGCAGCCTTCCTTGAACTCTTGATTTGCATGAACTTGAGTGACTTCTCCTTAGGGCAGTGTTTCTCAAAAGGACCCCCTGTGGCTGCAGGTTTTTGTTCCAACCAGCTTCCTAATCCGTGACAACACCTGATAGCACTGAGCTCATTTAATTAGCTGGCATTTTTTTTTTCTTTTATTCCACATTCAGAAAAGCATAGCAGCATGATTTTTACATTTATAAATATTTCTGCTTTTACTATAGATTTAAATGCTTAAATTTCTTTTGTTGATTTCATTATACTTTGCCCTTTCTCTGTGCAGTTCTTCCCCCTTCATTGTATCTTAATAATGACAACTTAAAACGAGCAGGTCAGACACCCAGGCAAACAACACAGAATAATCAAAGGTTGCAATGACTTTAGCATCAAACCCACTAATTAGTAAATACTGGATTAGCTAAACATTTAGAACACCTTGAGAAGTAGGATGAAAATACTGTTAAAAAGAAGAAAACTACATTATTCCTATATAATTTCTTGGTACATTTTAATATATGTATATTTTTTAAGCAAACTTAGTTTTCTAATTAATATATTGTTCCCTAAACACAGAACTTGGGAAATATCAGTTCACTTAATTAGCCCAGGAGTTCAATTAAAAACAGACGCTGGTTGGAACAAAAACCTGCAGCCACAGGGGGTCCCCAGGACCGAATTTGAGAAACACTGCCTTAGGGGAACGCACATGTGGTTTGTCACACCTATAATCTGTTGACAGTTGGCATCAATTTGCACATTGAGTTCCTAGTTTTCTAGTTTGATCACACATGTTTCATGAAGAACCAATCTGAGGCCTTATGAAAAATCATTTCTGCCTCACAAGTAGAGTCCAGCATTCAAATGTTACGTGCAGTGTGCTCTTTGGAAGAACTTTGTATGTTTTCTGCGTGTCAGAATGAGTGCTTTTGCAGTAGCTCCTGTTGCACTTCCACATTCCAGAAACATGAAAGGTGAGTTAATCAGCAGCTCTAAATCTTGTAAATATGACTAAATGTTTATGTTTGGAGAAGGGTGCACTACGATGGGTAAGCACACCATTTAGGTTGGTATCCACATGGTATAAGGTGCATCTGCTCCCTGTGACCCTCAACTGGTTAACCAAGAGATGAAAAAAACACTGCATATACTGTAGTACTTAAATTAGATGATTATAACATAACAGTCATCCGCAGAGTGAATTTTACAAAGGTATATTTAAAATAAATTAAAAAATGTTATTCTAAATCATGGATAAATTGATCAGATTTTCAAAAACTAGATTAAGATAGATACATTTGCAATAGTTCATTGAGAGTTTCTAAACACCTTAGAAACAAACACAAGTAGCCAGATGTGGTATACATACTCCAGGACATTTTGTGTACAAGCCAAAGCCTACATTAATGAAGAGTTGGTAATCTGAATCATTGCTCTTCTTCTTCTTCTTTCGGCTGCTCCCATTAGGGGTCGCCACAGCAGATCATCTTCTTCCATATCTTTCTGTCCTCTGCATCTTGTTCTGTTACACCCATCACCTGCATGTCCTCTCTCACCACATCCATAAACCTTCTCTTAGGCTTTCCTTTTTTTCTCTTGCCTGACAGCTCTATCTTTAGCATCCTTCTCCCAATATATGCTCGGTATCTCTCCTCTGCACATGTCCAAACCAACGTAATCTCACCTCTCTGACTTTGTCTTCCAACCGTCCAACTTGAGCTGATCCTCCAATGTTCTCATTTCTAATCCTATCCATCCTCCTCACACCCAATGCAAATCTTAGCATCTTTAACTCTGCCACCTCCAGCTCTGCCTCCTGCTTTCTGGTCAGTGCCACCTTCATTGCTAAAGAAACAAGTTATACAAAGCGTGATAAATATCATAATATTCTGAAAACCATTTAATGCAGTTTGGAGTAATGTCCAGGCAACATCAGACACTGGACAGGGTGTCAGACGATCGCAGTTTGAAATCACAAATTAACCTAACCTGCACAGAACGTCTCTGTTAATGAGGGAGGAAAGCCATGAAGAGGACATGTAAACTCCACCCATACAGTTACTAAGCATGGGGTGCAAACCTAGGATGAGATAGCATATTGGAATATGAATCTTTACATGTACTAGATGTAAATTTGCGAAATTTAACCTAGCCACAAATAAATAACTCCTGTATTATCAGTATAATGTAAGCTTATTCTGGTCTGTGGGCACAATAGCTTTGCACTCAACAAAAGAAACCAGAAAACACTGCTATGCTAATAAGTCAGTTTTGATTAAAACAATTGGAGACTATGTAATATGTTAACAAACAAATGTACAATGGTGTATAGGCTGTGGCCTACTCTTAATTCAATAATGCTGCTTAGTTGAGTGGGTCTTGTCTTTGCAGGACTCTGTCCTTCGCTCTGGCTCAAATCAAAGTGAATCGCCTCCTTACAGGGATGCCCAGCTTTGTAGGACCTCACCTGGAAGGAACAAAGTCAGTTGCCCTCAGTGGGAGCTGTGAAGGTAGAAACAGGTGAAAATGTTAGTAACAGTGCTGACCTCTCATTCTGGAGTGTTATAAGATACCTTAGCTGAGCCCGGAAGGTGACCCTCCGACCCACATGCATGGCAGTATAACATATTTAACCCTGAATTGGATTAAGAATGTCTGAAAACAAATGAATCGGGTGGATGTGTATTTACATCTCCATAGAAAAAACAATGAAGAGGTTTTCTTTTTTGCCTTTACATTATTTGTGCACTTTCTCATAAATAAGGATCCATCCATCCATCAATCAATTTTCTATCCCCGCTTACCCGAAGCCTAGCAGGAACAATCCTTGGACAGAGTACAGGGTAAACACACACACACACACACACACATACACATGCACACACTAGGGCCAATTCAGCATTGCCCATCCAGCAAACCTGTGGGAGGTAAGTGGAACACTAGAAGGGAACCTATCAGAAGTACATGCAAACTGCAGACAGGTAGCACCAGGAACTTGAACTCCAGTGTGCAAGCCAGCAGAGCTATCACTGCACCACCATGTTTTAGAAGAACAGTGAGCACAAATCACACTTCTTAAGCACACTGACATACAGAATAAATAGATACCCTTATTTATATTTAACAAGTTTTTAAGATGCACTTGGAATATGCAGATGAGTAACACTATAATCAAAAGAAGTCATTACGTAATTTTGTTATTATTGTCATAGAGCTCTGCAACAATAGTTATTTGGTTCTGCTTTTTCACTTAAAGAGTGATTCTACTAAATCTGTGGGCAGTTTGATAAAGGTTAGTTTTTTACGTTTTATGTGACTTAAAGATCGCAAAAAAGTAAATCAATCAAAATTACAATGAATGCACAATTTAAAAAAAAAATGTGTATTAAAACCTAATAAACCCTTAAAACTCCACTTAACCCCAGAATTGAGAACTACAGTATAAACAAAAAACTCATTATATGGTAGTTCCTCTTTTACATTTAAAGAACAAAAGAAAAAAAAACGTGAAACTAAGTTGATATACTGTTGCATGATCTTATCTCATCTGGTGTTCCTCAAAAAAATGCTATTAAAGGACTAGAAATAATGGAAAGTCCAACACTTCCTGACAAATAAGCAACTATATTGTATTATAGACTTCATCTTTTAAGATAGGAAAAAATTAATAACTCCTCTTAAAAGTTTTGCACTCAACTTTTCCCACTGCCAAACTCCATCACCAACAAAGCATTCTATTATTAGACATTATACTTTTACCAACAAGCATATTGCACACAGTAGATCTACTGTAGTTTTCAAATTCTGAAACAGTGTTAATGAATCATTTTGTAAGTTGTAAGTCCAAGAGTCCAAGAGTGTTTGAAAATTTAGATGCATCTATGCTCAATTTGGAGCAAAACAGAGCTATTCTGGCTTATACCCCGGCTCCACCACACACATCGTACAGAGAGGCTCCTTAAAGGCAATTGTAGTACGTCTTTTCTGTGTTCGGAAACAGCCAACATAGCACGTCATGAATACAGCAATCATTCACCAATTTGGGTACTAATAGTACCAGTCATACTAAATGGTGGATAATGAGAGCCAGAGTTACAACAAGAAGTGTACTGAGACAAAGGAATGATGGTTTGTGATATAAACACAGTATAGAGGTCTATACTTTAACTATTTTGTGTCATGTCTTTCAGCACAGTGTCTCTTAATATTGTGCATTCCCCCTGAACACAGACAGCCCTCTACTGCTTTGTCTACAATCCTGTCATCAGTGTAGACAGATGGATCACTCAAGTGTGTAGAGCAAATACACTTTGGCTTGATTTTGATATTTTTAGGAGAATGGTTTTATTTTCATGTCATTGCATGGCTAGTTAGGTTATGAGTAATTAAAGTACAAAGAGATGAATGTTGATTAAAAGTGTTGCTGAGAAAACAGGTCATACAGTCAGAGCAAGCCTCATCTTCTGATGCAGGCTCTAGCAACTCAGTGTGAATGTGAGACAAAAGCAATACTGATCTATGTTAACTTTAATGAGACAAGATGTTTTTTTATTGTGGAGCTAACAAGCTGGAGGTAAAGTATATCTTCAAATCCATTCGATTCAAATGCACGTTTTAGATTTCATTTTATATGTTGCCACTAGGCATTTCATCAACATTTGTTCTTCTCTTTTCAAGAGCTTCTGCTCTTGTTGCATTGCTTTGCTATTCGTAGCAACACCATTCTACTTTCTTTCATCTGCTAGTTTCTTTTCAGCCAGTGTCATCACACCAAATCAGTGTGCTAAATCTGTCACTTAATCTCTGAATCTCCTGAAAACTGATCAAAAGATCAGATACCTTCGCTTACAATAAACTGAGGTTAACATGTCAGTGTGTAAAGCATTGTTTTGTCTTTTACTTTAGCTAAAAAACATATTGGCCATATTTTGTTTATTTTATTTAAAGTTCGCACATCTACAGATGAAAACTCTGTGCCTCTTATTGTATCAGGGCAGTATTGTTTATTACATGATGAGGTGTTATATAGTAGAGGATTATGCACTTGTTCAATAATCTGCCATAGAGTACTTTTTTGCTTTTAACGACACCTACATATCTTATTTCAAAATTGATTATATTTACTCCATATCATCATGTGACCTGTTATGATCATCTATTTATTCTTCAGAGTCTAACTGTAGCATCATGAATGAGTTCCGGGACTATAAGGGAGATACAGTTTGGAGACAAAGATGACATAGTATATATCCAGTACTGTTGTGACAGCAAACTGGAAGATTAACTTTAGAGCAAAAACCCAGGAAATGCATTTAATAAACAAAACAAAACAAAAAATATAAAGTGAAATTAAACCGAAGTCCTATACGAGAGACAATAATCTTGGTTGGTACAACAAGAGGGTCAGAACCAAAACTACAAGTTAAAAAAGAGCACGATATTTCAGGGATTTGGGATCAGCAGATCAGATAGATATTAGCACCCATAACCATCCCTTTATCCCCTCATGTCGATTACGCATGGGTCCCTACCTCAGAGCCCACGCCCCTAGTATTGCTGGAATTGGACCAAATGATGGAAAAATACTGCCAGCATTTGAGGACCCAAAATCATAAAATAATCATGACAAGGACATCACTGATTACTCCTCCTCAGCGGAACATTCTGGTGCTTAAGGAGTATCTATCACTTTGTTTTGTCAATATTTTTTACTCTTTGGTGGTGTATTACTATATAAGTACTGATTCCTCAAAGTACGTGATGAAAGTAATCCAGTTAGTTAATGAGATGCTCCAGAATGAATTTAGAAGGACCTTGCAATGCCATCCATTGTTGAGCACTAACTGAGATGTTCACACATCCTTGTTGCTTAAAAAGGACCACTTCATTTAATAGACCTTTGGGGGCTATCATGGCCATGTGTCATATGGTAGGCCCTGAAAGGAACGGGAAAATAATCTTTGCATTTTTTTGCTCTCATACATAAAAGATTTAAAATTAGGTTTGTTGGATGTTGGTTTAAATAAATCGTGTTACTGGAGCAGAAAAATGGGTAATGAGATATGGTCAAACATGAGAAGCTAATAAATAACTGACCTTACTGACCTCACGGTTAAATCAAGTAACAGAAGCAGTTTTTAATCACATTTGCAAGCACTAAGTATGAAATCATGAACTTCTATAATCACTCTTGGAGTATTACTTGACAGCAGTCCACATCTCCTTTGTAGTAAAAGCCTCATTTGAAATCTTTTTGGGTGAGTCCAGAACATGTCTCTAAATCTGACGCTCAAATACTTTGCAATGCCTTTAGGAATTTACAGATGGACTAACAATAATAAATTTAAATTTAAAATTCTAAAATTAAATTTAGAATTTAAAAGGTCACTTTTCTTTGAAAAAAAAGACAAAACAAAGCAATTGAGAAAATTAATGTTAAAAAACATACATTATTTAACAGATCTAACAAAAACAATGTTAAAAAGATGTTTTAAGTTTTTAAAACAGGAAGTGTAGTACAAGGAGGAAGTTCAAGAGGCAGGTTATGCTACAACCATGGTTTTCGCTACAGTAAAAGCTTTGTCACCCATAGCCCACAATTTGCACAGTCGAACGGTTAACAGCATAGAGTCAGCAGAACGCAATGGGAGTGATGGAGTATATTGACTCAGCAGAGCAAGCAGATAAGCTGGAGCTAGACAATGAAGGACCTTAAAAACTAAGAAGAGAAGTTAATATTGAAAACAAAAAGGAGAGGTAGCTATGTAATTTTCGAAGTGTAGGAGTATCGTGTTCCCAAATTTAAAAATTTGCAATGACACTTGCTACTGAATTTTGCATATATTGTCTGTTAAGACAAAACCCCATTGCAATAGTAAGGTCTTGAAGTGACAATAGTATGAACAAGGGTCTCAGTTACTTTATCAGAAAGAGAAGGATGAAGACTTGAGATTTGCTTAAGATGAAAAAAGACTACCTTAGTGAAATTATTTATTTGTGGTTCTAAAGAAAGTGTTGAGTCAAAAATGAAGCAAGATGTTTATCTTGTGAAATAAAATCTAAAATTATTATTAAAAAATTGTCCATTTTCCATTAAAATAACTCCAATGAAATAATTATGGACTGTTGTGACACACCATCAGCAAGAGTGAAAGGGAAGGTCTACAGGACAGTGGTGAGACCAGCTTTGTTATATGGGTTGGAGACGATGGCACTGACCAGAAAGCAGGAGATGGAGCTGGAGGTGGCAGAGTTAAAGATGCTAAAATTTGCATTGGGTGTGACAAGGATGGACAGGATTAGAAATGAGTACATTAGAGGGTCAGTTCAAGTCGGAAGGTAGGGAGACAAAGTCAGAGAGGTGAGATTACGTTGGTTTGGTCATGTGCAGAGGAGAGATGCAGGGTATATTGGGAGAAGGGTGCTAAGGATAAAGCTGCCAGGTAAGAGAAAAAGAGTAAGGTCTAAGAGAAGGTTTATGTATGTGATAAGAGAGGGCATGCAGGTGATGGGTGTAACAGAACAAGATGTAGAAGACAGGACGATATGGAAGAAGATGATTTGCTGTGGCAACTCCTAACAGGAGCAGCCGAAAGAAGAAGCAGTCTAAGAATATTTTCAGTCAGTCAGTGTTTTAAATCAGCCAAACAGACAGCCAATGCAGGAGGCGGTAATGTTTAAGTGAGTCCTGTATGTAGATAGACCTGAGAATCATCAGCATACGAGTGAAACTGTCATCCATGCCATCTAATAATGACATTGAGAAGAAGAATATGAATCATAAAAAGTAAAGGGCCAAGAACTGAACCCTAAGGGATACAATGAGTCAGACAATACAGGTCAGACCAAAACCCACTAATGAAAACAGATTGCTGTTGGCCCAAAAGATAAGATTTAAACCAAGCAAGAGCACTTCTAGTAATGTTTAATTCATCCTCAACCCTAGACAAAACAATATCATGATGCACAAAAAGGTCTAAAAGATCATAAATTGTAACTGGCCATGATCCACTGCAACCAGGAGATCATTAGTCACCCTGCCCAGTGCAGTCTCTGTACTGTGATTGGTCCTACATCCATACTGAATTTCCTCAAACAGATCATCAATGACAAGATGGTCTTTCAAATGACCCACAACAGCACATTCTAAGATTTTAGGTTTTACAATAGTCTTTAAAAACCTCAGGGACAAGTCCAGGTTTTGCAACAACAGCCATGTTAAGGCTGGAAGGACTACACTAATGTCATTGTCTTGGTCCTCCTGCAGCACGTAGCAACTGATTACAAAATGCTCAACATTTTGTCACAGTCAAAACGGTTATGATCATGTAACACCTCATCTGGTTCATCTGCACTAGGTTACTGCCAAATACTTAACCCTCATCAAAACTCAACAGTCAGTATGCCAGTCAAAACTGCTTATACTAGATAGACCTTTTGACAATCTCATCCTATAAATTCTCATTCAGCTTTCCAAGTCCTATTCTCTGGAACTTTCATTCTACTGCAGACTTTTTCAAATGTTTCTCCCTGTTTTGACACTCAGATCCAGACTTAAGACTACTTGCTCTATCTGGACTTTTCATTACTGCCTCTTCCACTGATATCTGCAGTTCAATGTAATTGGCTTGTCCTCACTTCAGTTCAGAATGAACTGTTCTGCTAGCCTTATGCCTCTCTCATTAATTTTCAATTTAGCCAGTTCTAGTATTTTGCACCCTGTTGTGCAATTTTTTTTTGTAGCTGTACTTGACCAGTTTTACTCCTTTTGCTTTATTGTTACCGCTGAGTATCCTGTTTTGTAATTTATTGCCATAGTTCTTGTGGATTTGTATACCTTCTCCTGAACTCTACTTTATAAAACCCTTTAAATGGTTCTTTTAGGGTGTGACAGTGGTGTATTTCTTTTTTTGTTATAATGGGTGCATTAATTCTGCAAACTACAGTGGGCTGTCCAGGATTTGTTCCTGCTGTGCGCCCTGTGTTGGCTGGGATTGGCTCCAGCAGACCCCCGTGTCCCTGCATTAGGATATATAGGGTTGGATAATGTTAGACTGACTGACTAATTCTGCATATTGTCTTGTTTGGTTCAATTTTGTATTATAATCCTGTTAGCCTTTTAAACTGCCTAGTGATGGTGCATACTATAAATGGTACTATTTAAAAGAAAGATTTATTGATTAATTAATTGAGATTGACAGGAGTGCAACAGTAAACCTTAATAGTCAGATCACATTGAATAAGATCAACAACTTGCTTCTTCTAATTCCTGGGCTAGTAACTCTATCCTGTGTTCCTGACTTTGTATGGTTTCTAGAAATTAAATACAATAGAGAACCTGAAAACATGGAGGCTACCTGACTCTGAAAGCCCATCCACAATTGAGGATTATTTCCAATTCTGAGGGAATATGGGCACAGTAAAAATGACTCTGTGCAGCATGGCATTAGTCTTCTAACACAAGAGGAGGTGTGAGCTTCTGTGAAAGATGCTATGTAGAAATATGCATGGCTTATATATATAGCTGCTTAATGTCTACTCATTTGAAAGACTAGTTTTGTATATAGCATAAACATAATACTAAGTATATTTAAAGACTACCATGTGCTTCAGGTGATAATAAAAAATAAACCAATTGCCCACTCACTGAAAAACGCTACTGCCTCAGAGCTGCTCTATAGACTTGATGCTGGTTGTGTCTTTGTCAGTACTACCAGTATGAGGGAGAGATTTTTTTTTATTTACTACATAGTACCTCTTTTTCAAGTTCATTTCTGCACATTTTTCTTTTGAGTCAGAGCAGAAGTAAGCTAAGCTGCTCCAGCGCAAATCAGGGGAATGAAATGCATTGGCAGCCTCGGAGTTTTGAAGTCCTTTACCTAAGCCACTGGGCTTTACTGCCTCCCATGGCATGCAAAGTAGTTTGTTAGAAAGCAGAATCATTGTGTAAAACAGGAACTTTGTAATCTTATCTCACTGTCTTTCTAGGACACTAAAACCTATTAGAACTATCACCTCTATTGTTCAAGTTTTGCTCTTAACATTGTTTTCCAGGAATAAAACATCCAGATGACAACAGACTATTTAAAAACATTTCTTAGAATGCAGTTTTCTTGTTGCCTCTGGCAGAATGTAACCTTTGGAAGATGTAATGAAGGCGTGCTTTTTTTTTTTTTTTTTTAACTAAATATGTGTGTGACTTTGAACATAATGTTAGTCACAAGGCACACCTTCTGAATTAACTTAATGTTGAGAGTGAAGTAACATAAAGAAGTATGAGTTCCTCAGTGTCATTAATCAGCAAATTCATAACCCTAAAAAAGCACAACCTTGAGTGCAGATACAGAATGCTATGCATACATACATACTGTATATAGACATTTTTAATATGATGGGTTCTTAATTTGGCATCCAAGAACCAAGATTAAAAACCCAGTGTTTGCTTATAACCCTTCAAATAGAGTCAGGGCTTTATTTGTGACAGTACGTGCTGGTATAGTGTACTGTCACTTCAGCCGCAACAACTGGTCATGACATCGACTAGTATATATTAAATGCTTCTATAATCAATTGTGTGCTGTCCAAATTTGTATATTTTTACCCATCACTGTGCATTCTATGTTAACGGATTCCAGTACATACTACATTCAATCAAATTGCCTAGGACCTTATTGGTCCTTTTTTGGTTTTATTACAATGCCATCCCTGCTTAATAATTCTATGGTGACGTCACCACACCACCATTGTTGGTTATGTTGTGGTGCTGTCAACATCAAAGTGTAATAGTAACTTAATGCTACTGCTAGCTTTTTTTTTTTATACAAAAAAAGCACTGGATAGAGTCATTGTAAACTCCACATTAAGCATTTCAGTTTAGACCTCCATGACCTTTTCTGTTAAGAAAAACTTTCTAATCTCTATCATGAAAGAACTTTCCCTTATTTTCCAATAGTGTCAGCTAATACGTTTCACATCTGTCACACTTGTGACTAAGAGGATCTACTTCCAGGCTCATCCTTCTCTCCGGGACGAGAAGGAACTCTGTTCCTAATGATATTGTCTCCTTCTCCTTCCATGATACTGAGAAGATGCCCAGTGAGGGCAACTGACTCCACTCCTTCCAGTCCATGGCCCCTAAAGCCCTGGGGTCCATGGAAGAAGGCATCTCATTCTGGTTGCAAGGCGACTGCAAGATGGAGCACCACCAAGCCAGACCCGCTCAACCGAGGTATTCCCACAAGAGCCTGTACGAGTGTAGTTGCTGCTGTTTTGTTATCCTGTGCCATCATATGCCTGTTTTGTGTCTTACTTACAAAATTATTCAAAATGGTGACTCCCATTGGCACACCAACATTTCTTTGGACTAGGTCCTTATTTCTACTTGATCACACTATACAGCTGTCAAGATTTTCCTGGAAGAAGTTTATCAAGGCCTTTTAAAAATCTGAATACCCAGAATGAACCTCAGTACAGTTTTAGTATATTTGTTCATGCCATAAGGAGTTCATTTACCTTAGTCTGTCAGACACATAAATATCCATCCATTCACTGTCAACATGATCTACCCAAAACTATTTTTAATATTAAAACAGACCAATATGGAAGAAAAGTGTATCTTACTGAAGCAGTGTTTCAAGAAACGCTACTTGGACTCCTGTTTACCAACAGCAATATGTTTGCATAATGCCTCACTGTGACTGGAACTGCCAACTCAATTTTTTTTTTATAACTTGGGGGCTTTGCCCCCTGTTCACTTCACACTCTCACTCCCTAAACCCACACCCCAACCCCGGGGAGCATCTCTGCCTCTCGCACTGTAAAGAGCAAGGCTGAACGCATGCTAAGGAGATGTGGTCGCTCCTCCAAAACACCCTCTTAAACGGTGATACAATGGGAAACAAATACATTTTTTTTACTTCCTCTGTGGTCGATCAGCTGGCTTGCTGCTGCTGCTGCCTGTACCGTACTGCGTGATCTGCATATCGCACAGAGCTTTGAACATTTAAAAGCCTGTACAGCAGCTGTCTTCCTTGTCTCGCAGGACATTAAAGTATCTCTGAGAAAATCACATCTTGACCCCAAATTTTTTTTTATAATAGAGAGATTTTCTTGACTTTCAGTCACACTGGTGTGTGTTCAGACTATAATGTATATGTATGTATATATGTGTATGTCTATCTATCTATCTATCTATCTATCTATCTATCTATCTGTAATTTCATGTGGACCAAATCGATGAAGTGATTACTGTAGTGGTTTCCCAAGACGTGGCATTTTCTGAAACCTAATGTAGGATCTGCGTGAGAGTACGTAAGAGAAATTATAGCTGCCACTAGTTTGACATCTGTCATTTTAACAACATTTAGGGTGTGATTATTTGCCACATCACCTCTGGGAGGTTCCACTTGCCTTGGAGCAAAACTTTACTCTTAAAGCTAAGTATGCATGCATATACATAGAGACAGACAGGCATCCACACCCGTGGCACCCATGCACGCAACTAAATGTTGTAATAATTTGTAGCACCTTTCTTGGAAGGCAGGTTTGTTCTTTATTCAGCATTCAGAATCTTACATTAGTCAAATAGACTTGTGACAACTTCAGCCATAGACACTACCAGTTACAGTATGAGGCACATGACATTCTCCTATCAAGTTTGTTATGTAAAGTGGGAATGCAAAGCAGTGAAGAGCTAAAGTAAAAAGAACTCTTGAGGCCTTTGGTTTTTTTTATAAAAATATTTGCATGAGTCCTATGTAAATAAAAATTAAAAGAAGCATGCCTTCATATGTACATAAGTCTATTTACTGTATGAACATGCCTTTGTGCATTGGTGGATATAAAAAAGTAACTGATCTCCCACTCATTGAAAGTTCCTGACACTTGGTTTGAAAGTCAGCACTTCCACAAAGCAAGGAAGTGAGCACATTGTATTTATCAGAAAGCATCGTTTCTGTGGGAGTACCATTCTACAGCGCTTCACAACTATGGAGTCACTGTGCTATATAAATAAAGTTGACATTGACTGCTCAGTTTTACACATGTATTTATTTTCATTTGAAGCAGAAGTATGTTATGTGACTTTCTTTGGGCCTCACAGTATATCAGAGGCAAACATTGATCTGGAAGCCTTGTAGATCAAAGTCCCAAGACTGCAATGCCCATCTGACTCTGCATGACAACTTGATAAATAAGAAAATAATTGTCAACGGCAGGAATTTTGTAATCTGATCTCACTTTCTTGCTAATACACTAAAGCCTTATGCCACCATCCTCTCTATTGCTCAGATGTTGCACTTGGGAAGGATTTCAAGAAATTCATGCCATACTGTAGCTGCCACATCACTACAGACTGAAACAAAGAATTTCCTAGAATGTAGTCTGTTCTTTGCCTCTAGCTGAATTTTTTTTTAGCTGAACTAAAGATGCAGCATTTGTTCAGTAATTGCATTCATGTGACTTAGGAGTCAATGTGGCACATACTTTGTGTGAATACCTCCCAAGGAATGGAAGTAAAGTTTACAGTGCAACTATAGAAAGAAGTCATAAGTCCCCTGACATCATTAAATAACCAGTCTGTTCAGGGTTGGTTTCTGTCTTGTGCCTGAAACTGAAGGGATATGCTCCGGGCTCTTCAAATCTCAACTGGTTTAGATGATGGATGAATAGACGAAGGAATACAAAATTTTGAAAACACAGAAGAAAGCTCAATTGTCTTTTGTAGAAAATGTTAAGAAAGTCTCATCTTGATCAGTCATTATGTGAACACTGTTTTCATTTCTTCAAACAGAAGCATTTCTACACCAGCATTTCAAGGACAACTGAATCATGATTAGTGACATATCTGTTGCATAGATCTGTGGTTTAGTTGATTTAAGTTGACACCATATTGATAATATATATTAGCAATCCAGTACTTCAAGGATGGCTGAAATGTGATGCATGATGTATCTTTTGCTTGGCTTAAGGATTGTTTACTTGCAAAGAAATAAAGTCTTATTGCCTCCATACAGCTTTTAACATGATCTAACTATAAGTCCTTCCACTTTCCAAGGACATGAACATTCAAAAAGATAAATAAATTACAAACAAGTGTTTTAAGAAATGCTACTCGGGCTCCAAGAAAACTCAAAATTAACAAAACTAACAATACAACAAAATAAAATACACATAAATCCTGGCTGTAGCACAATGAATGAACTATAGCCATTTCACAATGGAGAAGAGGAAAACAATAATTCCAATCAGCACCATCCCTGTAAGGTAGCATTAAAGACAAAACAGTAACTTTCTGGTACTGATGCACTGGGAAGCACCATATTTAAATTTCCAAATCTACTGTCATGACATACCCGTGTATACCGACAGTGATTTCATAAGTATGAACTAGACTTTCTGCGGTGGGCTGGCGCCCTGCCTGGGGTTTGTTTCCTGCCTTGCACCCTGTGTTGGCTGGGATTGGCTCCAGCAGACCCCCATGACCCTGTAGTTAGGATATAGTGGGTTGGATAATGGATGGATGGATGAACTAGACTTTACAAGAACAGTGCCTGAGTGGCAAACATAGCTCAACATGTTTTCAGTTCTGCATGAGAAAATGCAGTGTTCATATATGTCAATAGCTTATTTCTTTATTAAAGGCCTGGCTATTTAGGAAATCAGGATGTTTGCTTGTCAACAAGAAATGCTACACTTGCAGTCATTTTGTCAATACTAGATCTAAGGGACATTTAATCATTAATAATGCACGAGTTGAATTTGAACCCTGGTCCAATGTGCACCCAGCATTTATCTGAGTCTCATTTACTTCTGAGCTTATGCTTAAAAGATAATACTGTTATTTTTTTATCCACTATGATAAATGTATCTCTTGTTATTTTATATAACCCCGTAAGAGAAAATTTTATATTTATGGCATAGCCAGTCTTCTATAGCACTAGGTTTCCTGTTTTTTGAACCCAGCTAGATCATAAAAAAATGAGGCCATTATTCTTTACTTTTTGGGAAACAAGATGTATGTGGAGAAACTCACACATCTCCTAAAATAAAATTAGAATGAAAATAATACATTCAAAAAGTCACGTACATCCTAAACAAACAGGACTAGCAATCAAATTGTGGTCATCTAAGGTATTAACATCTGCCATGTCCTGTTAGAAACTAGGTGTAACCAATCATGTTAAGAGTTTTCTGATTATGTAATGAATTCCATTTAAAGAATATTGACCTAATCAACGAATTGTATAAATATGGCGCAGAGGACACTTTTTTCTTTGTAGCATGTGGCTAACATGTAATGCACTTGTTACCTCTTGTGAGATTTAGATAAAGAATACTCATTGATGCTTTCTCCTGCCTGATTGTTTAAAATTGGGCCATTTCCAGTGGTGGGTGTCTGTGTTCAAATTCTTTTCTTCCACAATAATTAAACCTAGATATTAATAGATATTACTGTTATGCTGTTAACTTGAAATTACTAAGATGGTGCCCACAAGGATATGTATACTTTGTACTAAATCATACTAAATTTGGGAGCTGTTATTTATCCCCACTTTATTGAAGATGCAAAATTAGTCACAAACTTAATGGTGTCACTGTCAGATAATGATCATTGCTTAAGTTAGGGTTGCAAGATACCTGAGTGCCACTCTGTGCAGAGCATCTGCTTCAGAATCATTTTTGTTTCCTGTCCATTATCTAGTTCACAGTTTACTTTCATTCGATTCAATCAATACCAGTAGTGACTAGCTTCAGAACTTTAGTGCAAAACCACATCAAAGAGTAAGAACATTCAGTTTCAGTTTATGAAATTCCAAAACTCTCTCATATTAATGTACCACATCTACCCTTTTAAACCAATGCTGGCTTACGAATGTTGTATTCATATAACTAATCTGCGAGTTAACTACCGACAATACAGTATTTGCATTATTATACACAAAGTTTATTAAACTGTAATTGTTGGAATGGATTTTACCTTGTGAGTTTGACTTACGTTTGCAACTTTACATTCACCCATTACTATTTCACGTTAAAGTGACTGAAAAGCAGAGTTAGCACTGCAGATAAAATAACATGAGGTCAGGGAACATTATCTTTAGTAAAGCTGGTCTTTGAGGCATTGAAGTAGCCTTGTTTCTTCTACTCAAAAAATTCTGAATAACGTGACCTTTCATACTTTTTTCTTTTAATAAAAAAACTTGAACCAAGTATTTTTACGCCACAGACATGCTCAGCAATCCAAGAAACAAGACCATGGAATAAAATCTTCAACCTAAAAAAGCTTGATATCTTTATTTTCCTTTTGTTTAAGTTTAAATTTCAGTTTTTGACCATTCTCTTTATTTTCCAAAAATTGTATTAAACAGAAAATAATCTTTCATTGATAGAATAACCTGCATGTCTTTGGACTGTGAGAGGAAACCAGAATACCAAAAGGAAACCCATGCAGACACAGAGAGAACATACACATTCCTCACAAGGAGACCTCAGGACATGAACTCAGCTCTCCTTACTGTGAGGCAGCAGCACTACCACTGCGTCATCGTGTAACCCTAGGAAAGTCCTGCAAACTAAAAATTTCTGGAATATATATTAAAGGTAACTCTTCAGCAAATTGATTTTTTTAATGTAATAAAATATACCATCCTAGAGACTCTAACAAAAATAAAAAAAGCAGTAAAACCTTGAGAAGGTAGTAGGTCTGCTATGAAATCCATAGTAACAGGTTCCCATTGTTGACAAGGGAGTAGTAATGGTTGTAGAAGACTTGTTGGACTACTTTTCAAAGATTTTGCTTTTATTACATTTTTATTTCATCTTCCATATATCTCAATCACAATTTTCCAATGAATTGCAGGCCACCAAAAATAATTCATACTAAATTGTAATGTTTTTGTTTTCAGAATTCTTGTGTGACTTCAAAAAAATGAACTGTGCCTACAAAATATGACTTCTCAAAGTAAAGTGTCTAGAATTAATAATAAACCTTCAGGAACTGCTTAATATGGAATAGATCTAGCACTTGCGCTGCTGATAAAAGTTTTTCAGATGCAATTATCAATTAAGGCTCATAAATAGAATTCATCCATCCATCCATTATCCAACCCGCTATATCCTAACTACAGGGTCACAGGGGTCTGCTGAAGCCAATCCCAGCCAACACAGGGCGCAAGGCAGGAAACAAACTCCAGGCAGGGCGCCAATCGCCAATGCACCTAACCTGCATGTCTTTGGACTGTGGGAGAAAACCGGAGTACCCAGAGGAAACCCATGCAGACACGGGGAGAACATGCAAACTCCACGCAGAAAGGACCAAGCAAAGGAACCCGGGTCTCCTAACTGCGAGGCAACAGCGCTACCCACTGCGCCACCGTGCCGCCCTATTCAAAAGCATCTCAGTCAAAATAGCTATTTTGTGAGTGTCAGGCATTCAAATATGCTTGAAGAGATCTTCTACAAGAATAGTAAGACAAGTGAGGGTCAGCAATTAAACTCAGAGCAACCAAAACAACAACTAACAAAAAAAAATACCAGTAATCATAGATTTAAAAAATGCCATGTTCGAAAGACCTACATTCTGCAATTACATTGTTCATTCCCATTCATGTTTTTTTTAAGATTTAAAGTTCAGACAAGCTACTCAGTACACCAAAATTATTCATAGAGGTATTGTGATCGCTATGAGCAAAGAAGAAAGGACACATATTTCTGTGAGTGGCTATGGAAAGACCAGGAAATCATAAAGAGAGATAGAGAGTGTAGTCAAAGTAGTGCTGTGGTCAAAATCACGAAATCAAAAAATGCTAAAGTGTAAAATACAAAAAGGTAAAGCAAACACGAAAGTCCAGTACAAACAGAGGTCAAAGCCAGAAGAACCTGCTGCTAGGAATATTTGATTACAAAGCTAATGACGAGGATCCTGCGAGCCAGATCAGCTTCTGGGAATTGCATCACATGGCCGTAGTGCCGTTACTGAGGCTCCCTCACAATGCAGCTAATTCATTCAGAATTCCATGAGCAACTGCTCATTCAAGACAAAGCCAAATCAGCATTATCCAAGGATTCTCTGAAGAGACACAGGACTGAAGGAATTCAGTGTTCGTCTCAGGTCACTGGATAGCGTCCATTTCTCTTAGCTATTTAGCAAAACAGGAAACACCAGGGCTCTAGAGACTTGGACCTTTGTCCTTTTGTGGAGATATCAGGAGTGCCACACAACCCTTTCCAGTCACCTCATGACCCCCCAGGCTCTCCCAGTCCATGCACCGACTTCATAGGAAGAGTCACCAGAAACATGAATGTTGCTGCTGAGCTAAGTAAACCTCTCAACAAGGTCAACATTCTCTCTGCAGCAGACACACTGCTGATGGTTGTGCCTAAGAGGTCATTAATTGCCTGGATCTTGGTTTTTATCCAGGGCACTCACAAGACCAAACACTCAGACTCCTCGCTCAGTCTCTTGAGAACCCCGATCAGAGCCTCCATTGACTCTGCAAAGATCACAGCATCGTCAGCAAAGTCTAAGATCAGTGAATCTTTCTTTATCAACAGATGCCCCAGAGTCACAGGACCTCAAGACCCTGCCCAAAACCCAGTCCATGCAAGCACTGAACAGAAAAGGAGCAAGAACACACCCCGACAAACTCCAGAATCAACTGGGAAAAACACAGAGGTTCTGTCTCCACCCTGCACAGCATTCACAATATCAGTGTACAAGCCAGTCATGATATCCAGCAACTTCGGGCACCCATCAACCATCGAGCAGTACTGCAAATAAAATGTCTTACTTACTGAGACAGAGTACAGCAGAGAGTACCTTAACCTGAGTCTCATAATATGTTTATTGAAAGGAGTGACATTAGACACCATCGGAAGGAGCCAATCTGCCACAGTAACAGCTACTCCCTGAGTATAATAGCCATCAGAGATACCAGATTAGGGTTCTGAAGTCTGACCAGTTTCCAGTCCACATACTTCAGAGAGTGCCTCCACTGAAGTGTGGAGTTTACAAAGCTCCTCTAACAGTAGAGGAAGATAATCATCAAACTGAAGAGACAAGACATTCCACTCGCATTATCGGATGGGCCACCTCAAATTGGGACCCGAGTGCTGCCATGCAGCATCTCATTAGTTCCAATCTCCAACAGGCCTGAACTCATTGGCTCTCTGGCGGTTTCAGCTCTTCTAGAGGATAAGGCTCCCGAGGGCTTTCCCCCATTCCCTTCATAATGTGAGCAGCCTTCCTATGGGTGGCTGCAGCAGAGTTACTCCTACAAAGAGCAGAAACAAGTCCTGTCTGCCATTTTGAAGCTGTGTGAATTTTTTGCGGTGGCTGGAATGACAATCCTACCACCAACTCCTGAGTTTTCCCTATTAGTTGGAGTACCACTTGCTGGGCCGGATGCAGTTTAATGTTGTACCAAGGACAGGAATAGTGAATAGATAAGGATAAATTCCTAAAGCATCCTGAAAAATGGCATTAACAAAATATCAGAATATTGCTGTGGCCTGAGCTAGACTTCAGGACATAACAAATGAACAAAATAATACAAATGAAAGTAAAAGAACGCACTTTCCCTATAATCCTCACAAAGACATTTGTGTAACATACATTATATATATACAGTATACAATATACAATAATGTGAAAACAAAAGAATACCCATTTTCAGTTCTATGCTTTTATATACCACAACATAAATAACATTAACATTGTAAATGACATATTACCTTTTATATTCCAATTAGTCAGTTTAATATATGGGAGGGGCTTAAAGTCTGCTGTAAACAACAGTTTTGGTACGTATGTAATAGAGTACAGTGAGCTTTGGCATATGGAAACATTCTTTTAGGTTGAAAAAATGAAGGAGGATGATAGAAACAGTAAGAAGCAGTAATATTACCACAAATTCATTGCCATCCCCTTCTCTCTATTCAGATGCAATGGATGAAGAAAATTCTAACCCTGCTCAACCCTGTAGGGGCCCGTGGTCACCGCCATGGTGAACTCCAGCACTTCCGCCACACAAGGAAGTGCTGGGGGGAAGATGAGCGGAGACACCCGGAGTGCTTCCGGGTACGCAGCCGGCACTTCCGCCACACTTGGGCGTGTCGGTGGGAGATTGCCAGGAACATACCTGGAGCCACATCCGGGTGCTTATTTAAAGGGGCCGCCTCCCTTCATTCGGAGCTGGAGTCGGGTGGAAGACAGACGAGGTCATTGAAGAGCGAGAAGGAGGCGGTACGAAGAAGTGGCAGTGTGGTTTAGCCTGCACTTTGGGGAAGATTGGGGTTTGTGGTGTACTTGGACATTGTAAATATTAGGGTTAATAAACGTGTGGTGGTGACTTTAAACATGTCTGCCTGTCTGTGTCCGGGCCTCGTTCCACACTGGCGTAGTCGGAAGGATGCTCCGCCTGGTTCAAGGCGGGGACCTGCACATAAAATCATTGTTGTGGACGGCCCGGTGCAGCAGGGGGCTCCACCCACGTGACGCAGGGATGGCGTGCCCACAGCCCCACGAGAGGATCTCACCCCACGGACTGCTAACGGACCGTGGTCACAAAGTGCTCTTCTGCTGCGGCGGGAAAGCAATAGCCCTTACCGGAGTGCAGCAGCCTCTAAGGAGTGTGCTTCCGCGGAGGGTGTCCGGGACGGCGGACTGCCAAGGAAGGCCATGCAGAAGCAGCTGCTTCGGATGGACAGGACCCGGGAGGTGAGTGCCCTGCTCACCGGCAGCCAACCCTACAAGGCTACGTTTGCTTTGGGTTTTGCAGGCAGGGACGCTCCGGGTCTGCGTTGGTGGCCAAGACGCGCTCTTCTGGAGTGCTAGACGCGGTAGCGGCAGGAGGGGCTGCAGAGAGGGAGACGCTGCAACCCGAAGAGCCAGCTCATCACCGCACTAGGAGAAGGAGAGCCAAAATGGCCGCAGACTGGAAGTCCCTCCCCATGACAGGCACGGGATTGGGCGGTGTGTCTTGTGTGCCCACCAATGATTGGATGGAGGCGGGACCAAGGAATGCCCGTCTCGTGCCGGGGGAGACCCAATTGGGCCGGAGGAAGAGGCCCACAGGAAGCAGTCGACGTGTGTTGCTGACAAACAGGTAAGCTCATCACCGGCTGACTTCCTGTCCTTGCCTGGAGCCCTGCGTGTACTGGAGGAGACTCTTCAGTCTGCAGGGCTGCTGTTACAGGTGCTGAGTATGCTCCATGCGGACCTGCAGGAGCTGGAGGGGAAGGTGGTCGTGTCATTGCAGACGCTGTGTGCGGCGACGAAAGGGAGTGATGCTGGATCCTTTGGCCGGAGTTGTACAGCGGGGAAGGTGAGTACAGCCAACCCTGTAAAGAATAAAGGAGAACCCACTGAACGTGATACGAATACGATACGGTAGGGGGTTCTCCAACGACGGACGCGACGGTAAGTGCTGTGCGCAAGGTGTGGGAAGAGAGATCGCAGGGGCTGGCAGGACGAGGGCTGATGAGTGCCCTGGGTCCTAGCGCCCAGCGCTCCAAGCCCACAGTCGTCTACCTGTCTGTGTCTGGGGCTCGTTCCACTATATATATATATATATATATATATATATATATATATATATATATATATATATATATATATATATATATATATATATATATATATATATATATATATATAGTGACCGATGGATGGAGCTATAATACACTAACCTTACACAGGATTTATTTATTTACAGTGTCCCCAACAGCTGAAATACACACTTTCCTTTATGTTTCTTTTCTCTCTTTCTTTCTTTATCTCTCAGTCCTTTTCTCTCTTTCTCCTCCACCACTCCTCAGGCAAGCTTCGTCCTTCTCCTCCTGACTCTGTGACTCTAAGTGGTGTCTGCTGACCCCTTATATAAAGCCCCCAGAAGTGCTCCAGGTGTCTGATGATGTAATTTCGGCAGCACTTCAAGGTATGGCGGAATAGCTGCTCTGGAGGGCTCAGTAGCATTTGTAGTGTCCCCTGGTGGTTCCCATGGATCCCAACAGGGCTGCACCAAACTCCAACTCCCATGAAGGCCTGAATTAATATATATTGTCTTATGAATTAATATATATTGTGAGGACAAGACAAAACCTTTTATTCTCCTGGAATTCAGGCACTTCCAGGCAGGTGGTGCAAGTGCATTGAGAAGAGTGGAGACTACATTGAAAAATGGAACGAGAGGAAGCACTCACACTAACCTTATCTTCTCCTTCCTTCTCAACAGCCGCACAAAAAGCAACCTAAGGGGACAACTTACTCCATCCACCACCCAAGAAACTCTACCTCTTCCAGTCTCTAGAATATAAAGATGACTTGTCCATAGAAGATGGTGTCAGATGTAAAACTGACTTTCCCAGAGGATGGAGCTTCTATTGCGAACTGTTGATAGAGAAATTGACATCATAAAGTTTTTTCTTTGAGCCGTTTGTTTGTGGTTGACTTTTAAGTTAATATTAAACAGTGTTACCAGGGTGGTAGCCCAACATTTCTTGGTTTCTCAGACTCATCTGCCTGCTCAGTTACATCTTGGGAAAGCATGGTGCTAGTGTGCGTGGCTCATATGAATGAATATGCATTATGCAGGCACGGGCTGCACACCCAGCCGTCAGTACTAGACTGAAGAAAAGACAGCTGTGCTGGTGCTTCCTTTTATAGGTGCACCTGCATGGGATTTTGAGGACATCTGAATAACAGTCATTCAATTACTGCTATGATATTTCTCACTGTGATGGGAATGCTTTGTTGTTGCTATTGCAGCCACAGTTGTCGTTGTTGCTGCTACTGTACATATTTATACCTTGCATAACTTTTCATAAATTGTATTTAGTTTGTATTTGAGTTCCCAAACCCAAATAAGACAATAGGTGTTCAAAAAAGGAGTGTATTTTTAAAAAATAATCTCTCAATGTAGAGTGAAATGTAAAGAGTATATATATTGTGGAAATAACGGGGGCCGTACCGCTAAACCCCAACCCAGACACAGACAAGCACAGAGACACAAGTCCAAAAGCACACTCTTTATTTCCTCATGGGGCAGCTCTATTCCCCATCTCTCCAGTTATGAGCACAGTACACAATAAACAGCACACAATACTGCCCAGTCTCTTCTCTCTCTCTTCTTTCTACTCTGCCTCTTTTTCTCTTCGCTGCCACCTCCACTCCTCTCCACGGAAGCTTTGTCCACCACCTCCCGACTCTGAGTCTTTAAATGGAGTCAGGCAGCCTCCTTTATAGTGCACCCAGAACTGCTTCAGGTGCACTCTGATTCTCTTCCAGCAGCACTCCCAGGTCTGGAGGTAGTGCTGCATGGGCACACTGAAATCACAGAGGTATCCTGGCCAGGCAAGGGCCCCAGCCATCTGCCACATACTGTATATATATATATATATTGTACAGTAAGCTGGAGAGGTAATCACACCCCAAGAGGACACAGACACCCCTGGGAAGACCCCTGAAACTCAGTCTACCTTCACATTGCTCCTTACCCTTCTCACTTGCGCTATAACGCGTGATAAACCCCTCGCGCGGTACTCTGCTTACTTAAAAGCCTTGTGCAGCGCTTGTCAGTTTTGGAATTGATTTGTTTTGCTTTCTCTCTCTCTCTCAGACTGTCCCTGCTCCTGGCGCGTACTCCTTTGCAGAAGAAGATACGTATGCTTACCTTTAATTGAGAGATGGAACTGTCATCTCTGTCAAGGAACAAGTTTTAAAAATCTTTTGAAGAGACAAATGTTTGTTTGCGGTGTGTGAATAAAATTCTTCTTGTCTCTACGACCTCCTGTGTCACTGTGCAAATCTGTGACCCAAGCGTGACAATATATATATATATATATATATATATATATATATATATATATATATATATATATATATATATATATATATATATATATATATATATATACTGTATGTCAGAGGGAGACATTTTTTGTACACTGAGTCATTCCATTTCTCTCTTAGGAAAAGAAACATGTCAATATTACATCTAAAACCCAGCAGAGGAACAGGCCATAGGCACCCATCATTGGCACTGGGGGTGAGAAGTTAAAAGGCTTGCAGATTGTAGGTATTTGCTGTATTGCAAAGGAGTCAGCACTTTGAAGGTTTTGGCTGGTTGAGATTACAAACAATACAAAGTTGTGATAACAGAACTGCTCCTTCCTTGGAGGATGCCTGTATTTACCTGACTTGGCAAATAACAAGTTTGATAATATTGGTTTCTAAACAGCAGATCTGCACTCATTAATGGTTGGTAAAAATACATTTTGTTAACTTTTGTTTTCATTATTTGTTAAACCCAGGAAATTTAGATGTGCCATTGTTTAATCTGGTTGTCCAGAACTGGTAATTGCAGGGACTGAAGGAGATTTAAGCTCTGAGCAGCAGAAGGCAAGAAAGGGACAGTCCACTGAGAATGCTGCCAAGACACTCGGACAGAGCACAGGGGCTCGTAGGCAGACAAGGGTACGTGGCTGGCACGACATGAGGCACAAGGACAGCAACACTTACTTCCAGGGAGGAAGAGACAGCTCCACAAGGAGACGCCAGTTGTGGGTCCAGCAGACGAGAAATGAGGCGGGCCTAAATGACAGCAACACAAGGAGCCCAGAGTGGGAAAAAAAAGAAAGACGAAGAGACGCTGACAGGGATTCAATGATTTGACACAACTTCTGTTGGGAAACGAGTGTCCGGTGAACAGAGTGCATCCATGGACAGTTGAACAATTAAGTGTTGGGGTAACACAGTGTGGCGGCACGGTGGCGCAGTTGTAGTGCTGCTGCCTCGCAGTTAGGAGACCCGGGTTCACTTCCCGGGTCCTCCCTGCATGGCGTTTGCATGTTCTCCCCGTGTCTGCGTGGGTTTCCTCCCAAAGACATGTGGATTAGCGATTCTACATTGTCCCTAGTGTGTGAGTGTGTGTGTGTCCTGCCTGGGATTGGCTCCTGCCTTGTGCCCTGTGTTGGCTGGAATTGGCTCCAGCAGACCCCTGTGACCCTGTGTTTGGATTCAACGGGTTGGAAAATGGATGGTAACTCTGCACCACTAAAGGTTGTATCCTCCAATTCTGTTTTTGATGGACTTTTAGAGTGTGGACTGTTTGCTTTCCTTTCTAAACAAAGGAAATTCGTTCTTGATATTGCTAGATTTTGTTTATGTTCATTTATCTTTTTCATGTACTTATTATTGTCTAGTGTAATAGAAGTTAATGTTGCTTCCTGAAATGACTGTTGTGTCTTTCTTTGTGTGTTTACTCACTGCCCAATTTAAAGAAACCTGTGTGCTATTATTGGTAAATTTCAGGAGTTCCCAATCTCTTGATAAAACTGGGTGGCGTAGTTGGATATTTAAGTTAGATTACCTGTAAGTGTGACCAGACACCAAGGATTCCAGCACTTTGAGTTACATTATTTGTATGAAAATGTGCTATATAAATAAATGTTGCTGTTGTTGTAAGAGGTAGGATGCCAGCTGAACTTTCCCAACATATAATATAATATAATATAATATAATATAATATAATATAATATACATTTTAAAAATAAGCAAAACCCTAAGATGTGTGCTAGGTACAGTGGTGTGAAAAACTATTTGCCCCCTTCCTGATTTCTTATTCTTTTGCATGTTTGTCACACAAAATGTTTCTGATCATCAAACACATTTAACCATTAGTCAAATATAACACAAGTAAACACAAAATGCAGTTTTTAAATGATGGTTTTATTATTTAGGGAGAAAAAATCCAAACCTACATGGCCCTGTGTGAAAAAGTAATTGCCCCCGTGTTAAAAAAAAACCTAACTGTGGTGTATCACACCTGAGTTCAATTTCCGTAGCCACCCCAGGCCTGATTACTGCCACACCTGTTTCAATCAAGAAATCACTTAAATAGGAGCTGCCTGACACAGAGAAGTAGACCAAAAGCACCTCAAAAGCTAGACATCATGCCAAGATCCAAAGAAATTCAGGAACAAATGAGAACAGAAGTAACTGAGATCTATCAGTCTGGTAAAGGTTATAAAGCCATTTCTAAAGCTTTGGGACTCCAGCGAACCACAGTGAGAGCCATTATCCACAAATGGCAAAAACATGGAACAGTGGTGAACCTTCCCAGGAGTGGCGGCCGACCAAAATTACCCCAAGAGCGAGAGGCGACTCATCCGAGAGGTCACAAAGACCCCAGGACAACGTCTAAAGAACTGCAGGCCTCACTTGCCTCAATTAAGGTCAGTGTTCACGACTCCACCATAAGAAAGAGACTGGGCAAAAACGGCCTGCATGGCAGATTTCCAAGACGCAAACCACTGTTAAGCAAAAAGAACATTAGGGCTCGTCTCAATTTTGCTAAGAAACATCTCAATGATTGCAAAGACTTTTGGGAAAATACCTTGTAGACTGATGAGACAAAAGTTGAACTTTTTCAAAGGCAAATGTCCCGTTACATCTGGCGTAAAAGGAACACAGCATTTCATTAAAAGAACATCATACCAACAGTAAAATATGGTGGTGGTAGTGTGATGGTCTGGGGTTGTTTTGCTGCTTCAGGACCTGGAAGGCTTGCTGTGATAGATGGAACCATGAATTCTACTGTCTACCAAAAATCCTGAAGGAGAATGTCCGGCCATCTGTTCGTCAACTCAAGCTGAAGCGATCTTGGGTGCTGCAACAGGACAATGACCCAAAACACACCAGCAAATCCACCTCTGAATGGCTGAAGAAAAACAAAATGAAGACTTTGGAGTGGCCTAGTCAAAGTCCTGACCTGAATCCAATTGAGATGCTATGGCATGACCTTAAAAAGGCAGTTCATGCTAGAAAACCCTCAAATAAAGCTGAATTACTAATTCTGCAAAGTTGAGTGGGCCAAAATTCCTCCAGAGCGCTGTAAAAGACTCACTGCAACGCTTGATTGCAGTTATTGCTGCTAAGGGTGGCCCAACCGGTTATTAGGTTCAGGGGGCAATTACTTTTTCACACAGGGCCATGTAGGTTTGGATTTTTTCTCCCTAAATAATAAAAACCATCATTTAAAAACTGCATTTTGTGTTTACTTGTGTTATATTTGACTAATGGTTAAATGTGTTTGATGATCAGAAACATTTTGTGTGACAAACATGAATAAGAAATCAGGAAGGGGCAAATAGTTTTTCACACCACTGTATTTATTAGCCATGCCTTTCTAAAAATGAAGAACCAAACAAAGGTATAAAGATGGCAACATATTAAGGCAAAAGCAACAATGGGAAAAATAAAAAAGAGAGGACAGTGACAAAAACCAGTGGACAAAGCCTGAAACCTGAAAACTTCACTCCTCCTATGCAATGATCACTCTCAGGCTTTCAGACTAAATGTGAGCAGAGACTCTAACTATAATGTCATAATGTTTCCTGGGTTTCCTCTGGTTGTTTTATTTGAGCATTAGAAGTAGCATTACTGTAACAATCTAAATATTTTTAGTTTCACTCCAGTGCTTATTTGATACAGGCTTAGCCATGATTTATAATTATGGTGGGTGTGCGTATACTGTATAATACTGAGCCTATTAAACCATTCTCATGATATTTAAAAGGCATTCATATGTGCATAAACAAGCCATTTAATATTCTTCAAACATTACTCACGCAACAATCTTACATATTACTTATATATTACATTATATATATACACTGTACAATCATTTTTTATAATTCAACATAATTTTTAAATTGAGATTTTAAGGTTTCTACTTAAACTACAAAGTAATAATGTCTGTTTGGACATGGAGACACCACATGTGCTGTTCAAAATGATTATTTTGACATATGTATTACTTAAGATCTTCTAAGGTTTTTCAGTTAATAGCATTTTTATTATGCAACTCTTCTGCTTCTACAAGTTATGGATAATCCTAATTCTTGTTTTATTTCCATTGTCTTTTTCGAAAAGTGTGTGTCATCACATTTTTCTTTCCATCTAATCCTACATTTTCCATTTTGGCTTGATTAAATATAGTGTAAACATTTATTAACAGAAACTTGGAATCCTCTGTTTGTGACAAAAATTACACAAACAACTATCATGGACACTGGAATAGTAGCTTAAAATATAATAAATGAAAAGTAAAAGAAGACAATTAAAGAAAAAACAAAAAGGACAACTAATACTGTATTCATTTCTTCCATGCCTTTTATGTGAGTTACTAAACAATATTTGTTACTTATTTTTAATGTAATCAATGTCAAAATGTTGCTTCTTCTTCCTTGTAATGGAAAAAACCATGAAAATTCTGTGACCTGGCATTACTGAATAAGCTGTATTAAGTGTATGAAGTTCTTGATGCTGTATTTGTTAGGCAAAAGGTAACTCTGTAGTGTTATTTTAGATGTAGCTGGTAACAGTGTGAAGATTTTCAGTACTGGCTGCTTTTAACAAAAGGTCACCTTTATTGTTCTTTAAAAGAACAATACTTGTTTTCTTTAAACCTGCGTTAAGTACTGTTTTGCATAAAGATGATTATCATATTGCACTTTGATTGAGCTTCCCATCACCCTTATGATGACATATGAAGAAGACACTAATTTTCATTATTTCTCATTATGTATTTTATCAATGTAAGCACCTGATTAAGACTAGTGCAACACTTCACCAAAATCTGATACAAGTATTTGGATTTGGGTCTACAGATTCCTTCAGCATTTCCAATACAGAATGGAGACAAGTATTTTTCTCACTGTAACTCTGCATCCAATGCTTTTATGCTGACAATCTGGTCTTGATTCTTATGTTATTTACCCTATATGTTTTGTAATGATGACTGAGAAACATATTTAATGTCATGCTTTCAAGGAGAATGGAGATAATAAAGATTCTGATACAATAGTCGTCTATGGTGGGCAATACTGGATAAAAGCAACCAATGTCAAAAATGTCCAGGAGTAAAATTTAACATTACCCGTTATGTCAAGTCATGTAGTCACATGCTCACAACATACCAAATATATGTATTTTTCATAAAATATTGCTAAATAAGCCACCTTTGAAAAATGCTCTTGGAATATGTATTTGAATTAAATTGTATACCTGAATTTGCTGCATTTTTATAAAATATAAAGGAATTTAATAGATTAACAATTTATTGCATTGCTCCAAATACAGTACTTTGCAATTGCCAAAAGAAGGAAAACTGGCAGGCAGAGTGGACTAGGAAATGAAAAATTAATCAAAATAAGTGAAGAGTTGATACCAAAAAGTTAGGCCGAACCTTTGTTAATGCAAAGCCAAAAAATAGAAATGTATAAGCCGAACTTTAATTAGATTAAGGATTTTTGAGAAGATTATATTATTCTGCTGTTTCAATAGATAGCTAGTTCCTGATTTCTGAGGTTGATACAGTTGTTAACCAACATACACAGGCAAAAGCAATAATAACAATAAAAAATCCACACAAATCTTTCCTCCTCTCTTCCCAGCAAGCTCTGTCCCACTACTTCCCAACTTCGGCTCGCTTGCTGGGTCTTCAGTAGTCCTTTATATAGTCCTTGAACCAGAAGTGCTTCCGTTTCTTCCATCCCCGTGACTTGTCAGCACTTCCAGGTCAGATGGGAGACTTGAGGTTTTCTTCATCCCAGAAGTACTTTGGGGCTTGCGACCCCGTGACTTGGGAGTACTTCTGGACTATATTGAAAATAAAAATAACCAGATCTTCGTGCAGCGTCTCCTGGCGACACCCATGGTACCCAGTAGGACTGTGATACTGAACTACAGATTCCATGATGCCTTAAGGGAATCTGGGGCACCGCTTTGCTGCAGGGAACTTACCATCTGACATCTTGGGGGAGGCAATGTCCCACAGTTGCTGCCTTCCCCTATCCTTCTCTTCTTTGGGCGTCCCAGTTGGGTTGAGCCCACATAGTACATATTTTTCACATGACAATATACGAGAACTTCCAATTATGTACACTACTTTGTTTTGTCTCCTGGAAAATCTCACAACACGGGAAGTCTTCCCTACCCCAAACCCTGATAGTCATCCTGTTTGCTGTTTTTTTTTTGATTCCTGTGGAAGATGTTGAGAATGTGCACTCTACAAGTGCTGAGGAACTTCTGCTTTCATTTCTATCTCTTGAAGAATCTGCAGGTCTACAACTGAGAAGATTGCCACCATAACTGATAGTAGTAGTAATCGTATTACTAGAACACTAGTATTATTATTTTTTTTTTTATTAATATTATTACTAGAACATGTGATATTTCCTAGTAGAGTTGCACTTCACTTCAGGTTTGAATGGGGTCTTTTGCTGTTTGCCCATACCTGTGCAAATGCAAGCCAGGTACTTCATTCACACCTTGAAGTAGGCAAAGCATAACATCTGTGCCCAAGCAGGCAGTATGGAAAGGAGCCTGCATGGCAGAGTGGGGGGGACTAAAGGACAGAAATTTTTAAAATATTGTCTTTACTCCCTACCACCTGACCTGGCACCGAAAAGAATCAACTGTAATAACTGTCTAGAAAATAGACCATCCTGGGCCACTAGTGAAAGCTAAAATAAACAAGAAAATGGGCCACTGGAAAATTTTAATATTAAGCAATAAATAGAACATGAGGATAATAATTACTTTATAACCATTTTTAAATCAAGATCTGTTCAAGATCTGAAAATTTTGAACTAAAGTGGTTTTTGTATCAAGGTCTCCTCAAAAGATTTTAACCTCTGGACTAAGCACTTTTTTCTGACAGTATTTGCTCAAAGATGTGTTTCTACTTAAATGTTACACTTTGAAATACTTAATAGATTACTTAATCCAAATGACACTTTTAAGATACTATTAAGTGTGAAGATTATAATGCAGGATGGTAGAAATAAAAAATCAAAATAAGAAAATATTACTTGTGCAAAGAAATGTGTATTTTAATTATGTGTTATGGGTTGTTAGATGTGATAAGAAACTGTTCATTTCAAAAGGAGTATTGCATAATTCTAGAAGGGAAAGGGACAGAAGTTATGATATAGTAGGATATAAACAAACTTAGGCAAAAAAGTTTCTTATAAGCAGAAGGAAAAGTAAAATGATTACAGATAATCATGAAGATAGAGTGGAAGGTCTGAGTCTGTATCATCAAAGCCAAACTGGTGTAAGAATGTTGTTGTTATTATTACTTCTATTTTTTATTTAATCCTTTATCGTTATATTTTATTTCACTGCTTTAATAAATAAGCTGAATTCTTTTAGTATTAATTTGATGTAGATTCTTGCCTTTTTCTGGTTTCAGAGATTTAGGTGTTTGTGGGGGTGTCAAGTTTGGGGTTTCATTGAAGGATTAGGCAGTGTTAAGGACAGTTAATACGGGACTGTAAAGCAATGGCTTGTAACAGGTAAACAAACCTGTGAAGGTCTCGACACCAGGTGCTAGGACCAGAGATCTGGAACTGCAGGTTGAACCTCGAGAGTACTAAGGTCACCATTACCTTCATAGAGTATTTGTCACCTCTTACCCTGGGAAAGACAGACGCATAACCTTGGTATCCCTCCAGGCCTAGAACTAGACACTACAGGTTTATGCTCTGTATGAAACCAAACCTCCAGTACTATCCAGGTTGTACAGTTTCCAAACCTACATTTTATTTGCTTTCTTTATGGTACTAGTTGTAATATTTAAAGATTAAAACTACCTACGATACATTAATAAACGTGTATGTTTCTCCCCTGCTTATTCTGCTAGTCTAAGTGGGTTACAGATGTAAAAGGAAAGGGTAAAGTGATTAACTACAATGCCTGACAAAGTGGCAAGAGTATGTGATTTGAGGCATTCTGTTAAGTTCTACTTATTAAAGAATATAAAGGAGAATAGGGTCACCCTAGCACACTATCACAACAAAACAAGAGTTATTGCATTACATTTGTTCTACATTTGTTTGCAATTCTAGAATTACTTTGCAAAATACTTTGTCCAGCCCAATTCCTATCTACATCTTTACTGTTGTCAACAGGTGTATATGTTGTCAACACTAGTAAATGATGAAAAGATATTTTTTAAACAAGACTAAATGGCATAACTGCTGAAGTGATGACACCAGGATGTTATTTATTTAAAGAAAGTCACACTTTCAAGTATGGCAAGTTTAAATAATAAATGAAACACTGAATTAAACTAAAAAATAATAATTAACAAATCTAAGTAAATAAAGTATCAAAATTAAAACAGACAGTACTGGCAATGCTGGCTTCACTTTCCTGATTTTTTGCAGAAACAGATGAAGCTTCTGCATCTTTATGTTTTCTTATGTGGCTCATCGACACAAAATAACTACTAATTTTATTCATCTCAGAAAATCAGTAAATCACTTTGTGGTTAAAAAACAACTCACATGGCACGTATACTAAGCTGGAAGCTGTTACAAAGCAGAAATGAAAACGAATATACTGTATTTCCGAGTCAGAAATTAACCAAAAGTGCCAACTTAAAGAAAAGAAAATGGAAATGATATTCAGTGTATTTCTCTTCAATCCTCAGTCGGAGTCAGTCTATTTTTGGGGTTGGCAAACTTTTCTGTGGCTGGCCAAATTTTCAATAATCTTCATAGGCATGCCTAGACATATTAATACATGGGTTAATGACAAACACTAGCTTTTAAAATACTTGCAACAAGAAATGGCTTAATTATAAAACTTTGAGCACTGATCCTAATTGCTTTTAATACAAACACTGGTAAAAGAGTAGTTTTAAAGCAAAGACATTTCTCTTTGACATTGTTCTGGTCAAAAATGTAATACTGTTCACTTCTGCACAGATTGTTAATATTGTTACTACCTACCCCCATAAAGCAGGGTGCCTCATGTGTTGCTGGAAATAAGTATGCTAGTGAGGGCTGCACAGAGTTCCCCTCTGCCTGCGTTTGATGCAAAGCAGCAATTGGGATTCTGAGATGAGGGGGATTGGCAATAAAAAGGAGATTGCCACCCAGAACAGGCGCGCTTTTCCTTTAAACAGCATCGGTTGTTGAAATGCTGTAGGATCGGTTGCGTGTATGCGGGACAGCAAACTTGTTGGCTGCTATGCTTGTGTCAGCCAATTACAACAGCATCTTACTTAGAGAACCTCACGAGGGCCCAGTGTGAGATACTTCTATGAGTTTGCTAACCCCTGATCTATGCCAACAATGGAAGATATTTCGAAAACAGGAATGAACAAATAGTACCATCCTAAACAAAACAAATTGGAAATGGCAAAGTAACAAATTCATTTGCGGAAAAGTGACATCTAACTCCATATTTATTAATAATTGTATTTATTATTACCATCGTAGAACAAAAAAAGGTTATGGTACTGCAAACAGCTGCGTACCATCAGAAAAAGCACTGAATACGTTGTACCCCAAATAGAACAACCGGTTTGTCTCCATATGAAATCTTAATGGGTCAGCCCAAGCTTCAGCCAGCATCAGCTCTACTAACCATTAAACAAATGGATATTAATTATTTGAATGAGGAGATACATACTACTGAATTGCCTTAACCAAAGCACTGAGTTCTATTTATTCACTGGTCAAAGAGGCAGTAGCTAACCTCAGTGCCGGACTGTTTACAATCAGCTGGAGCTTTTCCAGTGGCCTGCTGCCTGGTATTCAGAGCAACCATGTGAAATAAACTAATGGTGAAATTATATAATGTTATTATACCGGAAAACGAGCAGGCATTATTGCTGTGTAGTGGGAACAAATCCTTTTGGTTTAATGTTGGAGGGTTTCTTTTCTGGTTTCTGGTTGGATGGTTTCTTGTATTTGTTCAAGTCAAGTTTTCACTTTGCGTGCGTCTCGCGCTCTGACAGTTAAACAGGAGCGCTGTGATGAGAGGTGCGTACATCTCATTTTTTTGTGATTAAAGTTATATATGAAGATTGTGTAAAAGTTTATAATATATATATAATTATATTTGGATGTTGTTTGGGTTTTAATATTTGTTACAGTGAATTTATTTTGTTTTGTTTTTGTTTCAAATTTTAATGAAGTGTATCATATGGTCACTTATTTAACATTTTTTCCCCGCAGAGTGACTAAATAGGCTACACAAAATGATTTATTTTATTTTATTATTAATGAAACACGCATGTGAGTAGAATGATTTGTGTTTTTAAACACTGTTCTTTATTTTATGATAAGTTTGTTAATAATTTTTTACTTTATTTTAATATTTTTTAAAGTGCGTCTCTTGCGCTCTGACAGTTAAATCTTTGATGAGAGAGTGACTGAATAGGCTACATGAAATGTTTCAGAATTTTTTGTTTACTAAGTACATTCTTTAAAAAATGCTTGACTGAATTCTATGGCACTGAGACATTTTTTGAGTCTTTTGTCTATTGAAGAAATTCAAAGTGGGTATCTTTGTGGAAGGGTATTCAGCATTACCATCCAGACACTGACAGTGGCCGTGTAGATTCCAGACTCACAGTTGAAATTGTAAACCTAATCTATGCAATGTGGATTCCAATGACAACTACTTTTTGTGGTTCAGTGCTTTTTGCATATTTGGTTTGATATAAATATTATAGAACTACATGGTTTATGTATTTATGAAGTGTTTACATTTATGAAGTATTGTTCCAGACTTTATCAGAGGTTGTCTTGAGACTAATATTTAAGAGTGAAATGTATGTGTAAAAGCTGAAGCTACTGTCTCCTCGTTCATAAAAAAGGATTTGGTGTTTGTTGGTATTTTGAGTTTGCCTGTGCAAAAAAAACTCATGTATGTTATAAGGCCTGGGTTAAACTTAAAATCTCCAGCCTGAATAAGCTGCCTAGTTAGGCCCTGGTAGGCCCTCCTTCTATGCCATGCTTTTCTTTTTCATCAGGTGACTTTGTATATTTAAAGAATTTTTTACAGAAGGTTGCGCTCAACTCCATAAAAGAAGGGTCCGTATCAGGTGCTTCTGACAACAAAATCAGCTGTCAAACTCAAAAAGTTTAAAGCATGAACACACACTTCTCACTGTTATCCAGGTTTTGTTGGACAATGAAGAGGTATCTGACTGTCCTCCTTCTTATCCTCGTTGGCACACCGGGAGAACCAGAGGCACTAAAGGACAATTTTCCATCCAGTATACATCACAATGAGCAAGACCTATCAGGGGTAGGGTTACCAGACACCTGCAAACCCAAATGAGGACACCAAAGGTCATAAAGAAGGAGAAAGGAGAACGTGTCCCATTCTATTCAGTTTTTTCAGAACTTCTCTCACTTTCAGGGAAATAGAAGTTTCACTCTGTCTGCTAAGCAGAGTGTGCTTTGTCAAGTATAGGATGCTACAAACCTCTAACCCTGATGTTTCTTCCCTTTCAATAGCTGCAATTTTCACCTGAAATACTGGCATCAGCGAATGCAAAAATCACAAATATACTTCTGAAAAACTGTTCACGAAATAATTCTTGGTCAATGCCGGTGGCTGATTTTTGCTCTGAAACTATGCTTTCAGCACGGAGAATAACTGCAGCAGCCTCCCAATTGCTGGAAATAGTCTGAGCCTTCTGGTTTTGCTGTGGTATAGCAACTGCTGATAGTTAACATCAACAAATTCACAGAAATCTTTTAGAGGCTCTGTGTGAACAGTATACATAGACAAATAGGTGAACACCTTCAGCACAATTGCTTCAACATCAACTGCTATTAAATCTGAACCGTGTCTAATACAGTTGTGAAGTACATGGGCTGGACATCCAAAGTCTACCAATGGCTTCTTAAGGCTCATTTTCAACTGTACAAAAACATTCTTGCCTTCTTTCCTGTTGATGGCCCAAAAGTTCACATTTGCATTGTCTCCTGCTAACCCAAAGAATTTTGACAAAAGACTGTATTTCTGAAGGGTTTCCAGCAGGTAATTAGATACCGTTTCAGACATTTAATTTGGCATGTTGTACAGAGCAAGTAATCTAGTCTGAGTTCCGTCAGCTTTCCTATTTAAATACTGAATGATTATTGGGAATAATTTCTTTACACCATGGTTACTGGCATCAGTTGCAATTTCAAAGCAGTTAATGCCATTAAATGATTTTACTACTTCCATAACAGTGTGAGGACCAATGACATGTTTATAATTGCCTCAGTTTTAGTCCTGGCACATGTAATATTTTTAGCAGTTTTGGAGTCACCATACTACCTATGCATTAGACCAGCAGTACAATATATGACGGATGATGAGCAACACTCTAAAATATGCTATGATGATAAATGGCTGGAGGTTTATACTGAAGGTCAATGCCAGGTAGAATTAGGACCAACAGCAGTTTCACCTACTCACATACAGTAGATACTAGACATGAGATTCTATCACTGGTCACACATGTCTAAAATTAATAAAATGTCTGCAGTTTTGTTTTACCAGGAAAGGTACAATCTGACTTCTACCAACATTGTTGAATACCATGCCTATATTCCCCTGGTATCAGAGAATACTGTTAATGCAGCCAGCCAGTTGTCTCCCCCTGTAGGTGTCTCCTCTTTCCTCCTTTCCACTACTGAGGTAAGGACATTATGTATCTTACAGGGCTGTAACAGTCAGCATCAATGGTACATGGAATAAAATAAATGCTTAATCACCCTGCATCCTTTTACTACATGGGAAAGGACTGATGCGCTGTTCCTTCCTCTGAATATCGCCATGAAGGAGGTTTTTGATAAAATTAATGAACACGTAGCTCCTGAGAGTCTTGCATGGTACATGAATGGCCTGCTGTTTGCCTGGACTCCAGCTCAGGTGAATTTAAATGGGACATGTTTTGTATGTGACAAACATGCACATTCGTGTTTGCCAAAAGGGTACTGTGGTACTTGTTATCTGGCATATCTATTTCCACATATAACTGTTCATTCTGATTTCCACAGCTGCAGCCACCCTGTCACAGAAGTAAAAGGGTACACTGTGTGGAAAACGCACTATATTGCACCCGACCTGGCACAGACTGACCCAAAGAGGCACGTGTTAAAGCACACAGACTTTTATTTTTCTTCACCTGTGGGCACCGTGACCCACAGGTAATACACAGTCCCAAAAGCACTTAAATAAGACACACAACTCTCCACCTTGGCACCACCACTCCTCCCAGGTAACCTCGTCCTCTTCCTCCCGATTCTGGATCCCGAGTGGTGGCGGCTGGCTCCTTTTATAGCCCACCCGGAAGCGTTCCAGGTGCTTGACTACCTGGTCCCAATTGCACTTCCGGGTGGGGCTGAAGACCCGTCCAGCTGGGCTGTTGATTCCAAGCAGCACCCCCTTGTGGCCACCCCAGCTCTCAACCAAGCTGTGGAGGTCTCTATCTCCCATGGAGCCATAAGAGAGGTTTGGGAATCAACGTCGGCCAGGTAGGCTGCCACCAAGCGTCCTGGGGAGGTATTGAGCTGTCCATGGTTGCTCCCCCGGAACGTATGCAGCAGGGGCGTCCAGGCCGCCCATCACAACAGAGATAATATTCCTGTTGACTGGAAGGATGCACCCATTCCTAAATGATTGTCTGGACAGGGGACTGTACTTCATGGGTCAAAAATGTAACTTATAGGGTGGCCATAAACAAAATGGTTGCAGCCCTTCAGCATGTCGCAAATGCCACTCTTCTGCTTTAACTCAGATGTCTGCTGAAATGTCGGCTATAAGAACTGTTGCACTTTAAATTCGAGTGGCTCTGGACATGATAATGGCAGTGAAGGGAGGCACCTGCTCGGTAATGGGAATGTATGTCATGTTGCACATACTTTCATGACACAAGAGCCAGTAGTTCATCATTGGCTGATCACATTCACAATGCAGGGGCTAAGGAAATTTACCAGTGTTTCGACTTTCCGTTAACACTGACTTTAGGAACTGCTTTTGGATGCGTAACATATTTCTGATTTTACTTATTTCTCTTGCAGGTTTGTGTATTTTATTGTTGATTTGCGGGTTTAAGGGGTTGTCCATGCAGGTAGTTAAGAAAATCACTACAGCTAATACTATGTTGTAGATTATCCCTGGTCTTCCCTTACCACCACCACCTGTTGTTTTCTCAAGTATTTTATGTTTATTCCAACAAACGGTTGTTTGTTTCAAGAATCAGCATTTATAAGATTCATATTAACCAAGTTGTGAACTGTTAACGGTCACACAAATTGTTACAAAAAGTCATGTCTAGAAATGAGCAAGGCAAACAACTTACCCATTTGTATACACTGTGAGCTCTCAGCAAGGTAACTTTGAAACCATTTGCAAGCTATCAGAGTCAAGACCAGTGGTTGGAAGCCTCTGCATGAGTATGTTGTGGTCTACTGTGCTAAATGCTGTAGACAGATTCAGCACAATGCTGATAATTATCAAGCATAGTTAAGCTGTTGTTCACAACCAAGGAAACAACTGTGGCAACACTCAGGTGTGCCAGACTGATGAGTACTGTACCTAATGGTAAATGACTGTTCAAATAATTTGTATGCTGTTTATTACCTAAAAATTTCAATATTTTACCTAAACATGTTGATTTAAAAATGTGACCATAATTATATAAATCATTAGAATCTCACCGTTTTTAGAAGCGCACCATTCCAAATTTTCAGAACTTCCCCTGAAATAATGGTTAAATTAAATATTTTGAAGTACATAATCTGTGATGGAATGGGGAACACATTTTAAAAAGAAGTGAAACAATACTCATCTGTTGATTTATTGCAATCAAGAAAAGCAATGGAATTAAACAATTATGAAAAGGTAAAAAGACAAAGTATCAATTTAAAGTATTACAGTAATTCTGCTTTTTCATTCTGACTTCTATTTAAGGAGGAAAAAGTACTTGAAAGAGAGTATTGCTTAGAGACATTTTCAAAAAGAAAACAGTGATTGTTAGAAGATGAGCCTACCTCCAGAAATCTTGTTATTAATTTATTACCCTGTATATTTAAGTAGGAAAGACTTACACTAAAAGGAATTTGCAGTCTGACAGATTTTAGCTTGATTTTCACTTAAACATAAAAGTAAATTTACATACGAATCAGGTTTATCTTCTCTTACTAAAGCACTGCACTTACTTAAAATTTATCTAAAAACATGTTGCTGGGAGACACTATCACATTGTCTAACTAGGGGCCATGCTTTATTTCTGCAACTGAGTAGTTCTGATAATTCCTGAGAAATCTCTCTTTAATTTCCATGTTTTGTGAGATCATATTTATTTCCAAAAGTATTAGAAGTAAATGTAAAATAGCTAAGTGCTCATTGAAAATCAGGAATTTGCAAACTGTAAGATACGTCAATGTGATACAAGTCATACAGCATATGTTTTTCATTAAAGATCTTAAGATCTCTATTCTCTACAATGTGGGACTGACCTTTCTTCAGTTTTGAATCCCAGGCAAATGCTACTTTAATTGGCAGTGGTCATTAACACCTAATTGAAAAAGTTGATTACAAGGAGTATGAGCAACGAGAGATAATCTGTCAATGCTTTTACATTTTATCTAGTATGTTCAGAAACAAAGTAAAGTTATTTAAGACCATCTGAAATATTTGTTAACCAGTTAAGATTTGGATAAACAATTTCTTTGTCATTTAAAGTTGAAAGCAAGGAATCTAAATTTTCAGTACTCAGAGCTACCTGACAGAGGTCTGTACATTATGATTAGTATGATAGAGTTATTTATTCCTACTTTCAAAATGGAAAGGAAAAAATCATACTACTTAAGGAAATATTCAATAAACTAACAGTAAAAAATTATTTAACTTACTGTAAATGGCCACTTTGCCACCCTTGTTAATCTTGTCTGCCCTAAAATGTTATAGCCTTCTATGCTTATATCAGAATCAGGGACAGTTTTATTTAATGAAGTTTCAGTTAGAAATAGGGCATCAGACTCAGATGGAGAAACTCAAATTTTCACACAATCTGTTTTCTGCAGCTTTAGTAAGATTCTCACAATACACTGAATGAAACCCAGGCCTTCTTGGATTTAAAATACTATGATCATTTAAAGGCTGTCATCAGGCACTTTATTTTTAGAGATGACGCTATGTTATTAATTTGATTGGATGATACATTTTAAAGCATTTTTTTGTCCTATTGTTTGAAATCACAGAAATAACAAAAATGGTAATAACCAAAGGAAGAACAGCATGGACAGCGTTTACATACCAGTGAAGTCACTATAATTATAGTTGACACAAAGCCTTTCCACTGAGATATTTACAATATAAGTTCTTTGATCACACCATAAAGGGAAACAATGTGTGAAGCATAATAACAGAGTTTGTAAAAGTAATTTCAAGTCCAAAATAAAGAACAATAATCATCACATATAGTATAACACTACAAGTGGTTCATTCACTTTTAATCAAGTTTGCAGTGCCAAAACCTATTAAACCTCTATTCAGTGTCAATACTGGGAATGGGTCCAGCAATAATAACCTGTTTACAGCTTTAACATGGCAGTTAAAAGCTCTTTGAAATCCTGATACAATTATTTACACTGATGCTTGCCATTGTACCAGCAGTTTTAACAAAATATCTGACTTTCAAAAATACAGTATGGATCCTCATTAACCTGATATTAGTGACAATTGAATCCCCAAGGATGCTGGTAGATGATAGTTTGGTTACTTAGTAGCAAATGGGAGGAAGGGTCAGCTACTAGCTAACAGTAACACCCTCAGGAAAACCCCGCTTGTGTCTCTGTACAAGTGGCTAGCTGCTGCTGCTCACAGTATGCACAACAACTGTAAGACAGCAACTTGAAACTGGAGATGATAAAGGAGGGAGAGGTCCCATCAAGAACAAAAAGAACTGTCTTCCAGATGGAAGTCAACAAGGGGAGAGAGAGACTGAGGAAGCTCTCACTCCCACCCTTTTTCACCATGAGCAACAATCCAGATCTCAGCTTGGAATGATGTAGAGTAGCCTACTGCCTTTGGTTTTGCTCCCAAATGAGTCCAAGAATCTTTCAAATGGATCCAAACATCCCAACAGGGATGGGCAGCACTCCATCTATCAGCATTGTTATTGATGTGGCTAGAGGTCTCAAGAATACTTAGAAGTTCTTTATCTTTAATCTGATGGAGTATGATTATCCAGCATTGCAGGCCTGCAACATTCTGGCTCAAATGAGCAGAGCCATCACAAGAGTGAAGACATATCCATAGAAGAATTTTTTTACTAATCCTGACCAAAGGCATTTCTCTTATTGTCCTTTACTTTCAAAAGTATTCACATTTGTTTTTATTTTTTTGGTGGTATTATAGGTTCTGGTTTATAAGCATATCATTTCCCAATCATCAACCTAAAGTACGTTTACTTTAGTACTTTTAACCCAAGGTCAGTTAAAGATTACAAGCTGAAAAACATTGACCAGTGTATTAGTTGTGGATTCAATCTCTTGGTGAATTTTAAATTAATTCAATTTATATGATCTGTATAGATAATGAAGAGCTGTTCCATTCTCTTTGACGCTGGCACCACTTCTCAAGAGACAATTTAATTGCCAGTAATTCTCTATCGTCTACACCAGTGGTTCTGAATGTCGGTCCTGGGGACCCCCTGTGGCTGCAGGTTTTTCTTCCAACCAGCTTCTGTTTTTAATTGGACTCCTGGGCTAATTAAGTGAACTGTTATCTCCCAAGTTCTGTGTTTTGGGAACAATATAGAAATTGGAAAGCTAAGTTTGGTAAAAAAAAACCAAAAATATTAAAATGTACTAAGCTATTATATGGGAAAAATGTATTTTTTTTTCTTTTTAACAATATTTTCATATTGATGTTCATTCTATTTTTCTAGGTGTTGTAATTGTTTAATTAATCCATTATTTACTAATTAGTGGGTCTGACGCTAAAGTAGTTGCAGCCTTTCACAATTCAGTGTTGATAGCCTTGGTGTCTGCTGTGCTCATTTTGAATTGTCCTTATTAAGATACAATGAAGGGGGGAAAACTGCACAGAGAAAGGGTAAAATATAATGAAAGCAACAAAAGAGAGTTAAGCATTTCAATCTATAGCAAAAGCAGAAATATTTCTAAATGTCTTATAAATGTAAAAATCATGCCTCTGTGCTTTAATGTAGAATACGAGATTAGAAAAAATAAAATACCAGCTTATTAATTGAGATCAGTGCTATCAGGTGTTGTCACTCATTGTGAATCTGATTAGAACAAAAACCTGCAGCCACAGTGGGTCCCCAGGACCGACTTTGAGAACCCCTGGTCTACACAATAATTCATAGCTGGTTAGTTTCCATAAAAAGGAAGCACATGGGTACAATGTATTTGTATCGCAGAACCTTTGAGAAAGAATGATGTCCACATTTGCTGGATGCATCAGCCTCTAATTTGAAAAGGAAAGTAATGTCTGGATGGCAAAAAATCTGAATTATGATAAACAGTTTCTTTATCAGTGAAAATCCATCTGCCCATCAGGATTCCTTGTAAATGTTTTGTTTTTCTTAATAAGAGAGGTCATAGGAGAAATAATTATACTATTTTTCATGAATATTCTTTAATTATTAGCAAAGCATAGAAACTGTTGTGATGTTTCACAGACGAGGGTCTTTTTCATTCTTGAATGGTGTTAACACGAGTGTGATCCATTTCTGCAGAGTTGTTTAAATTTACATTTGTCTGGTTTTACATATACATTATATTTTCATGGACTTTATAGTCAGGAACATAGTAAACGGGTATTGATGATTTCCAAAAGAACCATAAAGCAGTCTGAGAACCATGCATAACAATTAAAAATGCATCTGCAGATGATCCATATTCATTTGGCTGTATATCAGAGCAGGAAAATTGTAAGATTGGAGGATGTGCAAGCTGAATACAAGAATTTAATTGTTCTGTTTACCAAATGTTTAGTTCTTTTGTGGATTAAATATTTACTGGATTATGTTTTCTGCAACCAGAGACACCACAGAATGACTTCTAAATCTGTGACTTCCAATACATAAAAATGCATTTTGTTGTGATGAAAATATACAACACAATCTGAACATGTACTGCTGAAGGCACAGTTTCAATTAATCCTTTATCTATTGGACCACCATCCTCTGAGGACAGACATAAATTACTTTTTGAAGTATTCCTAGAAATTCCAAATTGTAGCATAAGACCTATGCACATACAGTACATCTCTCTGCTGAGTTGTTTATGACCAGTAAATACCCAAGGTGGTCATGTTGAACGCTAACTGAGAAACTACAGCATAACATTGTTCCAAGCTCCAGTGCTTCTTGTAATTTGAATTTTGATGTGTGCTTGTTGTTATTTCTTTATATGTTTGATTAAACATCTATTATTAAAGTTACTTCCCATTTAGGATATTTTGAGACACTGAATCTTATTTTGCCTTTATTTTTTCATAGAAATAGTTCATCAGCTATTAGAAATTATTTTATGGCATTTCATTGCCATTTTGTTTTTTTCCTGGGGGCCACCATGCTGTGTTGTGGTTGCTGTGGTATGTGGTCCTGGAATTGAAGAGGTTGACATCATCATTGTGATGGTACAAGAATCGGCATACTGAATGTGTCACAATCTAGGTTTGCAGATATCCATGAAAAACCTCTCTTTCTGTGTGTGTATGTGTGTTAGTTGTGCTATTATGATTTCCCAATTCTGCCCTTTGCTTTAATTTCTCTTACTAGGGTTTTTAGGGATTAGACTTAGATATTGACATTTGATAAGATATTTGGGTTTGACTTTCCGCTTACTTACGTTTTCTCTCCTGGTCATCCCTTTAAACTTGGTAGCCTTTCCTGTACAAGGCTAACACTTATTTTTGTATTTGAATTTCAATCAATTTCTGAAACAAATGTCCCCAATCTTCACAACAAAAGCACTTAAATAAAAATCCTTTGTATTCCCAATTATTAATTAAATTACTTGTATTTTTTTATACATTTCCCTGTTAATCCTAATTTGTGTAGCCAAGCCAATGACTTCATTAGCACAATGATCTGAAAACAATGCCTACAAACTGAGCTGCTTCTGCAAATCAGTGTATCTAGATCAAAAATCTAAAACTTTGCAAAAATCACTTCAATTTCATGGTAGTCTGTATGTGATCAGAACATCACAAAATTTTAACTAAGGCTAAGCAGAGTTACTAAGAAGGAGCAGACAAAATTGTCAGCAAAATAACAAAAACGGAAAGCAAAACCAAAATGTGAAAGCCAAAGCACCAAAAAAGAAACACATTTGCAGTTAAACTAATGTTTCAAATGTACTTCAATGTTAAAATTAAGTAATTCAGCACTTCAGCATCTTTTATAGGCTTTGAATGTTAACCCACTACATCACATAAGCTTTGAGTCACAGAACCAGCCTTAAGTATAATAACCATAAAGAATATAGCCATGGCCATTTAAAAAAAAAATCATAAAATACTAACTCCAAAGGCAACACAACATTCCAAACCAGTGATGAATTGACATCACTGGCAAGATGCCAAAGTAAAACAATATTTCAAAACATTCAAAAAGAAAAATTAAACACATAATTTCCTTAGGTACTATAATGAATATTCACAACAGTATAAAGACTAGTTAGTACTGGAAAAGTGCCATACACTGTCTATTGCAGTGCTGCTTCACTGCTCATTGACCACACCACTCTCACTACCTGTGGAATATGCCTCCTATGAAGCAGGTAGCACATGGCCTGTCTAGCAGAAACCAGGTTTAATAATTAACTCTTTTGCAGTATGAAGAGTAGTTCTTTTGTAGTTCCCGGATATGTCTGAAATGACTACTCTTGAAAAACAAACAAATGTTCACACATGTGTGTGAAAACTGTCAAGCTAGTCTTAAAACTAATCTACTGTATGTCTTTGCACAAGGTTGTCTTGGTTTAAAATGAGGGTGTTTTCCATAAAGCTTTCACGAGTTTTTATGCATTTGACAGAAATGTGATTTTTGTTCCTATATCAGCAAAGCAAATTTACGCAGATTATTATAACCTGTCAAAATTTAAGCTGAAGTCATCAACTCCAGCTCAGTTAATACATTTTGACATTACAGTATACAGGTGAATCACAGGATGTGTAAACATTTCTGTAAAAGAGTCCACATTGTACTACGGAAAATCCTCACTTAATATAGAAGAGCTTTATTTTTATCAGTAGAAATGGACCACTTGTAAAACTAGTGCCTAGGGCTACAGACTAGCATAGTTAAAAGGTATAAGGTCATTCAAATGAACACTGCTATGATGATTTCTTATTGTCACAAACAAATCTTAAGTTTGTTAGTCTTGATAGCTTTGGTTTTGTCAAATGTTCTTTATTTGTTTGCTTTTTCCTTGCAAAAACTATGCTCTTAGGCCTACTATGTTTAGTTTTCCTAATTGTACATTATTATTATCCTTTTATTTATTTATTTTTTCCTTAGTTTCATTATTTGCATGCCGTTTTTTGTTCTTTTTGTTTTCTGTTTCTTTTCTTTTTGTAACAATCTTCTGTTTCAGTTTTATTTTTTAAATTTTTTGATATTATAAATGATCATCTTTTAATTAATATAGTGAGTTTAATTTCTCTCTCCATGTTTTTTGTTAAATAAATTTTGTTAATTGTTTTTGTGTTTGATCTGTCGAGGATTGAGACCTTTAATTGGGAAACAGGCAAGGTGCTTTAGTTTTCCCTGCAGCATCTGGAAACTACATATACAGGGTGGTCCAGATCTAATTATGCAGATCCAGATCTTCTGGATGACTTTGATTTATGCGGGAACGATTCCAGTTCGGCGCGAAGACGATTCTTCATGTCATCAGTTTGCACACTTCTCGATGGTCCGGGATTTTTTGCGTGATTTTCTATGTGATAAACTTAATAGGTTATAGCGTAATGAAAATTGCATAATTAGACCTGGACCATACTGTATATAAGGTTATTATACCCACTGCCTCAGTGCTGAGGAATAAGTGTGGCTTATCCAAGCAGTGTTCTGCTCCTTTTTAATCTGTAGTTTTTGTTAGGATTTTTTTATCCATTAAGTTTTGGGCATTGTTCCACAGACTTCAGCCTTAGAGAGTCTGGTTTTTGGTAATTGGTAGTTCTTTTTGAAATTTGTTTTGCATTTTAACCTTCTTAATTATATAATTTCCATTTTTGTTGTATGAATATTTAGTGTTTTATGTTATTGTAACCTTTTCCTGTTTTTCATTATTTTTGCATTGTTCACTTTCGATTCTGTCCATTAATATGTTGCCTTTTTGTTACCTCTATTTAATTAATGAAATTAATTTTGTGTTGTTTTCCTCCCCTTTCTGTGTAAATTCATAACAGTCTGCCTTATTTTTCTATTTGAGTCTAAGAGGTGGAGTTCCCAATGGCTTGGGTGTGCTGTTATTAGAAAACCTGTTTGTGACAGCTTTGTTTAAGATTTTCATTGGAACTAGTGGTATTGGTAGGTTATTAAGGCCACTTCCACACTACTATGTTTTCTGTCACATTTAAATGAAAAATGATCTCCATCCACTTAGTGTATTTACATTGTTTCTGAAAGTATATCCATCCACACTAAAATGACTGAAAAACACATTTGACATAGCTGTTCCTAAATACTGAGTGTATGCACATCGGCTGAAAAATTCTTGAAAGTACAGTGACTACGCTGGTCATAGGAGTGATTGCAAAATTGTAGCAAACAGTAAATGATTTGCCTTTTGTGCATGTATGCATCATTCAAACTGTGCAAAATGCAATTTAGATGCATAATGTACAGGCAAGTAACACAACATGCACCATGGAACGCAACGTCTCTTTGTCCGTCTTTTTGGAATAATCTTTTCTTTAACCAGTCAGGGGATGAGATGTTGTAATGAGCAGAGAAAGCAAGGGGAAAGAAAGGGGAAAAATAGATAACAAATAGATATCAGACAGATGAAAATATCTAATAGAGAATAAAATGAAGTATTCTAAACCTGTTAGATTTTTACATTTTTGATTTAATATTAGTAGCATGTTATTCATTGAGACATTCCAAAAATATGAATGCATCTAGGTCTAAATAGATAATTTATAGTAGTTAACTTTACATTTATTATAGTAGGATGCAGTAGTAGTAGCAGTAGTAGTAGTAGCAGTGTTACAGCCATGTGTGCAAAGTACAGTGAAATTCTTGTTTTCCTGTCTATCCAGTGTGCAACAAAGTACCACTCTGAGGTGTCATGATAAAAAGAATATATGAAAACATATAACTTTTTCTGTATAAACACAAATCAGCTTATCATTCTACATTGAGAAGGCAGTGAAACATTCTGTAAGATAAAGTTACCTGCAGAAAATGCTATGAAAATCATGACTAGGCACAACAGTTTAATGCATTATATATGCTATGCCTCAAGTTTTCCCCCTGCTAAATCAAGCATTACGTTATCTTAAATAAGTTGGTTTCTGATTTTAAGATAAACGAAGATTTATCCAAATAAGTAGTTAGCTATGATTTGTCCACTACATGTTTCAATAGTGCTGTCTGATACAGATCATGGAATTAAGTACATCCATCCATCATCCAACCCACTATATCCTAACTACAGGGTCACGGGGGTCTGCTGGAGCCAATCTCAGGGCAGGAAACAAATGCCAGGCATGGCGGAAGCCCACCACAGTGCGCACACACACACCATGGACAATTTGGAATCACCAATGCACCTAACCTGCAAGTCTTTGGACTGTGGGAGGAAACCCATGCAGATACAGGGAGAACATGAAAACTCCACGCAGGGAGGACTCGGAAGCAAACCCAGGTCTCCTAACTGCGAGGCAGCAGCGCTACCCACTGCGCCACCATGCCATCCGAATTAAGGAAGAATTGGAAAAGAATTGAAGCATGTGTCTAGGTATTACAGTAATCCCTCATTGATCACGGGGGTTGCGTTCGGGAACCCCCCACGATAGGTGAAAATCCGCGAAGTAGAAACCATATGTTTATATGGTTATTTTTATATATTTTAAGCCCTTAGAAACTCTCCCACACTGTTTATAAATATTCTCCGCACAGTTATACAGTAAACCCTTGTTTATCACGGTTAATCCACTCCAGACAGATAAATGAATTTCCACGAAGTAGGAAAGTAGGATTCTTAATTTATAAATCTAATATTTTCGCAGTTAGAGCATTGAAAACCTGTTTACGACCTTCTAAATACGTTTTTTAACATTATTAGAGCCCTCTAGACATGAAATAACACCCTTTAATCAAACGTTTAAGCTGTGCTTCATGACAAGACAGAGATGACTGTTCTTTCTCACAATTAAAAGAATGTAAACATATCTTCCTCTTCAAAGGAGTACGCGTAGCAGAGAATGTCAGAGAGAGAGAGAGAAAAGTAAACAATCAAAAATCAATAGGGCTGTTGGGTGATAAAGCGGCCGCAATGAAGGGATCAATGTGAAGGTAGTCTTTTTTTAGAGGAGCGTCCGTATCTTCTAAGCAAACAGCCACTGTGCAAACAGCCCCTCTGCTCACACCCCCTCCGTCAGGAGCAGAGAATGTCAGAGAGAGTGAGAGAGACAGAGAAAAGCAAACAATCAAACATCAATACGGGCTGTTAGAGCTTTTAAGTGTGCGAAGCACCATGCGGGAAGCATATTGTATATCATTGAGGAGTTTTATTTAATACATAATACGTGCTCTGATTGGGTAGCTTCTCAGCCATCCGCCAATAGCGTCCCTTGTATGATATCAACTGTGTAAACAAACTGAGGAAGCATGTACCATAAATTAAAAGACCCATTGTCCGAAAGAAATCCACGAACCAGCGAAAAATCCGTGATATATATTTAGATATGCTTACATTTAAAATCTGCGATGGAGTAAAGCCGCAAAAGTCGAAGCGCGATATAGCGATGGATCACTGTATACCTGTTGCGTTCCCAAACTTTTCAATCAATAGATTGACTAATGTTTATTTTATATAGCACCATTACAAAAAGGCACAGTGTTTCATGTTGTCTCACAACTCCAGTTTAAATAATGGTTTAGGCACACTCTGTGTGGTGCTTGCACATTCTCCCCAAGTCTGTATGGAATTTAGGTTAGGTTAGATTAGGTTAGGTAGTCTTTTATTGCCCCAGAGGGAAATTTGTTTATGACAGGAAAGTATAAAACATTAGACATTGTTACACAGACACAAGAAAATATACCAACACACAACAAGTGAAAACTATTGTTATCATAACTACACATACTCATGATTAGTACAAAGAAAAATGATCAATGTACCTTAAACAGTACATAAAATAATAATTCAGAATTCAACATCATCCCTACAAGTAACAGCATTCAAAATGCTTATAACTCTAGAAATAAAAGAGTTCTTAAACCTGTTTCTCTTTACCCTTGGGAACCTACAGTTAGGTCCATAAGGATTTGGACAGTGACACAGTTTTTGTAATTTTGGCTCTGTTCACCACCACAATAGATTTGAAATAATGCAATCATTATGTGATTGAAGTGTAGACTTTCAGCTGAAGACAGCTGCACTAAAGGCCTGGCAAAGTATCACTAGGGTGGAGACCCAGCAGTTGGAAATGGCCGTGGGTTCCAGACTTCAGGTAGTCATTGACTGTAAAGGATTTTAAACCAAATATTGAAAATGATCATTATATTTACGATTATGTTGGTTTGTCCAAAAACCTTTGAGCCCCTGGAAATGGGAGCTGCGTCTATGCAGAAAAATGGCTGTCATTCCTAAATGGCTCATATGATATTTGTGATCAACCCCTTAAATAGTCTACACTTCAATTACATAATGATTGCTTAATTTCTAACCCATTATGGTGGGGTTCAGAGACAAAATTATGAAATTTATGAAAATTGTGTCACTGTCCAAATACCTGTGGGCATAACTGTAAATCTGCAGTCTAATGGTAACAGCTGAAATTTAAAATGAAGGGGATGCCTAATGTCTGACAAAACTGAGTCAGTCTTCTTTCTAACCTGTTTGAATTACAGCACAGTGACAGAGGTCTGCTGCAAGCCAGTAATTTTTCTTCTGTGTTTTACAATGTTGTTAAGATGGTTTATATTCTTAATGCTGAGGTTGCTAAGCCAATATATAAAACCAAATGTAACAACAGATTCAATAAAAGACTTATAAAAAAGTGTCATCATGGTTTGTCCACTTTAAAAATATTGAGTTGCCTAAGAAAGCGTAGCCGTGATTGCCTTTTCTTACAAATATGTTATATTAATATCAAAGTTTAGCATGTTATCAATGATTTTCCCTAGATATTTTCAGAGCTCTGCCAGGTCCTTAGTCTCCCCTTTAATTTTTGTTGAGATATTGTAAGGGGGGAACATCTAACATCTACAACCATATCATTTGTCTTAAGAGATATTTAGCTGTAAAAACGAACAATAACACCACTGAACAAACTCATCAGTAACATATTCATGACTGTTGTCTTTATCTCATAGATGACTCACAATGTTTGAGAAATATGCGAATTTCACAACATGTCTATCCTTGTGTAAACTCCTGCAGTATAAGCCAAACAAAAGAGGAGGCAGAAATTCAGCCATAAACCCCCACCCTTTGCATTCTGTTAATTAAAAAGTCCAGAATCCAACACCAAAAGCACGTTAGGGTACAAACAGACTTAAATAATAAAGTAGCTGGGGCTTTATTGTAATAAAATCTGAAGAGAAATCAATTAACAGAAATTTTGCAGGTTTTCTTTTTTGGTCATTCCAAGTGCGCATATGGTATATTCAGAAGTATTGCTTCAAGTTAACCTGTGACTGTTTTAAGATATTAACTACTCATGATCATGTGGCAGAACGATAAACCAATTTATAATACCAATAACCAATTTGTTTTTTCTAATTACTTGAGTGCATAACCTAAAAACAAAATAATGTCCAAAATTCCACAAAAGACAAAACATTTAATCTAATAATACAATTGTGTTAAATACATTCAGAAACAGGGCTACAGGTAACTATTCTTATGGTATAATTTACTTAAAAACTTCCTTGTTCCTACCTGTGCATTCCTGGTGTAAAAACAAGGAAATCCTTGAATCCCAAAAATAGAAGCTGAAAAATGCCCCAGTGCTGAAATGTTTTTCATTTAAATTAACCATTAGCAGAATGTAGATCTTGTGATAGTACAAAATGTGTTATTGAGTTTACTTTGGTAACATGCAAAATTTTTTATCTCTTTGCATGTTTTCATTGCTACTACTGGATCATTTCTCCTGTATGGTGCATCACTGAAGAGAAAATTTCAAAATTCACTCATTTAACTGAGTTTCAAAAAGTTTTCTTCAGTAAGCTTTGGAAATCCCCTTAAAGTTAATACCAGTCACAGCCTTTTGCTGTGTACTTTGTAGATATATTCTAAGAGCAGGCAGAGTATGAGAAATAAAACATAACATATGTTAACAGACCCACAGTAAATACAACGTGCTTAGGAAATTTGCTCTTTTTTTGAAATGACATAATTACAGTAGGGCGGCACGGTTCGCTTCCCGGGTCCTCCTTGCGTGGAGTTTGCATGTTCTCCCCGTGTCTGCGTGGGTTTCCTCCGAGCGCTCCGGTTTCCTCCCACAATCCAAAGACATGCAGGTTAGGTGGATTGGCTATTCTCAATTGGCCCTAGTGTGTGCTGGGTGTGTGGATGTGTTTGTGTGTGTCCTGCGGTGGGTTGGCACCCTGCCCAGGATTGGTTCCTGCCTTGTGCCCTGTGTTGGCTGGGATTGGCTCCAGCAGACCCCCGTGACCCTGTATTTGGATTCAGCGGGTTAGAAAATGGATGGATGGATAATTACAGTAAATACTTACTATTGAGAATAATACATGATTGTCAGAACAAGGAATGCCAGATTTAATACTGCATAAAGCTCTTGCACAATTAGGTAGTAAATTATCAACTAGTGTTGATAATAACTTTACAAGTTTAATGACATCATTATAGCCAGGATTTCCAGTACAGATGTGTGGCAATAGGTTTATTACATTCTGTGCTCACACCTTGCAACAACAGGAAGTCAAGGTGTAAGTGCAGTTTTCATGGTGTCAAAGGGAATGCAGCAAAGTCTGTGGAGGCATTAGTGCAACAAGGTGTGAAGAGTGCATGTGTATGTGTGTGTGTGTGTTTACCATGCATGTTCCTAATTGCATCTGATACTTCCTGGGATAGACACCAACTGCCCCACAACTCTGCCCTGGATTAACAGGTTTGGAAGATGGATGGATGAATGTAGTCATTGAGTGAAGAAGACTCCGTACCTCCAGAGTGCCTGATATGTTCATACTGCATATAATATTATAAGACAAAAAGGGTGAATATCAATGTTATGAAGTAATATATTGGTAATATATTTGTAACATAGCTTAGATTATACATGTAATATTGGGCATCTGTGTTAACTGCAAAGTAACAGCTCATGACAATCATGTAAAAAAGTAATTTATAAAGTCAAGAGAACAAAACAGAAAAGAAAAGAAAATAAGTCAACATTAATTAACATAGAATAAGAGTAAGGTCCGGTGGCCAGGGTGGACAGAAAAAAAAAAACTCCAGACGGCTGGAAAAAAAAATAATAATAATAAAATATAAATATAAATAAAAATAAAGAAACTCCTCTCCTCTAGGTTAAGTATGTCTTCACACAGAGAACCAAAGGCACATGGAATAAGGTAGTGAGGGATTGGCAGGCTCTGTTGGGCTTAATGGCTTTTTTTTGTCTACATTTTTTAATGCTCTTTGCTGATGACTTAAGAAACCACAATGGAAAGGCTTTCAGGTGAGACAAGTGCAGATTAATTCAGAGGAGGTAAATTCAACTCATATATAGTCAAGAATGCAAAGTGCATTTCTTTAGCAGGCATGCATATGAGGAAGGACATCCAATAAAGCATCAAAGAAAATTACATTTGTTGGACAACTTAGGCCCGAAAATGAATTCTGTTGATACAGAAATAAATGTACCAGTAGACAGTATCTCAAAGAAAATGACTTCATAAAATGACAAGTGATGCAGTCACTGAGTGTGTTGGTAAGATAACCCTCACCCTATAAAGAGGTGCCTAGAAGCTAACAGGTGCTGGCACATGTCAGGCTGTAGACCTGTGCCTTGATGTGATTACAGGTGTTCAAGATGTGTATGAATACACTACTGCATTCTCTGTAGTGTCAAGTTACACATGCATCTTTTTCAATCTTTTTAATTCCTGAACAAAACAAATGAAAACACATTAGAAGAACATCTCTGAGGGCACATACTGTATAGTGCTATAATGCCTGGCAGTAACAGGTGTAGCAAAGCCATCTGAATACATTTAAAATGTTGTCCCTTTCCACTAAAAGGAAAAGGTAACTGATACCTGTTGTCAGTGGATACATGTGGTAAACTGCTTTTTGTGAATACCCATCTGAGAGTAACTGATTGACCATCTGCTATGTGCCACTGTGCTGTATATTGATGGACATTGTTTGATTTCTTCATTTAATTTACAGTTAAAGGAAAGAGTGCACCTGTTTTTTACATTAGATGAAAATATTATTTTCTCCAGTAATCAGTATTCTTTCTGTAAATCGCTCAAACACTGCACTGTTTAGATCTAGAGATAATCTAAATGTTTCAACAGATTTCTGACAATTTTGCTTAAATCCTTACCATAGTCTTACCAAAAACAGACAAGAGTTAAAGCAAAAACAGAGACAACATGACAACAGAACAACAGGAGTGTTTCAGTTTCTTCCCATAACTTCAAAGCCTGCCCTCCAGAATCTAACAAGGAGTCACTCATAGCCATACCTGTGACTCCACTACTTCAATCAAATATAAACTCCATGCTCACAGGAAGTAGCTGTCATTCAATCGGAGGAATCCAGTTTCCTTTAGCCTTTGCAATATTTTTTCTTAGCAAATAAATTGGGTGTTCAAGGGGATACTCCAACTCTTTATTTCTTCATGTTTGTTCATTTCTACAGTGGAATAATCAACAGGATTCCCTAGTGATCTGGAAGACAAGGCGAAACTGTCGTGGCGAAAAATTCATCATCAGATGGCTTTTTACCTAAAAATAAGGGCTATTAGGACTCAAGATAGACAGACAGAGTTTTAAGGCTTTATTGCAATAAATTAACCACACAGACTCAACCCAATTGGGCCGAATGAGATTGAGCCCTGATCATTACAGCAATTGAAGTTTTAAAACAATTTCTTATCATTTTTACCTCGTTCGATTCATTCTGCACCTGGTTTTACTGTCCATTATTCCTCTTGGTGTCTGTTCGGCTTATTTTGATTGGTCTAAGACTGGGTGGATGGCTTCCTCTTACCATCTTTGGGCTTTTCTTATGTCATTTCCGATCTTTTCTGACCTCGCGCGAATGAGCTCTTTTGCCCATCTTCTCTGACTCCCTTCTACTCCTGTCCGGCCGAACCTTGATCTTCCATGGGAACCCTTATTATCTCCTTACTTTCCTATCACTAGCCCCCTCGTGGTATTTCTTATTTTTCTATGCTGTTCCCATTTTCTCTAACTGGCCAAGGCTTCAATTCCATATATGGGTTTCCTCGCATCATTTCCTTTCTTAAACCTTCCAAACTTTTTTATAATAGTGACCTAAAGCTTAAGCTTTAACTAGAAAGAAGTACAGTATAATACAGTATTTCATTTAATCATTGCTATGCATGCTTGATTTGTCTTAATTTCTACACTAAAATTTCTAATATATTCTTCTCATATTTTTGCTAATGCCTGAATTTACTAAGATTTTCTCTTCATGCATTATGTCAGTGTGACCCTGCTTACAGCAAAAGCCTTTTGTTGCCTTTCTGTTGATTCATCAACCAAGCTGGGTTTCGATACGCGCCTTTCAGAGTTATCTTCTCTGTGTTATCACTTCCTAGCCTTGAATCACAGGTGTTCTCAAACTCTTATCCTGTCCGAAGCTGGTTTCGGTGCGTCAATTTTCTGTTCTTTTCTTACTCTGGAAATTGTACTGTAAGCCTAAAAAATAATGCAACATAACTGATTTTTTTGCTCAACCTATCTTATTTGCTTAACATTCTAATTTATGCTTAATCTAATGTTTTAGAAGCTTTTAATTACTTTTTACTGCTCTTTTTGTTAATTTGCTATCCTTTTATGCTAATATAAAAATTTTCCTTCTACAAAACTTCAAAGTTTGGTGGACAATGTCCAACAGCTTACTAATCAAACCCAGGTGGTTAACCAACAGACAATGTTTGCAACAGCAGAATATGGTGGAATGCAGAGTACAGTGGGAAATGTAACTAGGACTTGTTCACGTTCCCTAAACAAAGGCAAACCTGTTAGTGTTTGAAGAAAAAACCACCCATTATAAATGGCCACAGAAGAATGGACTCCCATACTAGTTCAATTTTTAACAAGGAAAACATTAAAAGCCTACTCTAACCTGAATGAACAGCTTGTTGCAAATTATCAAGTATTGAAAAAAAGAAATACTTGCTAGATACGGAATAATAGAGCGATAACTCACACAAAAATGCTACAAGTGAAATATGTTCTACTTATACTATAACTCACAGGCATTTGAATTGTTTGGCTGTATATCCAAATGCCTCATAGAGCTAATCACTGTCAACTCTATTTTACTTTACTTACTTCGACCATTGTTAAGTTGTACTTGAAGCTGTTGCCATCTAAGGCACCTATCACACACGCTGTTGAGTTCAGAAACTTTTCTTTTTTTGTTGTGGCTTTGAGTCTCCCAGTCCTGTTCCTGTCTGAGTTTCCTCTAGTTTCCAAGCTTCTATTCATGTTATAGGAAACTGTACTTACTGACACATTGGCTTTCTTTGCAATTTCTCTAAAGGTAAGACCTACATATTGAGGAACCGAATCGTAAGCCAGTCTCCTTCTGTCAATCCATTATGTCATCCTGACTGGGAATGTGTACACAAGTCCATCCTAGCTTTTAACCACTACTGTATACTGTATATCACTTGTATATATACCAGTGTTGTTGGTGTTGTTAGGCAGATTTGTTGAGTCAGATGTTTAAAAAACTGAAATCTGCATCTCCTATGACTCTTTGTTTGCAGTTCTAAAATGTCAGTCCTTTTGAGTGATTGTGACACATTATTTACTTCAAATATATATTTTGCAGTTCACATTTTCATGAATATAGTTGCCAGTTCTTTCAAGCATACATCAACTCCTACACTATCATCATAACCTGAACAACAGAGAGCACACACAGCACTTGTAGCAACATACAGTTCCGTTTACCATTCATCTATTGATGCCATCAAATGCCAATGTATAATCTGATGCTACAGGAAGGTTTTCCCTTGCATCTGGTTATTTTTATTTTTAAAACATGCAATGTGATCTCTGCACACATGACACAAATTTATATATTTAGTAGGGTTTTTTAAGACACTTTTCGACTCTAGATAGTTTATCATAAGCAGAAGTTTGCTGACTATTGGACTAGGCTAACAAGAGCACCTCTGAGCTTTTCAGTTCAAAATCACCACTCTAATTTGAACCACATTTTCATGAGAAGTTGGATTGGTTTAGAAATGTGACACTCAGTGAGCGTTCTAATTGTTCTCACCCAGTTTTGAGCAAAATTCACTCATGGTTGTCTCCAGATGTTTATATTATACATTTGGTTTCAGCGCGACTACATCCTTTGTGACTTGCTTATACATAAGTCTTTGGGTATAAATATTTATTTTTAATAAAATTTTAGGTTTTTGGTACTAACTGATCAGAGTTAGTGTTACATACTAAAAATTCAACTACGTATTTTGCAATCCAAGTGCCTTATATGCTATTTGTGACATACCTGTATTATTTTGACATATACTATCATTTTCCATAAACATGTAATTTAAAAGTGGCAGTGATAATGTAATGGCGGAACAAATGCATTTTAAATAATTTATGTTTAACATTGGAAAATTTATACATGACATTTAACGGTCTAGCATTCAAAATGGACATTTTTTAAAACCATTACTAAAGATATTACTGAAATTACTTGATATGGGAGTGGCTGCAAATGAGACTGAAATCGACAAAAAAGATCTAAAGGTTAAACTCAAAGGGAGAGTCCAAAAAACCTCACAATTTCAAATGTAAATGATATATATATATATATATATATATATATATATATATATATATATATATATATATATATATATATATATATATATATACACACACAGAAATAAGAAATACTTAAAAACCCATACATGCTTAATAATAATTAAGCCAATTCAACAAAAATCAGGACAGAAAATTTACTTGAGCAGTAGTGAAACAAACAATGTGAAGAGCCATGAAACAAGCAAAAAAGCAAGAGAAATCAGATGAAGCAAATCTAATATGCAAAAATTAAGAGAAATTTCTAATCAACAGGGCCACAAAAGTTAATTATAAAAAAGCAAAATGAAAGATCAAAGACTGAAAGCATTAATTCTAAACCCAAATTTCACTGAAGCAGAAGTACAAAACCAAGGGAACAAAAATAGTTTTTACCATACTTCAAAAGACAAAAAATCTAAACTAAATTACACCATAAAACATACTGTATCTAGAGAATGGAACCAAAAACAGTGCAACAACAAAATCAGGCCAGGCCAGTTCTTAAATCTCCTTCAGATAGCAATGCAATTAATTGTAAAATATATTAACTACAGGCACCAAACCTTTAAAGTCCAAACTAAATGGGGAGTGATTACCAAAAACTGAAAAGAGTAACCTGCGGTGGGCTGGCGCCCTGCCCGAGGATTGTTTCCTGCCTTGCACCCTGTGTTGGCTGGGATTGGCTCCAGCAGACCCCCGTGACCCTGTAGATAGGATATAGTGGGTTGGATAATGGATGAATGGATGGATGAAAAAAGTAACAGGCAGACGACAATGAAAACTAAGTTATCAGAGATGAGCCCAAAATTAGAGAATATCACCCAGCAATTATAGACTAATTGGTCTCCTAATGTAAGAAAACCTATAGTCAGAAATAAACAAGTGGACTGCTTGCACAAAAAGAATATTTAAATTTGCAGCATGGATTAAGAGTAGAAAGATACTGCCAAATAATTTTGAAAGGTTCCTTTTAAATGCAGCTGAAACACATATGATATTGCTTACTTAGACTTTTCAAAAGTCTTTGATATGGCGCCAAACCTAAAAATTAATCCAAAGCCTTGAAGTCATTGATGCCAGCTGTAACTAATGAAAATGGGTTGTGCTATGATAAATGGACAGAGGACAAATAATACAAATAAAAGGTCATTAGCATAGTTCATCACAGACCATTTCATTATTTAATCTATATTATTTAGTTTCAGAAACAATAAAATTTGCATATGACCCCAAAATAGGAGGAAGAGTACAGGCAAAAAAATCAGAAAACACTGCACAATCTTCAAAGCTTCACAAAGATGTGGAAATAAAGTTTTCAATAATGTAATGAACAAACTAAGCCTGCTCAGCTTTGGAATCATGGACAAAGACATGGACTAATTGAAAGGGGCAAAAGAAAGGATAATGAAAATCAGGCAAGGGTCAAATTCAGAAGGATGATTAGTAGTAGTGTCAAGCCTAAAACATTTACCAAATATCTTAGTTTAGGAAAACAAAGTCAAAGATGCACAACTGCCATTTAAACATTTTTTAATTAACTACCATGAAACACTCTTTATATTTTAGAATATTTCCAGATACTTGGATATTAGTGAATTTGCACCACCCCTATTAAATAATTACATAATAATGTTGTCTCATGCACCACAGCTGCAAATGCCATTCTTAGCATCAAAGTTTTGCAAGGATACACATTAACAAAAATAGCAGTGTGATAATGTCACGAAAATAATGCTATAGATTAAAAAAGATAAATTTAATGTGAAAAATAATAAAAAAATTGACTTTGGGGGTATAAAAACCAAGATGTATAACAAATACTGGTGTGAGGACTGCATTAGTTGTTCCCAAACTAATTTGTAGAATTAAGCAATATTTTTTTTTTTGCTTAGAACTTCAATGTACTGCCATCTGGTCCAGTTTGTCACAGGTGAAGCACAATGGGTGTATTAGAGCCTAGACTGTCCAACTATATCCTAGTTAAGAACAAGATCCCAGCCTGTGCTGTCCATGGATCTCAGAGCAAAGAAGTGCCAGGATTGGAAATTTGATTCAGACTAACTGACATGAGTCCAATCTTTTGAACCTTGGGGCAAGCTGGAGTCATGCCCTGCCTGATGACCTGTGAGATGACACCCTTGGTATAACATGGATAACCCAGTCAAGGTTCACGAGATGTAGACCAAAAAAACAAGTGAGAAAAGAAGGCCACGCACACTGTGTCCTCTTCGAAACAAAATTCCCTAGTGTTCTTTGAATCACCTAGCTGTTCCTGAAACTACAACTGTTCAAATGTAAGGAAGTTCAAAGAAAGGTCTGTGTACATGCCAATGACAATGCTCTCTCCCAAATGTATAACCCTGATCCTGAGTCCACTTGTCCTGCTAGGATCGAGCAAAGAAGGTAGACCATGTTGTACATAAGCACCTAGGGAGCAGCTTCAAGGCTAAACAATTTAAAAACAAGAACAGGATCTTATAGCAATTAGCTCCATTTCCCGTTTCATCAACAGACTTGAGGAAGATACAGATGGAGATGACTGACCGCCTCTTCTGCTCCAATGGGTATTTAGGAGATTGTGACACTGGAAATCATTGGTGAGTTTTGAATCTATGAATAAAGTGGACAGTGCGCCCTCTGAAAATGCAACCTAATTTTCCACAGTTTAATTCAACAGACAATTGGCATACTTTTCAGTGTCTCTTTTGTTATTTGAAACTTACATTTTTTTGTTTGCTATTAAACAGGGTATGAAGGGTGTGTTCCAACACTTTACCTTGCTCCCCCCCTTTTCTTACACAAGGTACAGAAAAAACAACAAATGTAAATGTAATGTGTTCAAAACATAATAATCTCCAATTAATAAACAAAACAGCATTCACTAATGAATATCCATCCATCCATCCATCCAGTTTCTAACCCGGTGAATCCGAAGACAGGGTCACGGGGGTCTGCTGGAGCCAATCCCAGCCAACACAGGGCACAAGGCAGGAATCAATCCTGGGCAGGGTGCCAACCCACCGCAGACTAATGAATATCCAAAAACATAATTAATAAGAAAATTTTTTAAAATAATACTGAAAGACAACAAAAAACTAAATAAAAGGAAAAGACATCTGAGCCAGTGACAAAGCGCCGGTTATACAATAGCACACAAATGTGCATATCACGCCATTGTTACCATACCACATACAGTGCATCCGGAAAGTATTCACAGCGCATCATTTTTTCCACATTTTGTTATGTTACAGCCTTATTCCAAAATGGATGAAATTCATTTTTTTCTCAGAATTCTACACACAACACACCATAATGGCAACGTGAAAAAAGTTTACTTGAGGTTTTTGCAAAATTATTAAAGATAAAAAAACTGAGAAATCACATGTACATAAATATTCACAGCCTTTACGCGATACTTTGTCGATGCACCTTTGGCAGCAATTGCAGCCTCAAGTCTTTTTGAATATGATGCCACAAGCTTGACACACCTATCCTTGGCCAGTTTCGCCCATTCCTCTTTGCAGCACCTCTCAAGCTCCATCAGGTTGGATGGGAAGTGTTGGTGCACAGCCATTTTAAGATCTCTCCAGAGATGTTCAATCAGATTCAAGTCTGAGCCACTCAAGGACATTCACAGAGTTGTCCTGAAGCCACTCCTTTGATATCTTGGCTGTGTGTTTAGGGTCGTTGTCCTGCTAAAAGATGAACAGTTGCCCCAGTCTGAGGTTACGAGCGCTCTGGAGCAGGTTCTATCCAGGATGTCTCTGTACTTTGCTGCGGTCATCTTTTTCCTTTATCCTGACTAGTCTCCCAGTTCCTGCCGCTGAAAAACATCCCCACAGCATGATGCTGCCACCACTATGCTTCACTAGGGATGGTATTGGCCTGGTGATGAGCAGTGCCTGGTTTCCTCCAAACGTGACGCCTGGCATTAACACCAAAGAGTTCAAGCTTTGTCTCATCAGACCAGAGAATTTTGTTTCACATGGTCTGAGAGTCCTTCAGGTGCCTTTTGGCAAACTCCGGGCGGGCTGCCATGTGCCTTTTACTAACGAGTGGCTTCCGTCTGGCCACTCTACTATACAGGCCTGATTGGTGGATTGCTGCAATGATGGTTGTCCTTCTGGAAGGTTCTCCTCTCTCCACAGAGGACCTCTGGAGCTCTGACAGAGTGATCATCGGGTTCTTGGTCACCTCCCTGTCTAAGGCTCTTCTCCCCCGATCGCTCAGTTTAGATGGCCGGCCAGCTTTAGAAAGAGTCCTGGTGGTTTTGAACTTCTTCCACTTATGGAAGATGGAGGCCACTGTGCTCATTGGGACCTTCAAAGCAGCAGAAATATTTCTGTAACCTTCCCCAGATATGTGCCTCGAGACAATCCTGTCTCGGAGGTCTACAGACAATTCCTTTGACTTCATGCTTGGTTTGTGCTCTGACATGAACTGTCAACTGTGGGACCTTATATAGGCAGGTGTGTGCCTTTCCAAATCATGTCCAATCAACTGAATTTACCACAGGTGGACTCCAATGAAGCTACAGAAACATCTCAAGGATGATCAGGGGAAACAGGATGCACCTGAGCTCAATTTTGTGGAAAAAAATGTGGAAAAAGTGATGCGCTGTGAATACTTTCCGGATGCACTGTACAATATTAATGATATAAAAATAAGATAACCAATTGCAAATTTTTAAAAACTATGAATATAAAACAATAAAACACTATTGGAAAATTTTGATACACTGTTTGGTTTGTCTTGGTAGGGGAATACAGTATATTATTCTACTTTCCCCTTTGGCATCTATATATATAATTCACTAAGGCAAGACAACCATGGAAAGCACGGCGGAAGGGGCGTGGATTCACTAAGCCGCCGACAAGTGAGACACCTATGACGCACGCAGGAAGGAGCCACGCCCACCAACTCCAAGACCATTGGATATGACGACAACTCACAGAGCTACGCCCACCAACTCGGACGTGACGACACAGAAAAACGGGCGTCATTTATATTCGTCTGTCGTAGAGGTCACATGCAGCTCTGACCCACGTTGACTGTTAATAGAGGCATGTTTCTCGCGGAGGTGAATCGCCATATGCGGCATGTAAAACTGTTTGCGAGGGGTATCCCATGGGATCCTTAAAACGTTCCTTTACAACTGAGGTTAAACACAATGAAGTGAGCAGTCTTTAAAAAACGAGTTTTCAGTTAAGACGCACGACCGCGTGCACTATAGCAAACTGTTTTACACGCTACATACAGCAATTCGCATCCGCGACAAACATGCGTCTTCTTAGATACTCCTGCACTTTGTACACACCCCCCTCCCACCGTGGTCGGGTGTCTTGGTGGATTATATATAGAAAGGCAGCCAAAACCGCACAGAGCAATGAAAAGTCTACGTGAGTCACAGGTGCATCTGGACTGTACAAAGATGGCAACGACTCGAGTGACGAGTTGGAGGTGGGCACATGAGCAGGCAGTGTATACTGAATGAGAAATCAGCAGACTAGCATGATGGAGGGAGCGGAGTGGATGTCCTTCTCCTCTCCTCCCGTTCCACCCTGAGCACCGCACGGACAATTGTGTATTGGTTCGTTCCGTGCATTGGTTAAAGCCCAATGAAGGAAGCAGTCTTTAAAAACCGATAAGCCCTGTGCCTCTGTTTCATTACCATCTCACCTGCTTCACCAATGCAGGCCCCGCAACAGGCGATCCGGCGGCGTCATTCCCATGACCCGCCAGGCAGCCAACTGGGTAACCAAAGTCTTTGGGTTCAGTGGGGAGTATGGTTACAAAGCTGAAACTTAAAGGAATTGACGGAAGGGCACCACCAGGTGTGGAGCCTTTCGCTTCATTTGACTCAACACAGGAAACCTCACTCGGCCCGGACACATACAGGATTGACAGATTGATAGCTCTTTCTCGATTCTGTGGGTGGTGGTGCATGGCAGTTCTTAGTTGGTGGAGCGATTTGGCAGGTTATTTCCGAAAACGAACGAGACTCGCGCCTGCTAAATAGTTACACGACCCAACAGCGGTCGGCGTCCAAATTCTTAGAGGGACAAGTGGCTTTCAGCCACGTGAGATTGAGCATTAACAGGTCTGTGATGCACTTGTATGTCGGTACTGCACGCGCTACACTGAATGGATCAGCGTGTGTCTACTCGCGTGGGTAAGCCGTGGAACCCCATTCGTGATGGAGACCGTGGCTTCCAATTGTTCCCCACGAACGAGAAATTCCCAGTACGTGTGGGTCATACGCTCGCACTGATTACGTCCCTGCCCTTTGTAAAGCCCCCCATGGTCGGGTGACTTGGTGGATTATATATAAAAAAAAAAGCAGCCGGAACCACAAAGAACAATGAAAAATCAACGTGGAAAACGACTGAGGTGGTGTTTGGAAAATTAACAGTCAACGTGACTCACAGGTGCGTGTGGACTGTACACAGACGAAAGCGACTCAGGTAGGGAGTTGGGGGCGGGCACATAAGCGGGCAGTGCGTACTGAACGAGCGCCGTTCAACCCGTCCTTCGCTTTGGAAGGAGAAAGCGCGATGGCGCTCCTCTGGTTTTCAGTCACGGACAATTGTATGTTGGTTCGTAGCGTGCATTGTTGCAATGTTACTTTTCTTGGTGGTTTATTAAATTACGGATTTTTCAAATGTTTATTTTTTCCTCTGTGCTTAAAAATCATTTAAAAATTTAATTATGCGGCGTATGCTACGCAGCGGGTGGCCTAGTTATTAATATTTAGCCTTTGTCGGAATGCCTCAAATCTCCCAGACTTACCACTGTTTATAAGGTATTGTACCATATAACTTCTCCCCACCTTCCCTTTTACATTTATAACCTCAGCCAATTAGGTTTAATAAAAACAAGCAGGAGTTAAGTTACACTTTAATTAATGTATTATTGATAATATTCATAAATAATAACAATAAGCAAAGTACATTTGAATATTGGCAATCATACAACCTGATAAATGCTGATGTATAGTTTCAGGTGGCACACAGACTTGTATGTTACTTAAAATGCCACTAGGTAAGTCCTCATTTTTGATCAGCTTTCTTCAGAACAGGCTGCATGCCTGTCCCAATATGGTTGCTGAGCTGTTTTCTTCATTGTGTTGTCCTTTTCAGTTCATGGTGTGTGAGATGTTCTTTCATCAGATGTTTATAAAAGAGAGAGAGAGGGGTAAAGCAAGCAAATGTATAGATTGGCTTTCCACACCCTACAGCCAATAGGGCATCATGGTACTTAAAGGCTTCTGATACAAGCCAATTTCAAACAGCCATACTTCAGACTAATGGGGCACAGAATACCTTCACACCTGCCCCCAAAACCATGTGTTGAGTTGATGTTTGCCAGCTAGGCAGTCTGGCTTTCCTGTGGGGATTGATTAAGAAAGTCCTGCAGAAAAACATTTGCCAAACTTATTTTAGGCACTTCCCCCAACCCTGTTGTCAAATTACAAAGGACTTGTTCTTAACCATCAAACCATTTCTGTTCTTATCAATGATACACATTAAAGTTACAAATAAAGACATACAAAATATTTATCAACTTATATGCAAAATTTCACACCACAACACTCCACTCTGACAAATCTTTTGTATAATGTCTTTATATTATAATTAAACAGTCTAAATTGTTTGAGGAGTCTGTTGCACACCTTGTGTTTTGCATTGCAATGATTGCTTTTCCAGTGTTAAAAGTTGTGCGTGACCATTACATATCTTCTTTATTTCAAAGACAATCTGAAGAACTTAGATGTGCTCCTGATAACTTGTATGTGCTCTGGCTTGCTTCAACTGTTTCTTTACCTTTCTGCAGTCTTCATATGTCATCAGATCTGATGCTTCAAAATGAGACAAGTAAACACCTTCCACTAACCTAACCTACTGCAATTTAAGTCTATTGTATGAACTCTTTTCTTAATCTGTACTGGTTTTGTATCTAAATGCTAATCAGACACCTGCCACAAATTATCCATTTAAGCATATGCAGCTGTACTATTAACTTCAAATTTTGAAAGGTAGCGTACCACAGGTGCCAGTATAACCACTTCTGCCCAAGTGAGAGCACATGTACCACTGCATAAACTGTTCAGAAATCAACATGTGTGGCCCTTCTTCATGCATTTGAGTTGCCTCTTGTGCTTTTCTGCCCATGGTGTAACCTTTGACTGCCATCAGCTTTTGCCAGTACAGGCTGGCATCACCACCATGAGACATCATAGCTATGCAACCCTTATGAGTCCCCCTGTAGGCTACCCTTACCGTCGTTTGCTCACCATATGCATACTCACTGTGCTAAACACCTGCTCCTGTGCTTGTACCACAGCAGAAAACCACAGCAGGGCTTCCCTGTTTTCCCAATTAGACTTTATCTAAACATTGGCGCCCATATGACTTGAAATTGTACCAGCTGCACCTGCTCTTTTGAAAAATTTCACCAATTTACTCAGTATACCTTTTATTTAATCATAGCATTAATTATATTAATTATCCCAATTAATTAATTAATACCCAGAATCTACATTTTATGAGCCCAAAATGAATGTCCTTATTTTTGGCATTCCTAGCTGGTTTGCTCAGTTTTCACCCCTTGGAATATAAATTTGCTGCAGTAATGAACAAAAAAAAAAAAAAATTATAGCTATTGTGACTAGCCCTATTATTGCATGGCTTGTGGACTTGTTACTTACTTAAACCCCAGTAAGTGTCTTTTCTTGCTGTCTGTGCAGTTCTTCATGTCTTTGCCTTTGTCTTTAGTCTTTGCTTGTCGTCTTTTTCTAGCTTCTTTATTTGTTCTGCTATGTAGGCAGGTCTGCAAAATGGAAGGTGACAAAGCAGTTTCTGTCCATCTCATCTTCTTGGTTGTCGACCTGGTGCCAACACTCAAACTTTGCTTCTGGGCACTCATTGAAACTGCTTGGCCACTAATGCCACTACTGTACGTTCCAATGAGCTAGTGGTAACCCAGTCTCTTGTATGGATTTTACTTTGCCAATTGCTTTCACTATTTATTACCTGCACCTACCCAAAGTCCATAAAAACTGAAAATAGAAGTGGCACTATTGCAAAAGCGCAGAAAATTTAAGCAGAAATAACTATTTTTCCTTTCCTGTCTTCCTGCACTATCCTTCATTTTCTTGTCATTGCCTGAGTGTCCTTTTTTATTGTATATAAACTGCTAACTAACTGCTACCTGAAAATGTGTTCTAAAACCTCTCCAAAATCCCAGTGCCAAATCTAGTATCTCTCCTAAAACTGACCTTTGTTCTTTACTCAAAACCAGTTCACTTTTCTCCATTTTATTGCAGGGAGTTTCATAGGCTGTCTTTTTAATGAACTGGTCAGTCAGGTTTCAAATTACAGAACCTAAATGTGTGTGCTTTTTAATTACTGCTGGGCCTAGCAGAGCTGTTAAGACAATCACACCCCTGTGCATTCCTGACTTGCTGCCTGAGGTTGTAAACCTTCCTGCTGCACCATCGCCCATCCTTTGTTCTTTTGCTTGACCTGTTTCATTCAAACAAACTTCTAAACTGGTGCACTTTCTTTCCAACTCAGTCATTCTTGCACTAGCACTTTCAGAGCTTTCACACACAAGCACTTGAATTTCTTTTATCTTCACTGTTCCTTGTTTTAACTCCACACTTTCTGCACTCATGTACCCATATTCAATTATCCAGCTCATGCCCTTCAGTCAACAATTGCCATTCATACTCACCAGCTCCTCTGCCTTCTTTCTGATTTCTTTGTCCTAAATCAAATTTCAATGCATCACTAATTACCTTTCCTAACAGTGGCGAAATATCTATCGGTGTAGCATGTTCTTTAAATACTGGAAAGACCTCAGAATTACCTGGAGATTGTGGTGCAGTGGAGAATAATGTAAGGAAACACCTTTTCTGTTTTCCCTTCCTTTCATCCCTCTCCTTTTCCTCACACTCATATTCCCACTCTTTATCTGAACACTCATCTGTCTCAGAAAAGTCACCCACCTATGTTTTAGGGTTCCACTCAGATCCTGTTACCACTGCCCTAACTTTTACCACGGCTAGTTTGATCTCCTTTTTTCCCTGCTTTCACTGCTTTCCACTTTATTAGTGGGTGTTCTACATGCTAACACTTCACAATCTTCACACCAACTGTTAATTCTCTCAACACGTAGACATTCACACACATTTGCATTCCATTTTCACTTTCATCCACTTTGGTATTTTTTTTTTCATGCTGATCTTTGTTATTACCAATAATGCAAGATAGTAAAACTCTTATAACAGCAGATATCTTCTTTATACCAGATCTCTGTTTTCTTTGAATTTAGGCATTTCTGAGTCTACAATGCTACTCTAATACAATTTGTCAAATTCGTTATGGGTTGGCCTACTTTTGCCCCGTAAGTAAACATACACATCCATACACAAAGATCCTAAACGAGTAAGTACCGTATGAATGATACATGCATGTCCCATCACTCCCTAGCACTCCGATTAGGGACTCAATACCACCAGCACTAACAAACATGGGGGTGTCCTTGTGACACATATGAAGTCTCTGCACTTTTTTGGTTATATACTTCCACCTCATTTGTACACTGGGTGGCCTAAAATTCACAAACATATACACACATACATCAAAACAGTATTTGCAAACAAGGTACAAAACATGGTTACCCCAAATCCTGCCAACTACACCAATTGTTTTGTCTTGGTAGAGTAATATATTATTCTACTTTCTCCTTTTCTATTATTAATATGTAGCCTTTGTCAGAATGCCTCAAATCTCACAGACTTACCAATGTAAGTATTATAAGTTATTGTACCATATAACATCTCCACACCTTCCCTTCTACATTTATAACCTCAGCCAATTAGGTGTAGTAAAAAACAAGTAGGAGTTTAGTTACACTTTAATTAATGTATTATTGATAATATTCATAAATAATAACAATAAGTAAAGTAAATTTGAATATTGGCAACCACAACTCTGTTATATATACCAAGTGTTATACTCTAAATGATTTCCTGTAATATTTTTCATATTGCATTTTATTTGATCATATGGTACTTCTTATATCTGGCAATTAAGGAATATTTTTCAATACCTGTGTTAAAATGAAATTGCTAATTGAACTCTGTTACTGGTTATTCCATTATTAGCAGCAATACCAGCCACTACATTGGAGGGGTGGCTCTGAGGCTAAGGATCTGCACTGGTATCCCAAAGGTTGCCGGTTCGAATCCCTGTCACTGCCAAAAGAGATCCTACTCTGCTGACACTTGAGCACGGCCCTTACCCTGTAATTGTTCCAGGGGTGCTGTACAATGGCTTACCCTGTGATCTGACTTTAAGGGGTATGCAAAAAATAATAAATTCTTAATAAAAGAAATCGCATAAGGTGAAATAAGGAACAAAAATAACTGCAGCTTGACTATCTTTTTAAGATATTGTTCAGTCTTTTACAGTGCTGTTCCCTTCAGGGAAAGTTTTAGTTTTCGTATTCAAGTCTAAACTTTTTCAAGGCAATTTAAAACTTTACTTTTTCTTTTCATGAACAAAATGGAAACAATTTTATACAGTTTGTTCAAGCCTAAATTTTATTTTCAAGTGTACACAATATAGTAAAATTCTCACTCCAAACGCCTAGTCACAGTAGTACAGTACTGTACCAACAACAGACAAAATCAGATGATGATATATATATATATGAGAAACACACAGTAGGCGTACCTTTTGCAAGTGCACTAAGGCTCTTGTAACACATATCAGAATGGAGGAGGAAAAAAAGTTACTGTGTCCAGAATGACTGAGGTCTTTAACAATAAAGATTCAGTTTCTAGGGTAGTGTGTTACATACTGTATGTCCTGAAGAGAAGGAAGCTGTGTGCTAATGATATTTTGTGTATAATTTACCAAGTGCTATAGTGCTTTGCAGACCTGAGCTGAGCAGGTATCATATCAGGAGACATTGCAGCCAGTAAAGGAGCATTACACTGTGCACCTATTAAAGTTTATGGGCACAAATGGAGATAGATGAGAAAGTAAAGGCACTGTTGAGCCTTGTTGTCAATAAATAAAATGTGTTCTACCCACTTCAGGCCACCACTAATGGTAACTTCAAAATATTAAGGCTACAGACACTCTCCACCATCTCAACACTGATGCAGATGGGAGTTTATTCTGCCTCTTCATTCCTAAATTCTATTTCCTGCTTCTTGGCTATGCTCACATCAAAGGGCAGATTGTTGTCCTGACACCACTATGTCAAAAGGCAAATAAATCATTTCTCTATAAGGTGTGTCTTTGTTGTTGGTGATCAGACCTACAATGGTGGAGCCAAATATAATGCTAATATAATGATTGAGTTAGCCACCATCTCACATAAACACAGCTGAGAACTTTGCTATGTAGGGTGCTTGTGTTGAAATGTGAAATAAGTGGTGCTGGAAATCCACATATCCTGTTAATAATGTACATGATGCAATTAAAACCTAAAAGTTATCAGTATGATTAATTGAGATTATGCATGAAAAATACATTATATTGATTTGTATCTGTTCTGCAACTATGTGATTTGATGGTTACTAAAATCATCTACATGAGACAGGTAGATGTCAATTTTATTGTTATTTTTATTTTATATTATTTCTAATATTTACTATCCATCCTTTCATTTTCAAACCTGCTGTAGGTGCCATGAAGGAAGGACTAGCATCCTGGCCAGGATAAAGGATGGATTCTTGACAGGAGGCCATAATGGATGGACTGGGAAAATTGGGATACCAGGAGCAGTTCATTTCCCCACATGACAAGTGGGTGTGTTCCTCAGGGGTGAACCTGATTAAGACACCCGCAGGGTACATTGGAGTTGGAGTCTGAAGATGCAGCCCTGTCGAGGTCTTTAGATACCATCAGAGGGCGATGCCAGGGAAGGAATGCCTTGGTTTCTACACAACCCCGAAATGCTCCAGACAACCTGGGCATGACACTAAAGCAGTTCCCAGGTCGGATTTAAAAGAGAGCCCGCAACCTCACTTAACTGAGTCAGAGGAAGGAGGCAGCCGGCAACACATTACAGGAGATGGAAGAAAAGGATTTATATTTGTGTATTGGAACTGATGATTCTGTAAGTAAGGTCTTGGAGGTGATTCAAATCTTTTATTGTGCTTGGCCATTATTGTGTCTGTGGTTAGGGGTTCAGTGGTGCCCCTTGTGGTTACACTGCTTAACCCAGTTTAATGTTACAGGGGGTTGGAATCCAGTTCCATCAGCACTAAGGGCAAGTAAAAACTAAACCTGGAGGTGCTGTCATTCCATTGTAGGATTCACACAGTCTATGGGATATGTAGAAGTCACAAACTCCACGCAAATTTTGGGTAAGTTTTTAAAAAAATATACACAATACATTAAGTAATGCAATGCATAATTTACATTCTATTTTCTTTAACATATACATTCAAATGAAATATTTATTAAAGTAGGCATTCTAGGCTTAAATGCCATGCCTGGTCTGTATGAAGTTTGCTTGTTTTTCTGTGTCTTTTGTGGGTTTTCCTCCCACATTCTTAAAAACCTATTTGAAAAATTAATTGTCGATTCAACATTTGCCCACTGGGAGGCTGATTGTTGGTGTTTGTGCACTAAAGTAGGGTGTATGAAGAACTAACAACCTGTCCAGAACTGGTTCCTGTCTGCCGCTAGGATAGGTTTCAGATTCCAATGACCATGAATTACATTGAGCAGGTCGAAGGATGTTATAATATTTCCCCTTTTTCTTTTTTACCTTTTCAACTTTTAGTTTTCACTCATAAGAAAATATACTGTTAGGACTTCATCTTAAAACATATTTTCTTATATTGTATTTGTTATGACATGAATGCATATGTCATGGAGTTGTAGTGGACTTATCACTAACAGCTTCCAAACAGTTTGTAGAAACCATTAAGAAGGCTAACAAAATGTTAGGTTATATAGCATAATGTGTAGAGAACAAGTCAAAGAAGGATATTCTTAAGCTTTAAAACACACTATTTGCTTCTGACAATACATAGAAGTAAACATACCATGTGTCCTTTTGGCATAGAGCTCAAATAATTCTATCCCATTCATTTTAGAAAGGAATTCTCTCTCCCTGTGGAGTACAGTTCCCCACTAAATTACACTTGTTGATATTTATACCACAGGCCTGTCTAGCAGATGCAACTTCCACAACTCTCTGAACAGCAGAATCTTAATAACTTTATGCTACACCTCCCAGATTATCAGTCATCAGAATATCATTTACACTATACAAATAAGGAAGATTACAGGGAGTAACATTGACCCCTTGTGAACATTATTAAAGATGCACAGACAACAACTTACATTTCTGATAATTAAATAAACAATATAAAAATCAACAAGCAATTTCCTAATTTACCTTTTCTTGAATTGTAAAAAATAAGGTCCTTTTTTGTAAATTACAGCCTGTTTTCAGCCATGGTCACAGCAAAGAAACTGCTTTAACTAGAAAACGGTAATAAAATCTCCTCTAATAAAAGATACACCATCATTATTATCAATTATATTTTTAGCATGGAAATTTTGGTATGGCCACATAATATTCACACAAAAAAATCAAATTATGCAGATATATCATGGACATATTACACTGATCTCAATCACACTCACACAACCAGTTAACCGCTAGAGAAGGACAGTTTCTACATTACCAAAGAATTAGACTACCATCATGAGTAGTATCTCTTGAACTCTTTTGCTATTTTTGAACTTTAAAGTCAGTTTCACCACTTTGGGGCCTGTTTTGTTTGAGAACTGCAGCTAGTAGTTGGGGCTGAGGCAATTTTACAATTTTTGAAGACCTTAATCCCTATTCATTCTGGTCCTTAGTCCTGTTCTTGATAGAACATTTCCTGGTTTTTATCTGTTTTCTTTTTTTCAAAATTATTACTTTAACAAATGGAAGTTAACTTTTTGTGCTTCTTTACTCTCTTTAGCCACATACAGTGGTGTGAAAAACTATTTGCCCCCTTCCTGATTTCTTATTCTTTTGCATGTTTGTCACACAAAATGTTTCTGATCATCAAACACATTTAACCATTAGTCAGATATAACACAAGTAAACACAAAATGCAGTTTTTAAATGATGGTTTTTATTATTTAGGGAGAAAAAAAAATCCAAAATTACATGGCCCTGTGTGAAAAAGTAATTGCCCCCTTGTTAAAAAATAACCTAACTGTGGTGTTTCACACCTGAGTTCAATTTCCGTAGCCACCCCCAGGCCTGATTACTGCCACACCTGTTTCAATCAAGAAATCACTTAAATAGGAGCTGCCTGACACAGAGTCATAAACCAAAAGCATCTCAAAAGCTAGACATCATGCCAAGATCCAAAGAAATTCAGGAACAAATGAGAACAGAAGTAATTGAGATCTATCAGTCTGGTAAAGGTTATAAAGCCATTTCTAAAGCTTTGGGACTCCAGCGAACCACAGTGAGAGCCATTATCCACAAATGGCAAAAACATGGAACAGTGGTGAACCTTCACAGGAGTGGCCGGCCGACCAAAATTACCCCAAGATTATCACAAAAGACCCCAGGACAACGTCTAAAGAACTGCAGGCCTCACTTGCCTCAATTAAGGTCAATGATCACGACTCCACCATAAGAAAGAGACCGGGCAAAAACGGCCTGCATGGCAGATTTCCAAGACGCAAACCACTGTTAAGCAAAAAGAACATTAGGGCTCGTCTCACTTTTGCTAAGAAACATCTCAATGATTGCCAAGACTTTTGGGAAAATACCTTGTGGACTGATGAGACAAAAGTTGAACTTTTGGAAGGCAAATGTCCCGTACATCTGGCGTAAAAGGAACACAGCATTTCAGAAAAAGAACATCATACCAACAGTAAAATATGGTGGTGGTAGTGTGATGGTCTGGGGTTGTTTTGCTGCTTCAGGACCTGGAAGGCTTGCTGTGATAGATGGAACCATGAATTCTACTGTCTACCAAAAAATACTGAAGGAGAATGTCTGGCCATCTGTTCGTCAACTCAAGCTGATCGCTCAAGCGATCTTGGGTGCTGCAACAGGACAATGACCCAAAACACACCAGCAAATCCACCTCTGAATGGCTGAAGAAAAACAAAATGAAGACTTTGGAGTGGCCTAGTCAAAGTCCTGACCTGAATCCAATTGAGATGCTATGGCATGACCTTAAAAAGGCGGTTCATGCTAGAAAACCCTCAAATAAAGCTGAATTACAACAATTCTGCAAAGATGTGAGGGCCAAAATTCCTCCAGAGTGCTGTAAAAGACTCATTGCAAGTTATCGCAAACACTTGATTGCAGTTATTGCTGCTAAGGGTGGCCCAACCAGTTATTTAGTTCATGGGGCAATTACCTTTTCACACAGGGCCATGTAGGTTTGGATTTTTTTTTCTCCCTAAATAATAAAAACCATCATTTAAAAACTGCATTTTGTGTTTACTTGTGTTATATTTGACTAATGGTTAAATGTGTTTGATGATCAGAAACATTTTGTGTGACAAACATGCAAAAGAATAAGAAATCAGGAAGGGGGCAAATAGTTTTTCACACCACTGTATCCTTGACTGGGTAAAGCTCAAACAATAAGCACAAATAAGTGACTAAAAAATGGTAGTGCTTATTTTAATGAGGAGAATAAGGGGCAAGCCCCAACACTAAAGGAAAGTTCAGGTTTTACACTACATGTGCAGTTAAACTCAGGAGTAACGCTGGAACACTGCAGGTTCACAAGAACACACTGGTTCAGTAGCTAGAAACAAGCTTGCAATACCAGATGCAAAGAACGTTTTACATACTACAAAAAGCAATATTTTTTAGATAAGGAAATACATTGATCATATGAGGAAAAGTGATAAAATATATAAAAAATAAAGATTGAAATAATATTAGTTCATTACTTTTTGTTATTTATTTATCCTTTAAGGAAAAAAATGGCACTAATTACTATATTTTTAGGCTTAAGTGATATTTTCCATAATGCGGCAAAATATGGCTCAAGCCCACAGTAACCAAATGCATTGATATTCATTTTATTGCTCTTTCATGTTGTTCACTTTGACACATTATGATGGTTACACTCTGGCATGTTCACCTTCTAGTAGGATCCCCACAGCTGGCGATGAAGCTGCTATTTGAGTTATAGTCTAGCATCTCAGAATGTTAGCATTTCTGGCCTTGACACTGCTGTTGTTTTTATCTTTTGCCTCCCACCTGAAACTGTTAAGAGTCAGTGCTGTTACATCACTATAGCATTCTACTAAACAGCTTTTAAAATTCAGGTTTATCAGGTACCATTCTCAATCAGTTTATTTCATATTTATTAAATTATATGTGCAAAAGTCTGAACATAGCACTCCCTGAATTCAGTCCACAGTTTGATGTAGTGTTGCTCAGTTGTCAGTACTGGGACCAGTTCTCCTTTCTCTATATATGTTGCCTCTAGGAGATGTAGTTAATAAGGAAAATTTGATGCTTTTTCAATAATTAACTACTTTACCCAAGTAAAATTATGCATGAATTATAATTATTTGTATTATTAGTGAATGACACTGTTTGGGGTAAATTCCTAACTATAATAATGCAGAGATTTAGCCTCACCTTACAGAATGTTAGAGGCATGAAGTCTGAATGGCTCTCGCCCAGGTATGGTATTTAATAATGGAAGCATTCACACAATGCTGTGGAGATGTAGCAGTTGGTGTTTAATATGGTGGTAATCGTGACATTAGCAGTAAGAAAAACATCCATGAAATAATAAAAGGAGAATATCTCACTGAGAGATGTCAGTGGAGCAAGTAAGCAATAGCTGCAGTTGAGGCCAAAGTGAAAACTGTTGTGGAAAACATTAAGTGAGACCTTAAATAAATCTCTAAGTTTATTAATCATTTTTTGTATTCTTATTTTCACTTATGGTCAAGAGTAGTGTGTACTGACCGAAAGAGTAAAACTATTTCACCCAGGACATTTAATATCACCTCCATTGGATATTGTGGTTCACTATCAGTGATAAGATGAGAAGCTTCAAAATTCAGTAGCACATTGGAATTGTTGCTACCCTGGACTGAAATAATCCAGTACAGGTAATGTGTAAATGAGATAAGTGAACAACAAATTTTAATATTTAGCAACACATTAAAGTTATGAATATCTCTAGATAAATATTTCAGAATTTGTTACGCAATTCTGAAATTCTGGAACACCACTTTGTACTTTTATTACTCATAACTATTTGTAACACAGGCACAAGAGTCAAATATGCTATTTTCCCAATCTCTGTGCTTAATAAGGGGTTATTAATGTGATATGAACTATATATTTGCCACCCTAAGCAACTGCTGTGAGATGTCAGGCCCTCATCACTATTTCAGATATGCTATTAATAATAATGGTTTGCCTAGGCTAATGCTTCTTTAGTATACTATGTATTGCATACATATATTTGACATTGTAAAAATTGGGAATGCCCAACTCTGAACTTCTCATTCTACTCATGCTGCTAGATATACCAGTTCCCTAAACAGCTTTACATTAGGTCATCGAATTTTGGTGATTTATAGTCAGAATGCTCCCATTTAGTAAGGGTAGAGTACTAGCTAGCATTATTGTTTTTGGCTCATTTGAAAGGGTTTGATTTTTCAGAAACTGAGTATAACACATTTGGAAAACCTGTGACTTAACTGAGGATTGATTATTCCCTTATGGAATTCTCCAATGCATTTTGTTACCTAGGTAGCATGGTGGCACAGAGGTTACCATTGTTGTTTCATAGCTCCAGGGACATAAGTATGATTCAAAGCCCAGTTACATTCTGAGTGGAATTTACAAATCTCCTTGAGTCTGCATGGGTTTTTTCTGCTTAATCTGGTTATCTACCATATCTGAAAAACACATTTTAGTAAATTGGTCTGCCTGGATGGGAGTATCCTAGATTGGTATGCTGTTTTGGGTTGGCTCCCCTCTTAAGCCTGATGTTGTCTGGATAGACTCCATCTAGAGAAAACTCTGTACTGGAGAAAGTGAGTTAATAAAATACATGGTTGTGTGGATTGATGCATGTATGGATAAATGAATGGACAGCTGGATTTTGTTATCATAAAAACTTGTCTCAACTACCACTAACACATAAAACTGATGGTAATGAACTAACCAAACTTTACAGTGATCATTTTCCAATCAATAATCACCTTTTTACATAATCCCATCATAACAGTTATTTTCAAACCACCCTAGAAACGTTCTTTCTTAAGTTTCAGTCTATACTGTGTAGGACAAAGTGGGCATTGCCTGTTCTACTTGGCTTTCATTGTACACCAGGCCTGTTAAGAAAGTAGATTTAACTGGGATGCATATATTCAGCTGCACAATTATCCACTTGTATTCCAAACTAAGTTGCTGAACTCCAGCCTGTGCCAGGATCTGGAAGAAGCAGCACAGTACTGCATTCCAACACATGAAGAATCTTCCATTTGAACCTGGAGCAACAACAATGCAACAACTCCACACAACATCAAATATCATAAAGACTTGGTATCATAAAACTATTTATCTGGGCCAAGATAAAGTAGAACTCTAATTGTCAGTAAACAGAGAGCCTAAATGTTAAATGTTTGTTTTCCTAGTGTGTCTGCGTCCAATCTTATATCTGAATATACAGTGGGTAAAATAAGTATTGAACACATCAACATTTTTCTCAGTAAATATATTTCTAATAGGGCTGTTGACATGAAATTTACACCATATGTCAGTAACAACTCAAGTAATCTACACAAAAAGAAATCAAAACAAATAAGTCCATAAATTAAGTTAATGTTGTGTAATAAAGTGGAATGACATGGGGAATAGGTATTGAACACACTGAAATGTATTTAAAACTTAGTAGAAAAGCCTCTGTTGGTAATGATAGCTTCAAGATGCCTCCTGTATGGAGCACTGCTCAGGTGTGATTTTGGCCCATTCTTCCACACAAACTGTCTTCAAATCTGGAAGATTCCATGGGTCTCTTCTATGAACTCTGATCTTCAGTTCCTTCCATAGATTTTCAATTGGATTCAAGTCAGGTGATTGATTGGGCCATTCTAGCATCTTTATTTTCTTTCTCTGAAACCAATTGAGAGTTTCCTTGGCTGTGTGTTTGGGATCCTTGTCTTGCTGTCCACCCTCATTTCATCTTCAGCATCCTGGTAGATGGCAGCAGATTCTTATTAAGAATGTCCCTGTACATTTCCTCATTCATCCTTCCTTCAATTATATTATATGTCTGCCAGTCTACCAGTACTATATGGTGAAAAACAGCCCACACCATGATGTTCCCACCTCCAAACTGTTGGCATGGTGTTTTTGGGGTGATGTGCAGTCTGTGCCATTTCTCCTCCAAACATGTTGTATGCAATGTCATCCAAAGAGTTCAATTTTGGTCTCATCTGGTCAGCCTGTATTCTCCCAGTATTTCAATGGCTTGTCCAAATGTTGTGCGGCAAACTTTTTTTTAGAGGTGGAGTCTTGCGCAGTGAGAGTGCATAGAGGCCATGGTGGTTGAATGCATTACTTAATGTGTTCTTTTAAACAACTATACCTGCTAATTCCAGGTCTTTCTGAAGCTCTCTGCAAGTGGTCATTGGCTCTTGGACAATTCTTATGATTATTCTTTTGACTCCTCTGTCAGACATCTTGCGAGGAGCAGCTGGTAGTGGCCAGTTTATGGTAAAATGATGTTCTTTCCACTTCCAGATTATGGCCCCAGCAGTGCTTACTGGAACATTTAGAAGTTTAGAAATATGTCTGTAACCAATGCCATCAGTATGTTTTGCAAAAATAAAGTTGCAAAGGTCTTGAGAGAGCGCTTTGCTTTTACCCATCATGAGATGCTTCTTGTGTGACACCTTAGTAATGAGAAACCTTTTTATAGGCCATCAATTAGGACTAAACCAGCTGATATTCATTTGCACTGATATGGGGTAGGATTGCTTTCTAAATACTGACAGATTTCAGCTGGTTTATAGGCTTTCTGTTCCTATTTGCACCTCCTTTTCTTCATGTGTTCAATACTTTTTCCCTGTGTCATTCCACTTTATTACACATAATTTACGAATTTATTTGTTTTGATTTCTTTGTATGTGTGGATTGCTTGGGTTGTTACCAACATCTGGTGTAAATTTCAAGTCAATAGCCCCATTAGAAATATATTTACTGAGAAAAACTTTGACAAGTTCAGTGCTTATTTTCCCCACTGTATATATGCATTTATCATACTTTTACAATCTTTGTGTTTATCAATAAATTGTATAATTCCATTTCTTAAAATGAGTGTGCTTCAGTTACCTTGATATAAGTCTAAAGGCCGGAGAACCGCCTCCTACAACAGAGAAAGGTTAAGGTAAATAAAATAGGAGCCTTGCGGAATTATTTGATTAATTACTGGCACTGCCAAAGGCAAAACTGATAATTAATTAACCATGTTACAGTTTCTTTTTCAAATCCCACATTATAATGGTGCCCTACTGTGTGGTTGTCTTATTGATTATTAATCAATCAAAAATCCATACAACTCTTTTTTTACCACAGTAACAAAAATAAGCAAATTTTAATTCCAAGATCAAAAGATAAGACGAACACTATAAACAAAATTTGCATGCTGTTGTGCAAGGCTAGGTTTCCCATTTTTTCAGTATGTAATAACTTTTCTCGATTTTTTCTCATTGATTATTCTGCAAAAATACATTTTAATTTCTTTAACTTCTCCTAATTTGCACTTACTAAACTATATTTAGTGTTTTCACTTTTTTAATAAAGCTCTATTAACACCATCACACTTTCACTCCATTTTCTCATTTTGTATTACCAGAGTAGAGAAACAGAGTGTGAAGTGTTCACAATCACACTGGGATAATCTAGACTTGCCATTAAGTCTAAACAGCAAGGCTTTAGAAATCCTCCTTTTACAAACTATTCTTAATTAAACTTATAAAAGCTATAAGAACCAATGGATCTTCTAAAACAAATATTAAGAACTGGTTAACTGCTGTAAGTCACTTCAGGAAGGAGATGTAATTATAGCATTCATTAGACTACAGTGACTGGGTTTGTGATGAGGTTGACACCAGTGTGTTTTTGTTTTATTTTAAAATTTTCTCTGCTGCTTTCTTTTGTTTTCTTTCAGCATAGTGCTTATTGAATTTTATGTTTTGTATATTTAATATGATACTGCTACCTGGAAATGTTCAACATTATCACATAAAAGAGTTCATGCAATACACAAAGGGCTACTCAGCTGAGAATTGCAAGAGGTTCAAGTTTTGTGTAGCAACAGTAGTACCACTGCTAAGCCACCATGCAGTCTAGCACTACAGCTGGTATTGCAAAATTGCATAAACTAACTTCAAAGCACAAAATTTTTTATGGTGTAATGTGTTTATTGTCGCCAAGAGATGCCCAATACCCAAGCAAAAAAATGGTATATACACAGAAGGTCAGTTACAACAGTGATTGATATGATAAGCAATTAATTCGATTGATTACCTCTCCTTCCAGGGTAACCAAATTAAGATTTATACCATTATCTGCCTTAGTTTTCCCCAAATTACTAGGAAATTACACTGAAAATTGAGCAAACACATTTCTTCCATGCTACACTTATACTGCTTATTAATATATATATATATATATATATATATGCTTATATATATATATAGACTGTATATATATATATATATATATATATATATATATATATTTATATATATATATATATGCATCTAGAAAATAACTACATTGTAAATATACTTCATGAAACATCTACCATGAATAACTTTAGTAGTTTCTGTTGTTGCCAGATTTTTTCCCAATATCATGTATGATATTTGATAATATCCTTAAGTAAATAATTAAATAAATCACATGAAACAAGGAGTGAATCCTAAGAGTCACTTCAGTTGCAATTAAAAACTGAAAATTCAAATGAATAAAATTAAGTTTTTTATTATGCATCCCTGCATAGTCTATCCTTCTAATCTAGTTCAGTGTTGTGTATGGGGCGTGGGAGGGAGGGAAATGTTTATGAAATGAAGGCAAAAGGAAGGAAGGCAAAATGTATAACATTGTGTATTGCATGAAAAAAGAATAAAGCATTTTAAAACTGGCAGTGCTTGTTTTAAAATGCTCCTTATTACATGTTCTTAGAATACTATTTCTGCTTACATTTACATTGTAAATGTCATTGCTAATTTGGGTCACTCCCTTCAGATAGTCTTTCACAGTATAACAAAGAAAAACAATGTTTCATCTTCTATAGCTGTACCATTCTTTCAATAATCCACAAAGCTCATACATTTTGGTGTGCTGTACCTCTCTACTAGACTGTTTGCAATATCTTCTTTCCTTCTACTATAGCTCTGTAGTTCTGGTTTGATACTGTCACAAAGCACATTTTTGCTATTGGAAGGTCAGCCCTAGGTTATTAGTTGCAGAAGACCAACACTTCTCCTTGCCTACAACACTCTAGTGTCTAATGGGATATCTGCTGGTTTTCTTCCAGTCCACTACTGTATTTCTAGTCTTCCCTCTCTCTGAATGGTTCCACTCTTCTGGAATTTCTAAACCCAATTTGTCATTGCCTTCCAAGATGTACATAAGTATACAGAAGCATAGCTAGATACACAAGGCATACAGGTAAAAGGCACAGAAATTCATAACATTTCAAGTTAAATGCTGTACGCATATTTTGTGCATTTCATCTTAAAAATGATATCACCATCATATGTAAATACAAGTATGTGCCTTATAAAGTGGCTCACTTTGTGCAATATTATAACTGTAATGCAAGTTTACAGTGAGGTAATTGTACTTAGTACAAACAGTTCTACAAGGAGCACTTGATGAACTGATTGATTGCGTTTATAGTTCTTGGGGTGAAACTGATCCTGAACCGTGAGGTCCGTAGAGGAAAAGCTCTGAAGCGTTTGTCGCATGAGAGCTGTTCAAATAGGCAACATGGCTGAGGCAGCGTGTGCTTGATGCTGTATACCCATAATTCTCTTTCCAATCAGCTGCTGTAGAGCTGTGATTCAACACTCAGATACAGTGATATAAATACTCCAAGTGGTGCAGTGAGAGTAATATGGAAAAAGATGACAACCCCTAACGGGAGCAGCTGAAAGAAGAAGAAGAAGAAGGTGCAGCTAGAGTACAAGGCTAAAGCAGCTATGGTATTTGGAATAGTTTGGCTATTCTGTGACCATTATATTGTTACAGGTTAATTACAATAATTAAACTAATAAACAATATGCGGTTAATTTAAGTGTATTTATAAAGCCATATCAGGAATGTGGATCTAAAAAAGAAAGGGAAACCACACTGGAACAAAAGCACTGCTTTGACACTGGGTGCCACCAGTTTGCAAAACCGAACAGAGAACTTGCGTACAGCAGGGTTTAAGCTACTGTGAAAATGTGCGTGGCTTTACGCCAAGTTTAGGTTTTATTCATCGCAATTTGAGTGTGGAAACAGGAGTACGCTACATTTTTGTGCATACGCACCATTTATACATGAGGCCCCAGGTTATCATCGTCAGGAACTTACAGCATTCCTCTATCCTGCATTCACTTCTACCCCACTTTGATTCTCATAATTTTAAACTTAAGCTCTAAGTTATCGCAGACAGGCATTCACAGAAAATCTAAGTTATCCAAGTCCACATTAAACTTTAACCTAAAGTTCAAGTTATCACCGACAGGTACACACAGAAAGTCCAAGTTATCCAAGTCCAAGTTAAAAGTAAACCTAAAGTCCAAGTTCAAACCTAAAGTCTAAGGTTATCACTGACAGGCACTCTCAGGAAGTTCGGTTTACAGTATACAAGTCCAAGTTAAACCTAAACCTAAAATCCAAGTAATCAAACTTAAAGTCCCAAAGTCCAGACCTAAAGTCCAAGTTATTACTGACAGAATCTCACAGCAATCCTCTTTCCTGCACCCATCTCTAGCCCACTTTGATCCTCATAATAATAAATCTAGAGTACAAGTTATTATCAATAGGCGCTCACGGCAATCTTCTATTCAACTTCCCTCCCAACCCTAGTTTGATCCTCACAATTATAAACCTATTCAAAGAGCCCTAAATAAAAAGCTTTATAAAAGAAAACTAATCCGGCCTTACTGGCCTGGTTACTCTTTACGTGGAGTTTGTAGATTCTCCCCTGCCTGTGTGGGGTTAACAATTTTCTTCCATAGCTGAAACATGCAGTTTATTTTAAATGGACCCATTACAAGTGAGTCCAAGTGTGTAAGTGAGTGTGTCCAGGATTGACTGGTGTGAGAAAACTGGTTGGACATTTGGTATTTGTGTTTAATTTTTTAAACATTTTTATAAAAGCAAGGACAAATTCTGTTTGCAGTCATTAAGCCTTAAGTAGCTTTATGGACTTGTCTGCCACATTGTTTCATAGTGTAGCAGAGCAAGACAATAATTTTACGATTTTCCAGCTCATCTGCTGGTCAGTTGCTGGACATCTAAGTTTCTTTTAGTATTTAAAATAAATGAACATGTAAAGGCGTTATAATTAAAAGATTTATTGATGGTTTGTTGGGCCACAGTTGTTGGGGGAACATGAAGCCATAGTCAGGCTGGATTTGCCTGGTGCCCTTTAAAAAAATGAAATCACTTTGGGACAGGATAAATATAGACTGACAGGCACTAAGTGCACATGGGGGCCTGCGGTTGAGAGACCAGCTCACTTCCAAAAGTCTCCTCGTCGGAGCATCACGGAGCAGTCAGAACGGGAAACAACAGCCATCACGCAGGTACGGTTGGGGCGTTTGAACGTCGACGAATGCTGTGGCGGTGCCATTGCGTAGTGAACGGTTTATTCTTTCCTGTTGCAGTTTAATCAAGTTGTTTTCCCTTTTTTATTTTTATATTACCTGCCTTTTCTCTTCGGTTTTAAGTTGAAGAGATGCACAGCGTCGCTCGGCTCTCTTTCGGGTGTCTTTTTTGCTGTCTTATGTGTCCTTCACCCGCGAGTCTCTGGACGCGGCCTCGCGCCCGCGCGTCCGAGGCGGATTATGTTCACTTTAACGTGGTCGGTGTCGCGGCGTTGGGTTACTTCGGCTTCTCTGATTCGATACGAGACTTAATTCTTTTGAAAACTGAAGTCTTTTTAAAAAAAAAAAAGAAAAGAAAAAAAAGGGGGATTTGAAAGCTGCTTCACATTTTGGCATAAATGATGACAGGATGTCAGGCTGTACAGTCCTAACCCTGTGAGCTCACTCGAGAGCTATCGGACAGCAGCAGGTGTTACTTTAAAAATAGACGCGTGCATACTGCCCTCTCTTTCATTTTGTCATGGAAAAGCAATTCTAACCTTTGCGCTATTTTAGTACCAGCCAGCAACTGTGGTCTCACAGGCAAAACACGCAAGGAAGAAGCAAATCATATGGCTGGCATGTGGCACACAAAGAAAATATGTGGAAACCCCTGTGGAGAATGTGCACTGACATGGCCCCAAGGTACCCTGACATGAGATGGACACCAGAGAGTGGTTATTGGGAAAGCCTTCTTGAAAAGAAGAGTCATTAACATTTTCCAAATGGGGGCTTTAAACATTTGGAGTAGACATCTGTTAATCACACAACCAAAGCCTCTTTAAAGATCCTGTACGTTAGCAATAAATCAATCAATCAGTAAAGGGTGCTGAAGGTAACCCCAAACATATGTTGTAATTAAAGCCTTTGGTTAAGACGTTGTAACAGAACTAACTGACTAATAAATACACCAAGGTTGTCTTTGTGCTCCAAGATCTCATCATCAGTGCTTTGTGATTCTTAAGTCCAAACCATGTGTTTCTTAAGCTCATGTTACACAGCAGTAAACTGACTAAACAGATGCTCTCCGGCAGCAGCCTCTGTTCTAACGTGTTGCCTCATTGTCTTTGAAGAATATATGCTGGTACTCCGGAAGGTGAAGAATAAAATACATTGTAAACCATCTCAAATTACTGATCCTGCTTAGTTCAGTTATAGGGATGTTGGTAGAGACTGGCCCAGCAACATTAGGCACAAGGCCATAACAGAGCACATTATCACTCATCATTAGACCAGTTTTGAGCATCCTATTAACATAACTTTAGCGCCTTTTTTGGTGATGTGAGAGGAAAACTATTATACTGACTTATATTAACAGTTCATAAAAAACAATGTCTGGTTCAATCAATCAATCAACATTTATTTATATAGCACATATTCATACAAAAAAAATGTAGCTCAAAGTGCTTTACAAAATAAATAGAAAAATAGAAGACACAATAAAAAATAAACATAAGTCAACATTAATTAACATAGAATAAGAGTAAGGTCCGATGGCCAGGGTGGACAGAAAAAACAAAAAAAAACTCCAAAGGCTGGAGAAAAAAATAAAATCTGTAGGGTTATATGGTTATAGCACTACTATATGCAGGGCTGGTGCCACCGTTAAGGAGACTTAGGCATTCACCTAGGGCACAGATCATAAGGTGCAGGCAACCTAGCTGCACAGGTTAGCTACCGAACAGTCAATTGGGGCACTATAAGCTTGGCCTATGGCACAAAATAACAGCATGGGCACTGACTATATGACGCCAGATCTCAGTAAAGACTCTTTTTATGCTTAGCTCCTAACTGGTGGAATAAGACGCCCACCTCCACTCATTTTATTATCATGTGTTTAAGAAACATCTGAAGACTCTCCTGTTCCATGAATATCTTTCCAACTGATAACGGTTTTGACGCAAAGTCCTTTGTAGCTAAGAAAAGCAAGTAGCTAGTCTTGTGTTGTTGGTTTAAAGTTCTTCATTTGTAATGGCCAAGTTTGTTACCTTGTCCTGTAGCACTTGTTTCAAAACAGTCCCCAGATTAATGCTTATTTAATTATGCGGACCCATTTTGTAAGTCGCTTTGGATCTGCTAAACAAGTAACTGTTAGTGTAGAAAGATAATGAATAAAGCATTTTTCCAACAAATATTTTTAGTACATATTTTCATAAGTGGCAAATATCATAGTTGTCATACCCTTCCCGTATGGTTTTTTAGCTGCATAACACAGAAACAAAGTTTCATCTTCTAAAGGTCTAGTATGCCTTTAGCAGACCAGGAGGTGTAAGAAAGCATTTTTACAGTACTCCTACATACTTTTTAATTAAAATCCTTTCTGTAAGCATGTTTGGAAGTGCCAATGAGCAGATTTATGCATTGCTGCAATTAAAATGAAACTCAGACACTGAAGTCTCCAAAGGGAAGTTTACTCAGGCATCTCTGTAAACCCTAATGGGAGTTGCAGTCATTAAAAATGAGAAAACGTTAAGAAGTGCTAATTTAGGGCACTGATTCCTAAAACCACTCGTACTTCTTTAATAAGGGTAGCCAGGACATACATGAACATTTCTAGGATTTAATGTGTGCTGACAAAACATCAAAATGTGAATATACAAGAAATAGAAGTCCATTGAGAAAGGACATTCTATCCTTGAAATGCATTAGGAACTCTTAAAAATATATTCTCCTTGGCATGCAGTAGGAAGCAAAAAGAAAGCTGGTATATGCTGTGTTTGCAACGGGTACAGGTCACAAAATATATTTTTTAATAATTTTTTTCAAACAAATGCAGATGACCTGCCATTACAAACAATGCAGACATACTGTGAAAAGTAATTTATTCTAAAATGTAATGTGCACAGACTAATAAAAATATGGCCACCTAGAAAGGCAGATATATGTCAAGCCTGCAATAGTTGTCAGTAAGCAATAAAAAATAAAAAAAAAAACTCCTTCCAAAGACTGAAAATTCATAGGCTTTTAAAACTGGCAAAAACAGGACACCCTTGGGATAAAAGGGCCTTGCTAGTTAAGGTGGAGTTTACTATGATTGGTGAAGCCAGCTGAGAGAGAGAACTGGGGAATAGCTGTCACCAAGTAGATATGTGAGTGTGGGCATTTGAAGCCAAAGTACTTAATGTTAGCAGCCTCAGTACAAACAGACCCATATATCTGGGCCTAAACTCTTCAACATTCTCACATCTCACGTTGCATAGGGGCAGCTGAATCTAAACAGGGCAATAATCTTACTACAGGAACCCTACTTTAAGTAAATAATGGACAGCTCAAAAGTATGAAGAAGATGATAACCAATATCAGTATTCTGACTACCTGAAATTAAAAAAGTGAAAATATGTATTGGATTTTACAGCACCTCACAATGATTTTATTGTCAGCATGATTTTGTTAAATAAATATGTTAAGCATATGCTGCTATTTACAATTTACAATCTTTATAAATATTTTTCTGATAATCGTGTGGTCTTAGAATTTGCCCCTTTCATTTGAAGAGCACATGAGAGCTTAAGGTTTATGGATGTGGTGAGAGAGGACATGCAGGTGATAGGTGTAACAGAACAAGATGCAGAGGACAGAAAGATATGGAAGAGGGTGATCTGCTGTGGCAACCCCTAACGGGAGCAGCTGAAAGAAGAAGATAAAGTAAATGTGGATATAGCTTCTTGACACTGAATAGTCTAAGTCTTCCTATTGTTTATTTTTGTGTTTTTGCCTCAGTAGGAAGGGAAGCAGCCAAATGATTGCCTTGCTAGGAGGCAGTCAGCAACAATAAGGTAAGATGCTGCTTGTCAACAGAAGAGAGGTGCACAAAGCAATTACTGTAATATCTATAAATGCAAAATTGTTTCTAATAGTGACATGAGTATTAAAAAAAATAGATATAACTTGAACTTGCAAAAGAGTTGATTGAGATCTAGAAATCAACCCTGACCATTGTAGATGCCACATGGGCTGGACGGGCATCCCAGCCAGGAGAGGGGATGGTTTCTTACCCGGACAGGAGACTCCTAATAGGCAGATAAGCATCCCGGCCAGGGAGGAAGAAGGGATCAAACCCAGAAGGAAGGACCAAAAGGGATGGACAGCCCACTAGGAAAAAGAGACATCACTGGAGGCTTTTTATTCACCCAGCACGCTAGATGGCAGAAGCCCTGGATGTCGATGCCCAGTAGGAAACCATCAAGGCATGCTGGGAAATGTAGTCCGGCAGAGCAGACCTGCTGGAGTCACTGGAGATGGTGCTACAGGGAGACAAGCTCCCTGTTATAATGGACTTCCGTGTGACCCAGAAGGACTTCCATCGGGCAATTACTCCCGGGTCTGTAATAAAAGAGGCCGCACTCCCTTATCCGAGTGAGTTGGAGCTGGGAGGTAGTGGAGCAACGCTTGAGTGGAGAAGGGTAGTGCGGTAGGAAGAAAGTATTATGGAGAGAAAACCTGTGTTTTGTGTGACATATTCGAGGTGATTTGATTAATAAATGTACCTTTATTTGAACCCAGGATTGTGCTTGTGTGTTTGTGTTGGGGTTTGGGCTTGCTGGCGCCAAGGTTTTCATCACACCTTACCTGTTTAAAATTTTGCTCTACAGTATAAAAACAATGTAGTTAAGAAAACCATTGATTTTCTAACCAAATTATTCAGTCAGGATTTCAGGGAGCTGGTGCTTATTCCAGCAGCTTTGTCCACAAGGCTAGAAGCCAACCAGTTTTGGGGTGCACTCACTCACACTGGCCTAATTTAGTGTCTCCATTTAACCTAAAATATATGTCTTTGGGGCACAGAAGTACAGCTGAAGCTCCCAAAGAAAAAACATTGCGGAAAAAGGCAGAATGTGCTAACTCCACACAGGCAGGATCCAAGCCAGGGATTTGCAGCCAGGACTCTAGAATGGTAAGGCAGCAGTGCTAACCATTCATTCTTATGTAATGGTTACAAACAGAATGAAATCTTTGTTGACAATGTTTATCCTGTCATCCTTTCTGATTTGTTTTGTGCATCCATAAAGCTGTTTCAGTCCTATGATTGAAATCACAGCTCTCACTATACGTACTGTATATACACCTTTAAACTACTAGATTGCATCAGATGAGTCTGTTGAAGGATGATTAGTGTGCTGCTGCTTACAGCAGAGGTCAGCTATTATGGGTGCCTTTATTTTTAAATAAAACGCAGAGCCTAGGATGTCATGACACCAAGGGCCACTGGCAAGTACTGTGGCCCCCATGGCTTTTAACTTTTGTAGAGTATTCCAGAATGAACTTAGACAACCCTAGATCACGAGTACATGACCACTTTCTGCTAGTATTAATTGAGTCTTTAATGTGTTTAGACTGCAGTCAGATAGAATGATGAGAAAACTGAAGGCGAGATAACAGTGTGTGGTGATAATATGGAGACAAGCATTTAGAAAAGTCACCATATCTGAGGTGAAAGATGCAGAAGGACGGCAATTTTTGTCTGTGTTTTGTTTTCAATAACTTTTTTAATTATCCTGTGATATTCCTTTGGTGGAGACGAACATGGTTTTCACTGATAGCAGTTAGCCCGCTGCCATGTTGTTTTCAAAATGATTTTCCAATAGAATATGATTATCACACCATGAGCCTCAATGCTGGCACTTTTTTAAAAAATATTTTCTTGATTATGTTACTATTTTAGAGATTTTTTAATTAAGCTGAAATGCTATCTAATTTGCAGGAACTGAAAACTTGGGAGAATGAAGCTGCTTTGGTCTTTTCTAGCACTCCTTGTGCTGTCAACACACCTTTGCTGCTGTGAAGAAGTCCACACTGAAGAGGCACCTGACTCTGAAGAACCTGTTGAGACTGGTGAAGATGCCAGTCACTCCCCAGATGAGAGAAAGCCTTGTGCTAACTGGATGGGTGGAGTGCCAGGAACTCCTGGACACAATGGTGCCCCAGGTAGAGATGGAAGAGATGGCCGTGATGGACCAAAGGGTGAAACTGGAGAAGCAGGTAAAGATAGATGAGTCCAGCGAATAGATTAAAGGAAGTAAAATCACTATCTTCTGTCAAGTGAGACAGGATAAGTCAAACTATTTGTCTAGGGAACCAATAAAAGAATGCATTAGTTTCTGATATTAAAATTGGGTTGGTCTGGTGAATTGATTAATATGCATTAATTTGACAATCCTTTTCTAAAAGGAATAAACTAGCACTTGATGGTGTGACAGACTGCAGAAATCAATATATAGAGAATGATACACTGTTGAAGACTAACTTGAAACTGAAAAAAATGAATCTTTATTGATATACTTTAGCATAATTAATTTTAAGCATCCCCATAAAAATCAAATCATATTGTAAGACTTTAATACAAATAAATGAGCAGCTACCAGAAGGAGACCACTGTGTCATTATTGCTTCTCCTTTAAATTTGTGTTCTGTATGAGTCAGATAAAAATAGTCATCCAAAGCGATTAAGAAAGTTTCTCCTGTTCAAGAGCAGTGCTTTTTAAAACATCTGCCATTTGTGCTGTGCCCCTTAAAAATTTTTTCTAAAGTTTTTTTTAGGTTAGTGAGAGGAGTTAATGTCTTAGCAGTTACTCATCATGCATTTAAATAGTTTAAGTGTTTTAATTATTAAGTATTAAGAATGTCTTCAAAATGATAGAAGTCATGGGTGTATGGAGAATATATAATGCAGATTAGAAATGTGTAATATAAATTAGGATAATGGCAAAGGCATACTAAGTCAGATTTTGCTACTGTAGGCTTCAGACATGACATCTGGGTACTGTAACCTCCGCAATTCTCTTCAAGAACGACTTTCACAAGCATTAGTGCTCATGCCTCGCACAGCCATAGTTCTGAATTCATACCCTGGCCTAGGCATTGTCTGTGTGGATTCTGCACTCTTGCTCCCCACTATCTTATAATATTTTTTTTCCCCCAAGCACTCTCTCACATACCAAACATGTGCAGGTTAAAACCAGTATCCCAACCATGCTTTGGTTCATGTGTGCTGCTAAGGAAGGCTCCAGCTTCCCACAACCCTGTAATGGAACAAGCAGTTTGGCAAAATAAACAAATGAATAAATAAAAGAACACAAGTTCCACATCACATCTGACAGACAGCTTGGATAAAGGAGTCTGATGAATTAATTGATTAATATAATAATTTGATATTCACACAGGACTGCCTTTATGATTTGCTTGTAGTTTTTACACTATATAAAGACATCATTGCACTAGGAGTATTATTTTTTATATCTACGTATTACAATATATATATATTACATATCTGTTTTATGCACTTTCATTATTGACGCTTACGTCAAAACAGACCACAGATAATGAGATATGATATGGGCTACCTTGTGGTGAATAAAGATTAAAAATGGAAGCAGTTTGAAGTCCAAACTGTAATAATAGATTTCTAATGATAGTATGCAGTGTAGAAACTATTCTTTTAATGTCTTAGGACGTTAGATAAACTCATTCGGCATGGTGTTCTTTCACAATGAATGTTACTGAAGAAAGATTATATTTCATGATAAAGTATGCTATGTAGCACTTTGAATGGAACAAACTACAGACTCATAATCTTTTTCGAGATTACATGTCCTAATAATATGACATCACTCCAGACATTCAAGCAAGGCAATCAGTTCAAACTTTCATCAACCTGAGCCCCAAGTCCTGTATTGACCGGCAGAAAACGTCCAATTTTGAAATCAGCATTTCTTCTCAGGCAAGTTCCAGTGAGTGGCATGATAAAACTAAGATAAAATGACAGCCCGTTGCATTGCTACACTTATCTCTCGTTAGGATGTTATAGCGAAATCCAATTGTTCCATTTGAATAAAACAACTGAAGTTCTTTGTTCAAAGTAAGTCTTAATTCAGTCACCTTCTAGGGCAGAAGGCAGTTCAGCAATGCTCCATTTAGCCCCACTGTTGTTTTATAAAATACATTACAAAGTTTTCTTGGTCATAACAAAAATTTGCTTGTGAGCATGAGAACGCTTTGTGCTCTAGGAACCAAGTTACCCAAACTATTCTATAAAATTTTTATTTACCACTCTGATCATAAAATAGGTCATTACGATAGCAATCGATGAGAAGAATTTATAATTAATTGCACAATTAGGGTATTTGAGGGTTCCTCTAGAGTGCCTCTTTATCTTGTACAATTTGGCTCAAAAACTAATCAGCCCATCGTCATCTCATTATAGGCTTAAGTTTTGAGTGTGGTATTTTTCTATTCAGCCATTTTAGCTCTAGACCGTCCTCAAGAAACTGTGACACATACACACACACACACACGCGCACACAAATAGACACACACCCATCAATGTCAAGATCAGTCGAAAACAGTAGATCAAAATACTTGAAGAATGTAAAGTTTTCACTCCTGCCCCATAGATCAGGGGTCGCCAGCTCCGGTCCTGCAGGGCAGCACAGTGACTTCATGTTTTCATCCCAACCCTTTTCTTAATGAGCGACCTGTTTTTGCTGCTAATTAACTTCTTTTGAACTAATTTTAACTGACTTGCTCTTGAAGACTCAGACCCCTTCATTGTTCCTTTTTCCTTAATTAGTAGCCAAACAATAATGAGATACATAATGAGCCAAAACAACTGGTGTCCATCATACAATATCTGAAAATAAAAAAAGATGAAGGTCTCAGGAAGGTTAATCTGTTCAGGTCCTCAAAACATTTTAACAGTGCTCTTAGAAAAGAGAAAATCAACAATTTTGGAAATGCACCACAAAAGCAGCAGCAAACCACAAAATTAAAGAACAGGTTTAATTAATGACAAGAACTGGCACCTCATTAAGCAGCTGGTTGGAGTGAAATTGGTTGGAGTTTGAGGCCCTGACTTAGTTGGCCTTCTGTTGGCTCATTCACTTCACATTTCATTTCTGTTTGGGTGCCATTTAAGAAAAGAAATGAAGCAATTCAGAGGAACGATGAAGAAATTCAGGGGAACAAATCTTAAAAAGCAATTCAATTAAAATTGAAAGTTAATTAGCAGCACAAACAGGGCACTCATTAAAAAAAGGATTAGAATGAAAACTTGCGGCCACGGTGGTCCTCCAGGACCGGACTTGGCGACCCCTGCCATAGATGATAGGTTAGCGATATCATGCCTAAAGGGACTACGAAACCTTAAATCCACTGGTGTAGCTAGAAATCAATTTCAAGATTGGCCAAAGTATGAAGTGTGGGGTCAAATTGAATCTGGAATTTAAAGAGAATGTTTTAATTTGGGGTAGCACTAGCGCTGCTGCCTCGCAGTTAGGAGACCTTGGTTTGATTCCCAGGTCCTCCCTGCGTGGAGTTTGTATGTTCTCCCCGTGTCTGCGTGGGTTTCCTCCGGGCGCTCCGGTTTCCTCCCACAGTCCAAAGACATGCAGGTTAGGTGGAATGGCGATTCTAAATTGACCCTAGTGTGTGGTTGTGTTTGTGTGTGTCCTGTGGTGGGTTGGCACCCTGCCCGGGATTGGTTCCTGCCCTGTATTGGCTGGGATTGGCTCCAGCAGACCCCCATGACCCTGTGTTCGGATTCAGTGGGTTGGAAAATGGACGGATGTTTTAATTTTGAGAATGGTCTTAAAAATTACTAGACCTCTTTAGGTCTCAGAGTACTATATTTTAAATTGCGTTAATTCTGTGTTGCTTACTTGCCTTATATAACCAGCCAGCAATGCCTTTCATTAAAGTAATTGACATGTTATTTTATTTTAAGTGCAGCAGAGATCTGAGCTCAAAACATAGCAATCATAAACATGGGACACACAACCAATTGGGAAGGCCAAACAAGGAATCAACATTGAGTAAACAAGGATTTGTTATCAGTTAAAACAAAATGATTTGTTTCCTTATTTTGTGATTTTGATTATCTTTATTTGTATTTAAATTCACCTCGTTCTTAAATAAGATGACATTATCACAACACTAATTGCTGCAAGACACCATTGCAATAGGGATATGTCTTTAGACGAAAAGCCAAACTCACACCATGACAAAACTTACTAAGTGACAAGCAATCATGTAAATAATAAATAAAATATTGAATATAGAAAGCACATTGTTGAAAAGAATTGTTCAGAATAAGGCTAAATACATTTATTTCAGAGGGGATACATTGAAAATTGTTGTTTATATTTAAATTATATGTGTGCAAACTGCAGTATTTCTGTCTGTTAGTTTTTGTGCTGCTTTGTATTACTGTGTTTTGTATAAATCTATGGTGTGCTAGAAGCAACACTTGGAGGTGGATCCATATACCTCAAGTAACCATTTCCTACTCCTTCTTTTTACTTCAGGTCCTGCAGGTGAGAAAGGAGATATGGGGGAAGCTGGTATCCCAGGCCCTGAAGGACCTCGTGGATTTCCTGGAACCCCAGGACTAAAAGGAGAAAGGGGTGAGACTGCAATGCTTTATCGTTCTGCCTTCAGTGTGGGCTTGACAGATCGCATCCCTCTCCCCAATGTGCCCATTAAGTTCAGCAAGGTCTTTTACAATGACCAAAGGCACTATGATGACAGCACTGGCAAGTTCCGCTGTGTCATTCCAGGCGTCTACTATTTCAGTTACCACCTCACAGTCTACCTAAAAGATGTTAAAGTTAGCTTGTATAAGAATGACAAGACCGTGATGTTCACCTTTGACCAGTTTCAAGAGAATAATGTAGACCAAGCCTCTGGTTCAGTTGTCTTCCACTTGAACTCAGGAGATGAAGTGTGGCTGCAAGTGTATGGAGAAGAAGGCTATGCTGGAATCTATGCAGATAACCTCAACGATTCAACCTTTTCTGGATTCCTTCTCTACCCTGATATGAAAGTATCAAATGGAGACCGTTAAGTATAAATGTGGAGAGGACATGCCAGCTTTACCATCTTCTAATCTGTTTCATTCAATAGCAATAGAACATTCTGTCAACGAAAAAGAGGAACCAAGGGTGTGAATGTCACTCCTTAAAGTTGATGGCTATTTTCTGTTTGTGTAAAAGTAATTGAGGTCTCCTGGGTAGGTTATGCAAAGTGTACCAAAGAAAAGAAATGGTTCTCCTTTCATATTTTATATGATTTTGGCTTCTTTTCTATATTTGGATGCAAGAAAGCAAACTGCAGTCTATATTCTCTGTTTCTTTGTATTTTTTCAGCATTTGCACAGTAATTAAGAAATAAACATATGGCAGAAGATGCAGCTCTCATATTGCGTATCTCCTGACAAGGGTTGCTTCATTGGCTGCTGCACATACACTACCAACCTAAAAAAAAAAAAGCTGATCTTATTCATGTAGGGGATTGGTCTTCTTATGTGCATGGTAGTGGTGGCAGTGACTGCACTTGTTTGCAAAGCAGCTGTCTAGGCGTGTCTTTCTACTTCAGATTCAAATCTTTGGCCTTTGACCAAGCTTGCTGCACATCAAAATTCTGACAGATACTAGCACAACAACACTCCTGACTCTTTATCATGTTCCATCCATCCATTATCCAACCCGCTATATCCTAACTACAGGGTCACGGGGGGTCTGCTGGAGCCAATCCCAGCCAACACAGGGCGCAAGTGAATGATTCAATTCAGGTTGTTGATCAGAATGTGAACATAAAACACAGTCTTTCTCTGTCACAATGGCACAGTCGACTGAGGTCTGATGTTGTAGGTGATGTCAATAAATTATGTTAACTGGAGTTTTTAGATCTGTATGCATTTCAAGTTTCAGTAGCAGCATTTCATCTTAAAAGTTAGTGTAATAATATCAGAAACTGGGTAATGCTAAAATATGTCTATTACAGCAGCAGCTAAACCTTGGTTGGCATTCTGTCACTAAGCATGCATACTGTATACACACACCAAGAAAAGGCAATTCATGAATCTAATATGCATTAAATAAGGAAAGAGAAAAGCCATATTTAAATGGAGAATAAGTACGGAAGGATACAATTTTAATTTAGCCGAAAGCATCATATAGAGTACAGCCAAACCCCTTCTTTTTCTGAAAGTGCTTTTTCTAGTAGAAAGTGGTGAGGAGCAGGATACTTACTGGGTACAAAGCAATAGTGAACCATGGACGGGATGCCGGTCAATTGTCAAGAGCACACACATTCATGCCAGTAGAGTCACCATATAAAGTAATATGTGCGTCATCATGAAACTGGAGTATCCAGAGAAAATCAGGCAAACCCCTATAGACAAGGATTTAAACCTAGCACACTGGAGTAGTAAAGCTGTAGCACAAACCCCTGCAATGCACATGTTAATTCATCCAACTTGAACCTGCTTTTTTTGGCCTTTAAGGTTGAAACCAAATCTTGGAGGGAAATCAGTGCACTGTAGGAAACACTCAAGCACAAAACTAGCGCTTACATATATAAGAAGTCTTATTTACAATTACAGATTAATATAACATACCAATTAGGTAAACCATTTGGTCCATCAAGCTCACTTGCTGAGCTAATAGCTAACTTGTCCCGATATTTCATCCAGATAACATTTAAAGGTTATAAAAGTTTCTGCTTTAACCACATGCTTTAGTAGTGTGCTCCAGGTTCCCACAGCCATTTGTGTGAAAAAGTGTATCGTGAATGCCACACTCCTCCTTACTTATCCCTCAGTGTCCCCAAGTATGCAGTTAATTATTTAATTCAATTAATTCTAGAGATAGAGAGACAAGTATAAATTTCTTAAACACAGAGATCAGATGATTTGTTTTATATACATACATGTTAAAAAATACCCTTTAAAGAGTGCTGGCTGTGCCCTTTTATTAATGTTTAAAAAAAAGGTCAGTCTTCCACCCATTTGTTTTGAAATTAATGGTGGGTAGCAAAAGGCTACCTTGAATATTTATGACTAGGGCTGTTGGAAAACGTCTGGAAAATGTAAATGCCATCAGCTGACAATGAGGCAACAAGAATTCTAACTAAATTGCGTCATTAGTAACATTTTCTTTGGTCCTTATTTTTAATTGGGGCCTGTTTTTAGCAGTACACTTGCATAAGTATGGTACAGAATCTTACCAAATCTAGATTACAAGTAACAAAAATGCTAAATATTGAATTCAACATCTCTAGCGTCAAAGGGTTTGAATGTAAACAGTAGCAATCTATAGCCAATCAGAAAGAAACTGAAATTCCGATTCATGTTTTTTTGCTTGTTTGTTTTATCTGATAAATCCTCACATAATAACAAAAAGTCTAGAGTCCTCCCTTTATACAAGACCAGCTTTTCCAGTTTTGCAGTAAAGTTCAAGATTCATTGTATCATGACAAAATTGACCCTTTGTATAATGTAATTTGTAAAGGGGATGTTAAACTAATCAAAATAAGTTAAATAGTTTTAAACCAATTCATTTTCTAAACTTGTTTTTCCATTACAGGGCCACAGGTTGCCATGATTTATTCCTCAGGACGCTGGTCCCCACATACCAACACTAACTCATAATGAGTCTTTGGACTTAAGAAGAAGCAAGACTAACCAAATAAAAATCCACGCGTACAAAGAGAGGACATACAAGTAATAACAGTCCGGAATAAATTCAGTAAATGAATAAAATCAATACACCACTTGTTAAGCAAATTGGCATCTGCAGACCAGCAACACACGAGTGACAGTAGGTGTATGCGACTGTCTCAAGTAATCTACCGACATCCTGTGCAGAGTTGGTTTCTACCTTGCCCCCAGTTCTTCTGGGACAGGATGTGCACCATGCAACCCTAAATGGGACTAAATGGATTGTAACCTGTAGAGGGGGGATTGGGGGCACTGTACCCCAAACCCAAAATATAGTAATGCCCAGCACACATTTTAGGACAAAATAAAAGGTATTAATTTATCCTCAAGATATTTCCAACAATCATCTTCCTAAGGTCAGCCAAAATACACAAAATAAACAAATTCTTCCCCCCTTCTTCCTCCTGTGGAATGTTGCCCAGAGAAGTCTCTTTTTTATGTCGGACCCAGGAATGCCTCCAGGGCCATGCCATGTCTTCTGGGAAGTACTTCCAGGTCATAACAAAAAGAGGAAGGTCCCCACTCACCCTGACAGCGCCATCTATTGGAAAGTAAAGACACTGACAGGGCTGCACTTCTGGACTATTACAATCATCCCTGCAGTTGTCCTGAATGGGCCCTCATGGGAAGACCATTGCCACCTGGTATATTGGGGACTGAACTGCTCCCGACTCTTGGCCATCATTGGTCCTTCCATTACTGGATACCAATGAGACACAAAGTTATATTCTTGTTCCACTGGCCATTCTGACTGTCGTTCCTCACCAGCTACCTGTCTGGGCTTCAAACTTATTCACTTTCCCAGCCAGGATGCCTGTCCTCCTCCAACAGGGTTCATTGATAAGTGGATAAATTAATTAATAAAGTTTTAAATTAATCCATCCATTTAATTAACTTTCTTAATCGAATTACTGGGTCTCATGAAGCCAGGATTTAACCTGCTAGCATCAGGTATAAGGTAACAACTATCCCTTGTAGCCAGGTTCAGGATTAATAGCTCCAAATCTGGGGTACCAACCAGGTCTCCCCATTTAATGCTCAAAGGTCGAACAAAAAATAAACACACTTGGGTGTACTTGGCCTCTAAGTACTTGGGCTGAAAACAAACTAAATCAGTTGGCTAGTTAGCCACGGGTATCGGTTCAGTTTCTCAGGAGCTCCGTCTGGCAGGTAGCTTTTGTGAAAATAGAGGCTTCCTACTATGTTGACCTCTAGCACAAAATCATTTTACACTGTTTTGGAGCTAAGACTTAAACTACAAATCCATATGAATAGTAAGTATCCTGTCTTGGAGGTGATAGACAACATGTTACATTTGTAGAAAGTTACATTCATATAGCCTGGTGTACTGTGAGTAGCTAGCACATATAAATAAGAAGTTCACTGTACTGTTTAAAAATGACAATAATGATCCCATAAACCTATACAAGTATATCACCCAGTTCATTTTATTTAGACTGATTAACTGTTTCATTGATAACAATCAGTTATTATAACAGGCCAGTAAAAAGATTTTAAACTTTAAACATGCCAAAATTGAGGTTGTGAAATAAGATTGGCCATGGAATGTAAAAAAGACCCATCTATTAATGATTGAAAAGCAATATATTACTTTATTGTATAAGTAAGTTTATTTTATCTAAGCAGTTCAGTGATTTTTATTGATTTTTTTTCAGACTTACATACCTTGCATATTTGAAAAATTTAAAGTACAATGTTATAAAATAAGGATTTTTTTCATGCAGTGAGAAAGCAAACATGAAGCTTATCTGGAAATAACTTCTGGATTTAGTTTTTTTTTATCCACAAATCCTAGCAATAGGAGAAGTGCTTTATCTAAAACAAAATGTCTTTGCATATGTTCTTACTTACCCTTAGCCTGTTCTGAAAAAATAACCTGTACAGTCTTTTACAGAAAGGCAGAGGTTGAACACAGGTTAGTGTTTTAGGAGACATTCTAGAAAGATGCAATTCCACCTTGAACATGGACAGTCATCGGCAGTGCTGTAAAGGATACACATTAGCTAAAGTTAAATTTTTTAAGAAGTGAACCATGAGGGCATTTTTGAGCTTCTTCCTCTGTTGGGGCAGAGTGGTGGCTCCGTGGCTAGGGATTTGCACTGGTAATCGGAAGCTTGCCGGTTCAAATCCTGTAAATGCCAAAAGTGACTACTTCTTTGGGCCCCTCAGCAAGGCCCTTACCCTGCAATTGCTCTTTTCCGGGTATGATGTTAATCTGCATCCAGCCCTGCATGTAGGCCCTCCAACCTGCAGGGAAAAACCTGGGGGTTGGTGGCAGAATTGGCACTCCGGCCACCATAGAAAAAAAACTCACACTGGTTCCATTCCATCTAAACTAGTGTGGTGCTGAGGTTGCACTCGGGTCCTAATCTGGAATCTTGAGATGATTTGTCATGTGGTGGGTGCAGCAATCCGCTGTATCAGCACAAGCTCTTAACCCCTCTCTCCTCTCTCTTCCTCTGATGCATGGAAAATGTATAAAAAATTCCAGAAGGTGGTGATTGTCGGATTCCAATCACATGGCCAGAGACATCTTGGTTTTCTGACATGTTGAACTTCAGGCTCTCGTACGCATTGGTGTGGACGCTTAGGTTAATCTGGCTGAAGTTCTTACTCAGAATGGGCAAAAACAGCACAGTTTCCATATTCAGGGTCAATGGTTAACATTTTAAGGCAGCTTTGTCGTGGCTTTAAGGCAATGTACTTATAAAGTGCAAAAGATACAAAGTGTGAGCAGATAGGCAATTGCTTCCCACCAAGACAAAACTTGAAAATGAATGTGTTTTGCTAGGTCACCAAAGAACAGATTGATTTACAGTACCTATCCATTACAATGGCATTGCCCAATGTTTGGGATATCTCAAGGTGGAACGGAGTCCACAGGAAAATATATCCATTTCCCTGTGTGACTAAGGTTTTCTCAGAGATAGTAACCCTATTACAAGTCATTGAGATGCTAAAAATGAGGGTCAGTGAGTCTTGGACTTTTTAAGAAAGAAAACAATCAGTGCTGTCATGTGGTCAGTAGCTACCAAGGGACAGTGTTGTGGATTGGTCAGTGGGATTTTAAGGTGACCCGATAACCCTGAAAGTAACTCCAGAAAGTTATATAAAATTAGATCTTTGCCAGGATCAACTTAAAACCTGAAGAAGAAGCAAAAGGAAAGACTTGCTGGATGGAGTAAAGAAATAAAAATAGATGTTGGGGTGGCACGGTGGCGCAGTGGTAGCGCTGCTGCCTCGCAGTTAGGAGACCCGGGTTCGCTTCCGAGTTTGCATGTTCTCCCCGTGTCTGCGTGAGTTTCCTCTGGTCGCTCCGGTTTCCTCCCACAATCCAAAGACATGCAGGTTAGGTGGATTGGTGATTCTAAATTGGCCCTAGTGTGTGCTGGGTGGGTGTGTTTGTGTGTGTCCTGCGGTGGGTTGGCACCCTGCCCAGGATTGGTTTCTGCCTTGTGCCCTGTGTTGGCTGGGATTGGCTCCAGCAGACCCCCGTGACCCTGTATTCGGATTCAGCGGGTTAGAAAATGGATGGATGGATGGATGTTAGTGGGTCTGCGGTGGGCTGGCGCCCTACCCAGGGTTTGTTTCCTGCCTTGCGCCCTGTGATTGGCTCCAGCAGACCCCCGTGACCCTGTGATTAGGATATAGTGGGTTGGATAATGGATGGATGGATGTTAGTGGGTAAAACATATTTTCAGTAAAGCAGAAGTGATAATATTTTTTTTCCTCCCCCTGGTTAGCTCACCTTTTGGTGAATTACAGTAAAATAGCAATTATCTCTATACTTTATACTTTGGTGTTGGTGCTGGCACTGTTCTACTATTATTTTGCTTGTTAGAGTTCATCAGTGAGTTAAGTATTAATCCATGAGGAAAGTATACAGACAATTCTAGATTTTAAAAGCTATGTAGGACAAAATATAATATACTGACAGTCTAGGGGCTAAGAAGTTCGATTTAAACTCACTGGATCCCTGCGTCCTAAAAGACAAATTTATCCCGGCAGGGTGAATTCATATGGTTTTCCCCATGAAAGATGCAATATAAAGACAGGAATTCTCAGCACATGCTAGGAAATTTTTCTTCAGTGTTCCAAGTGAAATATTTCTGGAAGTTAAATCCATGTGACTTCTGAGGCAATTTGTCACGTTCCCTCTTGACGGCAGCAGAGGTCAGTCAAAGCTAATAAACTGCACACTCTTTCAGTGAAAGGCACCTGCAGTTCTGGCAGTGCTGACCTCCAAAGCTTTTTGTTGAGTTAAGCATATCAAGGAAGAACATCAATTAAAAGGAAGATGAATACTATTTTAATAAAGCTCTACATAGTGCAACAAAATAAATTATAGTGTTTGAAAATGTTGATGATCTATCTATCTATCTATCTATCTATCTATCTATCTATCTATCTATCTATCTATCTATCTATCTATCTATCTATATGAGGAAACAGTCAGTCAGTCATTATCCAACCTGCTATATCCTAACACAGGGTCACAAGGGTCTGCAGGAGCCAATCCCAGCCAGCACAGGGAGCAAGGCAGGAAAATAAACCCCGGGCATAATTGTAGAACCTCTGCCAAACTGTAGAAAAGGAGTCAGACATGCCTGAAGACCTCGGCTAGCTAGTAGCCTCTCCTCTAATGGCCATTCTACAAATGAGTCAGTGCTGGGCCGGCCAATCTGATGAATGGACCCTTCTACCCAATGATTCCAATGCTCCTTTATCTGAGATGCCTTTTCTATAGACAAGCATACATTGTAGTAGAGCAGTGACACCAAGTGCCACATGAGGGTACCGAGAAGAGAAACAGGGTTGAACTATACCCTAGTAAGTAGTGTGGTTGTCATCAATAAGGGGCTACATAATAGACTTGAGCACACTGTCTTCTACCAAACGCTCATTGTCCTCAGTGAAGAACATCCCACCCTAACCCCATCATTACTAAGATCAGCACCTCTGTAACCGTTACTTGAGATCAAGCATTGCCCCACAGGTTCAAAGGTCTGTCTTAGACTAAGTGACTTAACCGGCTGAGTTAAGAGAAATGTCAGTACAGGCAACTAGTGACATTGTTAACTATGGGGTCAATGCTATCACTGCACAATAAAAGGTTTGCATGTTGACTACTGTTAATTTCTCCTCTCCTAATGAGCCACCACTATGACAGTACATACAATATACTGTAATATTATGTTCATAGCAACCACCAAATGGTGTGATTCCTGCACACAAAACCTCAGAATGAGAGTACAGACCTCAAACTAGCAAGCAAAAGACAACCTAACCTGGAACCCAAATGGCTGGCTTCTAGCCTGCACAAGCCCAAAAATGGTGCTGTGGATTTTACACTTAAAGTCTCAAAAATGTCCTTAAAAGAAGAGAAAGAGAAACACATTTGAAAAAACTGTTGCTCCCAAAGGACAAAAACAACAAAGTTCCTAATGTTTAAATATTTATTATAGACCTTGCCAAAAAAGGAAAATAAATGTAATGACTTTAAGGATAATGACTGTATAAAGGTCACCTCTTACAGCTCTGGTTTATTAATGTTTAATTGTGAACTATGTGCTTTCTTTCATGGGCTTTTAAGATAAGCATTTCTGGTTTGGTCGTTCCTCTTTTTCATATCTGAATTTGACCTTTCATTTATTTTCTTCTAGTCCTTCCTCATAAAGAGTTTCTGGCTTTAATTTTAACTTTAGTGCAACAGTACCTAAAATTAATGAAATAACAAGACAAGGCACCTTTTGTCAAATCCTGTATAAGTGAATAAAGAAAACAAATTTGAGTCTTCCTCAGACTGGAGAGGCAGATCCAGGTGGCCAGACCTGGGAAATGATTTTTAAGGAGAGCAGCTGTCAATATTATTTTCTGCAGAAGGAAGAAAAGAGAATCCATTATCACATAGCGAATAATTACCATCACCAAGGCCCTTAAAATGTCACCCATGTGCACAAGTGTGACACAAAGCAACAGTCAAAGCCAATAAATCCAATAACATAAATCATAAACAAGCATCAAAAACAAAGACACAATGGCAAAGCTGTTGATCTCTCCAAAGCTTTGGTTTAAGTACTACTAGGTTAGCACCCTAGCTGCCTAATTAGATGGCCCCACATCCTTTGGTACAATATACAGGAGTCAGGGCAGATAAACAAAGCTAAAACAGAGAAACTTAATATAACACAACATTGAAAAAGAAGTAACAAATAGAGCAGGTCTGGTCAGGTCAGGTCAGGTTGAGGAGGATGCACTGGTACAGCACATTGCCACACCTACCACATGATGAAACAGCTCGTGATCTTGGTTGACATCTCTCCAGGCAGACACAAGGTTCATTCCCACCTCAAGGAAATGACCATCTATCTGCCCCTGCCAGGCGGGTAATGCAAGTAATGTGTCTCATTTGAGACTCCGTGAACAACCGCTCGTTAGACATAAAGTCAAACTTAAGGCTACCAAAATATTCTCTGAATAGACACAGTACAGATGGAGTCCAGTCTTCATCTCATCTCATGTCTTGCAAACATACAGCAAAACAGGAAGCATCGGGATTCTAAAGACTTGGACTTTCATCCTTTAGCAAAGATATCGGGAGCTCCACATCCCTTTTCCAGTGACCCCCCCATGCTCTCCCAATCTGTCTACTGACTTAATAGGAAGAGTTATCAGAGACATGAATATCTCTCCCGAGATAAGCAAACCTTTTGACAAGTATGACATTCTCTATGCAGACACACACTGCTGATGAGTGTGCACAAGAGGTCATTAAAGGGCTAGATTTTAGTTTTTATCCAGCCTAGACACTCAGACTCCTTGCTCAGTCTCTCTAGAGCCCTGATCAGAGCCTCCATTGACTCTTCGAAAATCACCACACCATTGGCAAAGTCAAGATCAGTGAATCTTTCTTCACCAACAGATGCCCCACAGCCACTGGATCCCATGACCCTGTCCAACACCTAGTCCATGCAAGCATTGAATAGAGTTGGAGCAAGAGCACACCAGGGACAAACCCCAGAATCAACTGGAAAAAAAAACAGAGGTTCTGTCTCAACTCTGCACAGCACTCACAGTACCAGTATATAGGCTGGCCATGGAACCCACCAACTTCGAGGGGATGCTGCAAAGTCTCAGCATGCTCCACAGGGCAGCTTGATCAACTGAGTAAAATGCTTTATGAAAATCGACAAAGGCTTCAAAGAAACTCTGCCAGTATTCATATTTGTGCTCAGTGCCAGGATGTAGTCGATGGTAGACTTCTTAGGCGTAAAACCCGACTGCTCTGGTCGCTGGTAGGTGAGCAAGTGATCGCAAATCCTATTGAGGATAACACTAGCATGGACCTTACCTGGCACTGAGAGCAGTGTTATCCCCATGTAGCTGCCACAATCTTGGCAATCACCTTTCCCTTTCCAGGTAGGGATGACAAGTCCTGTTTTCCAGTCAAATGGGATGACGCTCATCTCCCAAATAGAAGCAAAAATTGCTTGGAATGCAAGGAGGACATCCTTACCACAATCCTGGATACCACCGATTACTGTAGCCTTTCCTACCCTCAGCTGGCTCACCACCTGTGCAATCTCAATGAGATTGGGTAGTTCTCAGCTAAATGGAGAATCAGCCTCAAGAACCACAGACCCAGAGATGCCCAACATCTTAGCACCATAAGGACCGTTCTATCACTGTGACTCTCTGAAAAACAGATGTGCATAATGCTTCAGATCTTCTGTAAGTAGGACATGGGTCACAAGACCACAAATGATGTGATACTTGCTCACAGATTCCTCTAACAAAAGACTCCTTATCTGCCCTCAGAGCTCTCACAGCCGTCTTTCTCAGTTCCCGGTACAGACCAGAGTTGCCATCAAGCTGTGCACTGCAGAGTGCCCTACGAGATGAAACACCTCCTTCTGAGAACACCAATAACACTCACACAATCCTCAGCAACCGTCAAAGTCTTCTCATGAAACATCTCAAACATCACATTAGGACAGGCAGTTGCAATTAAGTCTACAAGTTTCACACATAAAACGTGTGCAAACTCATTAGAAATATCCTGATCTTGGAATATGGCCAGGTCCAACCTCATTCTCCAAGTAGGTGGTAGTCTACAGGATCTAAGCTGGATCTTCAGAGTAGCAACAACAAGTCTGTGGTCAGAATTAACAAATTGAGCACTTCTCCCTGCAGGAGCATCCAGCATCTGCCCACAATGATGTGATTGATCTCCTTAACCACACCACCAGTATTAGAGTACCAAATCCAAGGATGCAGCTTAGGGTGCTAGAACAAGGATCCAGAGATCCACAGCCCCTGACCTATTGCAAAGTCAAGGAACATGGAGCCACTTTCACCATGGTCGCCAGACCCATGGGAGCCAATACAATCCTCAGAGCCAACCCTGACAGTGCCAGTGGTCATATTGAGGTCATCCATGTCCTTAGGAGTGTCACCTTGTAGGCACCCATCAACCAACAAGCGAAGTTGCGCATAAAATGTCTCCCTTACTGAGACACAGGTGGAGCACACACTGAGACAACAGACAAGGCACCCATATAGTGCCTTCATCTGAGTTTATTTTATTTATTAATTTATTTATAAAGCACATTAAAAAAACAACATCAAGGCTGACCAAAGTGCTGTACAATAAAAAAAAAAGAAAAACCAACATATCAGGCACACAAAACCGAAGGGTAAATGAAACAGAAACACATAAACACATAAGAACTAAAAAGATTCATAATAAAACATATACAGATAGCCAACATATCATTCTGGGTTAAAAGCCATATAGCAAAATTGTGTTTTTAAATAGTATTTAAAGAAAGCTAGCGATGGAGCCTGCCTAACGTGCAACGGCAAATCATTCCAGAATTTTGGGGCTGCAACTGAAAAGGCTCGATCACCTCTGAGTTTGCATCGTGCCTTGGGAACACATAAAACCATCTGGTCTGCTGACCTGAGAGAGCGAGACGGTATGTAAGGGTGCAGCAGTTTCGACAAATAAAGTGGGGCACAACCATTAAAAGATTTAAAAACAAATACAAGGATCTTAAAATGGATTCGAAAACAAATTGGAAGCCAGTGAAGGAAAGTCAAAATCGGGGTAACATGCTCATGCTTTCTTGTGCCAGTTAAAAATCGAGCAGCAGCATTTTTCACCAGCTGTAGGCGAGCAATGGAGGCCTGGCTAATACCGAAAAGAAGCGCATTGCAGTAATCTAGATAAGATGTTATAAAAGCATGGATCACTGTTTCAAGGTTGTGCTTAGACAAAACAGGCTTGATTTTTGACAGCTGCCTCAACTGGAAAAGCAAGATTTTACCACTGCGTTCACATGGTTCACATCAAGTTTTAAAGTGGAATCCATTTTCACCCCTAAATTTGTGATCATGGATTTCTCAAATTGAGCCACAGTGGAAAGGTCGATGCAGGGGGTCCCGCTGGTAGAATATTGGGTCTAAATAGCATGACTTCTGTCTTGTTCTCATTAAAATTTAAAAAATTTAACGCCATCCAACTCCTTATGTCAATAAGGCAATCAAGCAGGGGCTGGACAGAACATGGACCTTGGCACTTCAGAGGGAAATAAACCTGACAGTCATCTGCATAAAAATGAAAGGAAATACTGTACTGTGTTTCCGAAAAATAGCACCAAGTGGCAGCAGGTACAAGGAGAACAGGAGGTCCCAGGATGGAGCCCTGTGGTACCCCCAAGGGAAAGGCAACAGAGGTGGAAGTAAAATCATCAATGCTTACACAAAAACTTCTATCTGAGACATAGGACCTAAACCATTGGAGAGCTAAACCTGTGATGCCCACCCACTGCTTCAGCCTGGAGATGAGGATCTCATGGTCTGTAGTGTCAAAGGCAGCTTTTAAATCCAAAAGCATAAGTAGTACACAGTCACCAGAGTCCACTGTTAAAAGAATATCATTAAAAACCCTTAACAGAGAGGACTCAGTGCTGTGGTGAGTTTTAAACCCAGACTGGAACACTTTCAGAACTGCATGTTCATCCAGAAAGGACTTCAGTTGGGTATAGATGACTTTTTCCAAGAGTTTGGACAAAAAAGGTAGCATGGAAATAAGCCTAAAGTTAGACATAACAGAGTGGTCCAGACCCGTTTTTTTCAGCAGTGGTTGCACAACAGCATGTTTAAAATTTTTAGGCACCACACTAGAGTTTAAACTACTATTAATAATTGTAAGAATAGAAGGACCCAAGGTAGAAAAGACCTCCTTAAGAAGTCGAGGAGGGACAACATCAAGGGGGGAGCCAGATGGCTTCATACTGGAAACCAGGAGAGTGATAGGCTCAAAGTGATTAAACACAGCCAAACAGGGTATTAAAATGGTTGGGTCATGAGAAGGTGGTGAAATGAGGGCCCTAGTGCTTACAACCTTCTTCAAAAAAAAGTAAAGAAATTTATCGCAACTTTCCCTAGATGCTTCCAGAAAGACAGGTTCATGAACATTAAGTACAGAACTCAATGTGTTAAAAAGTACACTGGGGTTGTGAGAGTTAGAGCCAATAACTTCAGAGAAAAAGTTTGATCTTGCAGCTTTCAAAACTTTCTAATAACACAACCAACTTTCTCTCAATATTTCAAAAGAAACCTGCAACCTGTCCTTCTTCCACCTCCGCTCAGCTCTCCTGCACTCCCTTCTATATGCACGGGTATTAGCATTTAACCACGGCTCGGAGCTGGGCTTTAGTTGCCTGTTTTTTAGTGGTGCCACAGAGTCCAGAGCAGTTTGGCAAGCAGAATTAAATTGAAGTGTTAGCTCCTCAGTATTGGAAGACACCAAGGGTTGTGAGGTCACTTCATAATTAAAAAGAGCAGAAAACTGAGCAGCCGTGGAAGATTTAAGAGCATGGCAGTGTTGAACAGGTGCATACAGTTTAGCAAATTGACGGAGAGGAACAAAATCAGTTTCATAATACACTTGTTGTAAGGAGTGACATTGGACACCGTCTGCCACAGCAATAACTACTCCCTGAGGATGACAGCCATCAGATCGACCAGACCAATAAAATGTGTTCCCACTTATAGAGATCTGGCCAGTCAGGTCTGTACACCTAACAGAGTGCCGCCACTGAACTGCAGAGTTTACAAAGCTCCTTCAACAGCAGAGAAAGATGGTTTTCATGCCGGAGAGAAATGACGTTCCATGCATCTACCTAGATGGACCATATCAAATTAGGTCTCAATTGCTGCCATGCAGTGGGCAATGCTGCAGCACCACAGATCCCCAATAGGCCTGATCCCATTGGCTCTCCAGCTGTTTCGACTCTTCTGAGGATGAGGCTCCCAAGGGCTTTCCTCCAACCCCTTCATGATGCGAGGAGCCTTCCTTTGGGTAGCTGCAACAGAGCTACTACTATGGAGAGCATTAAGTTCTGTCTGTCATTTTGGAGTTTTGAAGTTTTTATGGTTTGCTACCAACCCCAAAGTTTCCCCTACAAGTTGGAAGACCACTTGCAGGGCCAGATGTAGTTTAACATCATACCCAGGATGTGAATAGCACAATATTGCATAAATATAACATGGACAAATCCAAACCAAAGACATAACATATAGAATTAAATTTAATAAAACAAAAAAAGATTCAATAAACAAAAAAATAAACTTAAGCCCATGCAACAAACCATAATAACATCTGAAACCATTGGTAGAGCCCTTGATACTGACGTGCTAAAAGGATTTACAGTGACAGCAATGACTCGTGAAAGCCACATTCACAGTTTTATAACAAGATCTGAAAGTTGACTGCAGAAAGCAGTGATGCCTTTGTACGGGCAAGAGTACAGTTATTGACAATACACCTAAAAAGAATGTCTAGGCAAACTGCTGTCAAGAAAGGCCAAAAGCATAAAAAGCACTCGACGCAGCAAAAAAACACAATGGGGCAGGGATGCTGGACAACGATTAACTACAAGTTCAATCAATATGTGACAAGTAACATCTTATTTCAACGTTCTGTTAATTAATAAATTATGGGTGTGTTTCAGCCACAATTGTTCATTCATCCTCAAGCTCACTTAATCCAATTCAGAATCACATGAACAGTAATACGCAGCCACTTACTAATAAACAGAAATATAGTCATACAACTTTATAAATATCTTGTAATAAATTTTAATGCAGCTCAAGAAAAAGGATAAATGAAACCAGTGTGAGAGGCAGAACTGTTAGGCTAAGGAGTTAAAACTCTTCCAGTGTTAGAGAAATCCCAGTATTTAAATCAAGGCTGAAGACTCCTTAAATGAGCCCAGCAGAATCTTATTAAAAGAGTTCTTGTTTAATACTCTTAAGACTCATAATAGTAGTATTGGCCAACTGATAAAAAGCCTTTAATGTTATATTTTCTCTTTTTTGTGACTGGTGATGTCTTTCACATTTACTATCTATCTCTGAATTAAAGCGGAGGATGCAATTATCTCTCTGTTCCACAAGGCTTATTCTCACCTGGTCTAACCCGCCAGCACCGTGAGGATTATGTTTTTTGATTTCTACAGCACCTTAAATCCCATCCAGCCATCTTTGTTAAGGGGTAAGCTCAGAGATTTGCAGGTAGATGAGTCTATTGTGTCCTAGATAATGAACTACTAGTTTGTGAGGCTTAAGGACTGTGTTTCTGATTCAGATGTGAGCATTACTGGAGCACCATAAGGAACAGCATAACATCTGCAAAACCAAGGAACTGATTATTGTCTTTCACCGCAACTAACAGCCACTTCTATGTCCGGTCACAATTCAAGAAGTAAATGTAGATGTGGTCCACTCCTAGAAGTACTTAGGAGTTCACATTAATTACAGATTGGCCTCATCTTTGAACACAGGGGAATTATATAAGAAAGGGCACAGCAGGCTCCTTCTTCTTAGGAGTCTGCGTTCCTTTAATGTGAGAAGTGACATCCTTCACATCTTCTGTAACTCTGTGATAGGCCAGCATGATATGGATATGTATCCTTCTTGTGCTTCTTTTAGAAGCTACAGGAGAAGGAAAAAATACAGTTAGCACCAGTCCCCCATATTGTCTCAGAGTGGTTGCACTTACCTCATCTGAGCCTAGAAGGTGGTCCTAGGCATGTGCGTGATAATTGGAGCAAGTGCAAGTGAAGATTTTTGCTCAGGTAGACTCAGTAAGTAAAAGGCATTAATTAACCCTGCAACCTTTGGACTTCACATGTAGTACTCTAACCTCTACACTGCACTGTGGAACTGTAGGACAAGTCTCAATACTTCTGCAAGACACTTCAAATGAAAAATAAAATCTACTTTAATAAGCTTGCGATGTGCTGCCACAGAGGGCCAGTTCCACAACTGTCAACAAAAGATTCTGGAGTTCGAGTGGTGAGGATTAATTTCCAGGTTGTTCTTAATTATCCATGTGTGGTGATAATGTAAATAAGCATGATAATCCTGTAGATGGCAGTAGAGTACACATCATGAATAAAATATACATAAAAACAGTAGAAGAAGCCTTAGGAGTGGGACGCATGCCGCTAGTACTTGCATAGAGTAGCACATAGTTGGGATGTTTCTCTATTGTTTATAATTGTAATAAAGTTCACTTAAAGAACTCACAGTCTGTTCTTATTTAAGTGAACAAACAGCATACCATGTAGCATACTTTTTTTCTGATTCAAGTTGCTGGAGAGGTCCTTAGGGTGTAGCAAAACTCTGTCTATTTCATTATATCTGGATGTAACTCCAGAAAAAAATAAACCTTTATTATCTGACTGACTCAATGCCTTTAAGACTACATCACATTACGAGACATTTCCAGTGATTTTTAGTTGTACTCTTCATTTACATACTCTTAACCAGTCCAGGGCAGTCATTGACACGCTCCTGTGAAGCCTAACACCCAGCCATTCTCCCTGGACTGTAAATATGAGGCACGACCAAGTTTCATGACATTAAAACGTACTCCTTATGTCAAAGTCTTTTGACAAATTTATTATTTTCTAATTAAATGAAAATGTATATATTTTTATATATTGAAATGTTACAGGGTTATGTATGCTTCTGTAACAGCATTTTTTTAAATCTGTAAATATATTCTTTATCCATCCATCCATCCATTATCCAACCCGCTATATCCTAACTACAGGGACATGGAGGTCTACTGGAGCCAATCCCAGCTAACACAGGGTGCAAGGCAGGAAACAAACCCGGGGCAGGGTGCCAGCCCACCGCAGGGAGCACACACACACTCACACACCAAGCACACACTAGGGACAATTTAGGATCATCAATGCACCTAACCTGCATGTCTTTGGACTGTGAGAGGAAACCCACACAGACACAGGGAGAACATGCAAACTCCACGCAGGGAGGACCCAGGAAGCAAACCCGGGTCAGCTTGCCTTCACTAATTTGTTATCTCTCATCCTATAAATCCATTGTTGTCTGAAACCTATTAATACCATGAATAACCTTAATTTCTACTAACATGCATTTATTGCTATTATATAAAAAAATCCAGGGACGAGACATGACTTTTTCAGAGAGATAATTTCATGTTCCAAGAGACGAGACTTTGTGTCAAGAGATTTAACCATGCCTGGGGCCTGAAATAAAAGACAAAGAATAGCTGACAAAGTAGGACGTCATAAAAAATTCAAAAACGCTGGCGTGATACACATGCAAAGCAGGTTAGAGATAATGAAAGTACTAAAATTCAAAAGTCTCAAAAAACTGACAGTAAAGATCGCATTAGCACAAACAAACAGAAATTATTACTCTGTGAAATAACAGAACAGAGAAAAGAGATCGAATATATTACTCAGATTTAAACTTTAAGCTGGAGACTTATAGATTGTCTAATTTGTGTTGCCATCAGGGAAAAGTAGTATTTCTTTCCAATGAAGAGGCATATCCGCGAGAATTAAAAGATTTGTTGCTTGGTGAAAGTGAAATCCACATATGTGAGCGGCAGAGACACGAAGTAGCTGGTGTGTACTGCAGGCCGGGTGGGTTGGCAAGCGAAGCAAGTAGGGGGCAAAGCCCCCTAGTTAAACTTAAACAACTACATTTTCTATTATGTTTTTCCTTTATCACAATGAGGGTCCCTAAAGATAGCTGACATTAACCTATGGTATTTTCTCAAAAGGATACAATTAGCACTGCGACCTTAATGTTCCACACTCACACTTGGGCCAGTTTAGAGTTGCCACTTAAAAGAACATTCCATCCAAAAATCATATTTTTGTATTTTTATCTACCCCATGTATTTTGTAATGATGGCCGAGAAATGTTTTTAGTCTCAAGTTTTCTAAGGAAAAGACAACAAAGATTCAAATTGATCGGGGCCCAGTGGTGACCAACTGTATTGAAAAATTACTGATTTCCATGAATGGCTCTAATAATGTCAATCAAAAGGATTCTTTTGAAGTCTGAGGTGTGGAAAGATTAACTTAAGTACCTAAGGTCTAAGGTTCTAAGGTCTAAGGTTTTTGCCTTTTGTCCAATTTTAACCCCTGAAAATGGAGATTCTTTAAAACATTCTCCAGAGCCGTATACTTGCCGTTGCATTGTGGATGGGTGAAAACTTTGACCTTTGAAAACACAGCCTCTAATCAGGCCCTGATTTGTTTGTGTTTATAATATAGGCTTTTCCTGATCCCTTATCATTCCCTGATTGGTCATCCTTCATGGATATTCCAACAATATGGACATACAGGAGTTACTTACCTGTATGCATCTGAAATTCATAGAGTTTTAATGCTGCATACATGTGCAAAAGGCAAATAATTAATGCATGACTACTGTTTTATGAAAAATCCCATGGCTGGTGCCATTACCGTCCCTGCAAGGATTTTTTTGGTTAGTATAGACAAACAGATACATCATATGCATAAAAATGTAATAGTGTGGATGTCTTTAAAGGAGGGATCATTACTTAACCTTCAGCTATAACAAAGGCTGACAATCTAGTAATTGTATGTCTGATGTGTGTTCTGAGATTTTTCAGATAAGGAATACTAAACTTTCAGTGCAGGGTCATCTTAATATATAGAGACAATGGGCACTGGCCAGGAGCCCCAGGAGTATAAGATTTCATGATGTGTCTGTGTTGCATTCAAAACAGAGGTCCTAGCGCACTATTTTGCCCAGAGGCCTATGATGCTGTCAAGACTTATACTTACTAATCATAGAACCAAAAAGTGGCGACTTGCAATTAAGAATTTCATTTCATTCTGTACATGTGACAATAAGGACTCTAGAAACCTATAATTTACCATAGCATGGTCGCCATGTCAGGGGAAAACCCTATATTTTTTAGGGAGAAATCAGGATCATCAGGGGAAAAATGTAGGGAAGTATTTCATGGAAGGAATTATGGGGGACAGATACTGTATGTAACATGGGGGATTCTTAAAAAAGTCGGATTTTTTTTTAAGGTGAATTGCCTTCCTATGGAAATAGGATTTCATACCTTCCACATTTTTCCACCTACAGATGATCAATGAAAGTAAAGACAGCAATAGGGAAAATATTGAACTGTACAATAGCTGCCTATTATTGCTCCGCCTGCTCATCCTGAGACTTTTTTATAACTGGTTAGACAGAGTGGTTTGGGATTGAGCATTCTAATGCCACATCAGTCTGTACTCCCCCTGGTAATTTTTCTAACTGTACTAATACGATTGAGAGTTCAAGCTAAACCCAACAGCAAATCTAGGGCTGGTATCACCTTGGAGAGTTCTATGAAGTTGTCGGCTTAGCTTCACAAAATTAAAATCAATTCTTTTCAGTGTATTTCAGTATAACAATTACCATCTTGTAATGACAACTCCCCAAGCAACAAGGTACAGGCAGAGATTCAGCAGTAAATGTTGCAAGAAGGTAATGGCTATTATTTAAATTATTACTTTTGCTTTTGTAAAGCTTTTTGACTTGCAAATGAAACTGTAATTGCATAGTACATTTTGTGATAAGCACTATCTAGACTTACTAGTTTAAAAGTGAAGATGTCTGTTTATATCAGAGCACAGAGCGTAGCCTTTACATATTTAGGGTGCTGTTTCCATCCATTTTCCTAACCTGCTTATCTAGGGCTGGGTCACAGGGCAGCTAGTGTGTATCGCAGCAAGCATTGGGTGCACGCCAGGACTGCAGTCCGTCACAGGGTGAACACACACACACACACACACACACACACACTAGGACCAATTTAGCATTGTCAATTCCCCTAACCTGCATGTCTTTGGACTGTGTCATATGAGAGATTTAGATAGATAGTTAACGTTTATCCCCCATGGGTGGAATTGAAGAGTCGCATAGTGTGGGGGAGAAATGATCTCCTCAGTCTGTCAGTGGAGCAGGACGGTGATGGCAGTCTGTCGCTGAAGCTGCTCCTCTGTCTGGAGATGATACTGTTCAGTGGATGCAGTCGATTCTCCATGATTGACAGGAGCCTGCTCAGCTTCCGTTGCTCTGCCACGGATATCAACCTGTCTAGCTCTGTGCCTACAATAAAGCCTGCCTTCCTCACCAGTTTGTCCAGGCGTTAGACATCCTTCTTCTTTATGCTGCCTCCCCAGCACACCACCGCGTAGAAGAGGGCACTCGCCACAACCGTCTGGTAGAACATCTGCAGCAACTTATTGCAGATGTTGAAGGACGCCAACCTTCTAAGGAAGTATAGACGGCTCTGACCTTTCTTACACAGAGCATCAGTATTGCCAGACCAGTCCAGTTTATCATCCAGCTGCACTCCCAGGTATTTATAGGTCTGTACCCTCTGCACACAGTCTCCTCTGATGATCACAGGGTCCATGAAGCGCCTGGGCCTCCTAAAATCCACCACCAGTTCCTTAGTCTTGCTGGTGTTCAGGTGTAAGTGGTTTGAGTCACATCATTTAACAAAGTCATTGATTAGCTTCCTATACTCCTCCTCCTGCCCACTCCTGATGCAGCCCACAATAGCAGTGTCATCAGAAAACCTTTGCACGTGACAGGACACCGAGTCGTATTGGAAGTCCGATGTGTATAGGTTGAACAGGACCGGAGAAAGTACAGTACCCTGCGGCGCTCCTGTGTTGCTGACCACAATGTCAGACCTGCAGTTCCCGAGACGTACATACTTAGGTCTGTCTGTAAGATAGTCCATGATCCATGCTACCAGGTATGGATCTATCCATCTCTGTTGGCTTGTCCCTAAGGAGCAGAGGTTGGATGGTGTTGAAGGCGCTAGAGAAGTCCAAAAACATAATTCTTACAGCACCACTGCCTCTGTCCAAGTGGGAGAGGGATCGGTGTAGCATATAGATGATGGCATCTTCCGCTCCCACCTTCTCCTGGTATGCGAATTGCAAAGGGTCGAGGGCGTGGCAGACCTGTGGCCTCAGGTGGTGAAGCAGCAGCCGCTCCATGGTCTTCATCACATGTGACGTCAGAGCAACAGGCCGGAAGTCATTCAGCTCACTAGGACGTGATACCTTTGGGACTGGGGTAATACAAGATGTTTTCCAAAGCCTCTGAACACTCCCCTGTTCCAGGCTCATGTTGAAGATGTGCTGTAGAGGACTCCCCAGCTCCAATGCACAGGCCTTCAGCAGTCGTGGCGATACTCCATCTGGACCCGCTGCTTTGCTGGCATGAAGTCTCCTCAGCTCTCTGCTCACCTGCACTGCTGTAATTGTGGGTGGGGATGTTTCACCTATGCTGGTATCAGCAGAAGGATGGTTGGAGGATGCAGTACTCCGAGATGAGAGCGGGTTAGGGTGGTCAAACCTGTTAAAGAAGTTGTTCATTTGGTTTGCTCGCTCCACGTCTTCATATGCAGTAAGTTAATTAAATATTAATATTAAAGAATATATTCGTTTCATTTTTCATTAGCATGATTGTTTATGAAGTGACATATTTTATGCTGTTTTAGATAATGAAATGTGCCTATCTTTTTTCAGTATCCTCCATGTTGTGCAAAAACATGACACTCTTTTGGCAGTGGCATATAATAATGCACATGAAAGTTGAAACTTATTCTTTATTGGAGGAATTTAAAATATTTTAATACAACTGTAGCCTGATCTATTTACTTTATTTTACTAGCTTGGGCAACATAATTTAATTGTACAAGTGAAAAGACCTTTACAATAGATCAGTGTTCCAATTTTTTTGCAACAGCCTTTATTAAGTACGTAAGTTACTAAACGATGCTTAAGAGATTAAATATTTCAGAATTGGGTGGGGGGTGCTTGCCAATGGGGGGGTGTGGGGGGTTTACTTTGATTGAAGTACCCAGCAACCTTGGACCATAGACTACTTATACTCATTACACAGTTTGTGCTGTTGTTAAGAGTGTAATGTTCAAAGTTCCCAGCAGAGGGCAGCAATGACTACATGAACTACAAGTCTTTTCTGAGGGCAGTGCATGGCAGATGCAAGTTTACATTTATTGTAATACAAAAATAATATTAAAAGTCTTTAACTTGGTAAATTACTTATAAAGCGATTTAATATTGGTTGTGTTTAATCACAGTTAACAATCTCATTTGGAACAAGGTTGTGCCGTGATAGTTTTGGCAAACATGATTGGCTGCTCCCCATTTAAACTGACACTCAATTTCCAGAGACCTTGACCTAATGCACTGTACACTATTGAGGCTGAAGTTACCTACTTATTCGCCAGCTGCATATTCAGATTCTCCATTCCACCTTAAATTCTGCTCTATTTTACATATTTAGCAAGTAGATGTCATGCTCTGATGTCACATGTGATGAAGACCATGGAGCGGCTGTTGCTTCACCACCTGAGGCCACAGGTCCGCCATGCCCTCGACCCTCTGCAGTTCACATATCAGGAGAAGATGGGAGCGGAGGATGCCATCATCTATGTGCTACATCGATCCCTCTCCCACTTGGACAGAGGCAGTGGTGCTGTAAGAATTATGTTTCTGGACTTCTCTAGCGCCTTCAACACCATCCAACCTCTGCTCCTTAGGGACAAGCTGACAGAGATGGGAGTAGATTCATACCTGGTGGCATGGATCATGGACTATCTTAAAGACAGACCTCAGTATGTGCATCTTGGGAACTGCAGGTCTGACATTGTGGTCAGCAACACAGGAGCGCCGCAGGGCTGTGGTGTGCTGGGGAGGCAGCATAAAGCAGAGGGACGCCTCACACCTGAATAAACTGGTGAGGAAGGCAGGCTCTATTGTAGGCATGGAGCTGGACAGTTTGACATCTGTGGCAGTGCAACGGGCACTGAGCAGGCTCCTGTCAATCATGGAGAATCCACTAAACAGGATCATCTCCAGACAGAGGAGCAGCTTCAGCAACAGACTGCAGTCACCATCCTGCTCCACTGACAGACGGAGGAGATCGTTCCTCCACCACACTATGCGACTCTTCAATTCCACCCGGGGGGATAAACGTTAACATTATACAAAGTTATTGTCTGTTATACCTGCATTTTTATCACTTTTTAATTTAATATTGTTTTTTTATCAGTATGCTGCTGCTGGAGTATGTGAGTTTCCCCTTGGGATTAATAAATCTATATCTGTTTATCTATCTATCTATAAAACCTATTCTTCAACATACAATATTTGAAAATTGTGACATCTGCATCAATTGCTATGATCTTATCTTTTCTTTTATACACAAACTCATAAAGATGACACTAGAATACGAAAATACATGTGCTCCACTACATGTATGCTGAAGTACAAGAAATTTTACTGTGGGATTTTTTATTTGTAGCACACTGATTATGGTGTATGTGAACATTTGTTCATCAAAAACAGCACATTCTACTATATTTCTATAAAATTAGCTTTTTTTTGTATGCTGTCTCAAAAATGATACAGCCATTTGGAAATACATATGTAATATGTAAAGAAGACAGGGAAATAATAAACTACATGTGTTCCACCATACACATGCTGAATTATAAGACGTCTTTTTCTTTGTGACCCTATGAACTTTGCACTTGGGTACATATGGCCAACTGACACACCACATTGTGCTATATTTCTGTAAAATGAGCTTTTCTTTTGTACTTTTCTCACAAGATGAAATTGGAATATGAAATTACTTGAGTTCCACTATATATACAGTATGTTGAAGTACTGTTTTTTACTCATCTGTGGCACTCTGAACATGGCACTTGTGTACATACGGCCAATCAGCACATCACAATCTGTTATATTGCAAGGGACTTTGTTTTGCACACCATCTCACATTTAGAACACGGGAATAGGAAAATATATTGTTCTACCATAAAATTGCTACATTTCAAGAAATTTTTCTGTGTATTTTTCTTGTGGCCCTCTGAACATGGCACAGCTATCTGACGCTGCATTCTGCTTGGTTGCCCAAATGTTCACAATTCCGTAGTAAAATGACCTGTAATTTAGTATATATGAACTTGAATACATGTATTTTCATAACCCAGTGTCGTTTTGTGATATAGTACACAAAAAAGATGTATTCCTTGTAATTCAGCAGAATGTGTTGTGTCAGTTAACCAATGCTCACATGTGTAGTGTTCAATGGTCACAAATTAAAAATTCCATTGTTAAAATGTCCTGTAATTCAACATATATGTGGTGGAATGTATATCATTTCACATCTTAGTGTCACTATTGGAGATGGTGTATAAAAGAAAAGATAAATAAATAGCAATATAGCAGAAAATGGTGTGTCAGTTGACCATATGTTCACATGTGCCAGGTTCAGGGGGCCACATATAAAAAATTCCACAGTAACATTTCTTGTTATTCAGCATATATGTAGTGTAACACGGCTGACACTCCTCATATCTTCTGGCATGATCCAACACATCGTCTCCCCTATGATATATAAATTTGAGAACCAGCTTCAGATGCAGTTACCAAGAAAAACAAAATTCAGCTGTTGACCAGATGGCAAGAAAATCAAAGTGTCAAAATACACAAAATGAAACAAGTTAGGGTGTGTGGCAGCGTGTACCTTTAAAAACGTTAAACGGCCAGAAGCAAATGTTAGACCCATTAGGACAGCAGTTAGAAAAGGAAATTAGGATAGCCAGCCATGCAGTTACTATGTAGTGCTGTGTGAACAGATGTTTTAAAGCATGCGGGGTTCCACCCAGGAGATTTGCTTCCTTGAAGATCTCTGTCACGTAGGATAAGCACATGTGCAAACCTATGTCAGGGCGGCTGCTATTCCATGTACCCCTTCCTAAGACGCTAGATGCTTGGCAGGATGCAGTGACAGTCTCTGAGCACTGAGTCTAATTTGGAATTGTCAGTTAACAGTTAAAGTCTTTGGGGATATGAGAAGAGTACCCACAGAAACCACCATGTGAAAGGAGGAAAACATGCAAAACTGCATTAACACTTCGCTGGGCGGTGGGATTCAGTCAATAAGTGAGGGAAGTGAGTTCACCATTCTGCTGCCAGGCTGGGCTCCTTCAAAATGCATTTCTCTATTATATAAAAAAAAGTCCTGGGACGAGACGAGACTTTTTAGCTTGGGACGAGACGTGACTTTTTCAGAGAGATAGTTTCATGTCCCGCGAGACTTTGTGCGAAGAGATTTAACCGCACCTGGGGCCGGAAATAAAAGACAAAAGAGGAGATGACAAAGTAGAACGTCATAAAGAGGTTCCAAAACATTGGCAATATACACATGAGACGAAAGTCTCAAAAAAATGATAGTAAAGATCGTATTAGTGCAAACAAACGGTAATTATTAAACTTATTTAAACTTTAAGTTGGAAACTTGTAGATCATCTAATTCACGTTGCCATGAGGGAAAAGTAGTGTTTCTTCCCAATGAAGAGGCGCATCCATGAGAACTAAAAGATTTGTTGTTTGGTGAAAGTGAAATCCACATACGCGAGCAGCAGAGACGCAATGTGGCTGGCGTGTAGCACAGGCCAGGGTTTGGCAAGTGAAGACAGCAGGGGGCAAAGCCCCTTAGTTGAAATAATAAATGTATTGGGTAATAACTAGACATATATAAGCTGAAACAAAGGAGAAACACCACATCCATCTCTTCTTGTACAAACTTGTATGTTTCAGTTTTATATTGCTTAGTGTTTGAACGGGTCAGTGTTTTTAATTTTGTTTGCAGGTCATTGTAACTAGTGCAAAAATTCCATGTATTTATAGATATCTGGTATGCAATAACTGCTCAACAAAAGCTGTTAAGCAACGCCCATGTGTATCAAATATGACTGCTATGCAAATTCTGAAGCTTATTTTGTGCACTGTAGTAATTGTGAGACATGTTAGCAAGAAGAAATGGGCAAAGAAAATTAAGTCCCACTTCAAGGAGAGTATAGTTATTTATCCATTGTTAAATTTTGCATTAAAAATGCAATGCAAAAGTAACATCTTAGATCTTTGACACAGAAATGTTGAGACTGTAACTGATTCTCTATTTATTTATACATTTTGCATCCTTTCTCTGAATTATATATTATGACAGTTCTCCATCATGTCCTTTCCTCAGACTAAACGTTCAGTCTGTTACGCCAACGCCAATGCCAAAGCAATAAAGAGGAACAGGCAACCCAGATCTATTTTTCATTTATCTGCTTTTTAATTTGCTGTTTAACACTTCTGATATTGGCTTTCATCCAAAGTCATTTTTTAATTTCCTGCTTTTATTGTGTTCTTTTGTATACTTTATTTAAAAGGTATTTTTTTAAATTGTAAATAGGCCACTACAAGGTATAACTATATGGAATTATCTTTTAAAATGACACAAAAGAGTATTAATCCCCAAAAAAGGTAGAGAAAATCTAGTTTTTTATTGAAAGCTTTTATTTGAAAATAAAACCAAACGTTCTTCGTTTAGGGTCAGAGACGTTTCAAGCAGAGCCCATTATTAAATACTCTTTAAGAGACATTCAAGGCACATAGAGGAAGAGATTGCAGACCCATTTCAAGTACACTTAGGCACGCTACCCCCTACCATCACAGATTACAGAAACTTTCACCAGGCTGATCATTTGCTTTTAAAGCTGAAAGTGAATTCCATATGTACATAAGAAAAGCAGGCTTGTTTTCTCAGCAGGTTCCATCCCATTCCCTTTTTTTATAGGACAAAGTCTTCCTTAGCTCATCGCTGTCTTGCGCAATACATTTTTGCTCAAATGGGCTTGCAGAGTGAAGCCTTATGCTCTATTTGACACAAGGTGAAGAATTATTTGATTTTACTTCTTCCGGTAGTCTTCATCATTGGTGCTATCATCTGCCTGCTCATACCCACCTTGCGATTCCTCATACTTTGGATATTCATTTTCGCTGCCCTCGTGTGTTTCATCATATCTGTGATATGGATCCTCTCTTCTTGCTTCCTCCTCCCTGTAAGGATCTTCTGCAGGGATCCTCTCAGAGGTGTGCTTGTCTTCATAGGTATCCCTGTGACCGTGTCTTGGCTCATCTTGAGCTGGCATCTGCTCATTATCACCTTGAGTATCGCTTCTTTCATGGCGTGTGGACTCTGAAGCAGGGCCTTTGTTCTTCTCTTCACGACGGCGTAGACGGCAATTTCTGTCGTACTCTGGGTCACAGTCTTCATCTGGTTCGTACACTCCATCACGGTAACCATCTGGGTTTAGGTAGGGGTGGTAGGATTGAGTATTGGTTGCACTCTGGCGACAGTTAGGATCAAAGTAAGGATTACAGTTTTGCTGGGAATTTTGGATCTGGGGGTACAAGTTAGAATATGAGTTAGTGACCTGACAGTTGGGGTCATAGCTAGGATCACAGTCACGAACAGACCTCCTGCGGCTGGAGAAAAGAGGACATCTGGGATCAGATGGATCACAGTCAAATAGGGACCTGGCTGCATTTAATGGGCCTGCAGGGGAAGGTTGCGATTGGCGAACAGGGTAACACTCCTCATCATAATTAATGTAACAGTCATAGCCTTCCTTAGTTTTTCCCTTAGTCATTGGATAACGCTGAAGAGAACTGCCTGTATGGTCACTTTGGGAAGGGCTAGGAAGATTGCAGTATGGGTCATAACGAGGGTCACAGCCATTTTCAGGTGCTGGTTCATCTTTAGCCCTCTGCTCTTCACTGAGAAATTTAGTTGCAGTAAGAGGATTGCAGTTGTCATCAAAAAGTGGGTTGCAGCTAACAGAGGTTGAAGATGACTGTGCAAGTGGTGCAGGGCTTTGTCTTTCAGGAACACAGTAAGGATCATAATTGGGGTCACAGTTAGGATAACGGTGGTAGGGTTCATCTTTTGCTGGTTTCTGAAGACAATACGGGTCTTTCTTAGGATCACATCCTAGAAAGGCATAGGAAGGGGAAGCAGACCCAGAGGTGTAGCCATATGCAGCACGTAGGTGGTATTGAAGACACTCAACGTCAGTGGGACTACAGATACGTGCCAGTTCAGACTTTTGTTGAGCACTTAGGAAAGGTGCGGGAGCCGTAATGTAATAATAGCCAGCAGGAGGAGCAGGAGGTGCAAAGGTTTTGTAAGGTGCTGGGGCCTGAGGGACTACTCGCATAACCTGGCAGTAAGGATCCCTGTACGGATCACACCCTTTTACTGGGGCAGCCTGAGGTGCTGGTGGAGTGGTGGGCTTCACGTCAGGCTTTGACCTTCCTGTCATGTCAGAGATACAGTTGGGGTTATCTGAATTAGCACAGGCCTTATAAATGTCACCCAGGTGGCGCAGGTACAGGTCATAAGACCGCATTCCTTCGGCTCGATTTTTGTTTTGTAGGTACTTCAGATACATCCTGTCTAATTCATTGACCTGAAATGAAAAAAAGAAAGAAAAATCTCTTTAACTGCATTAGAAAACACCAAGTAGTCTTGCTATGAATGGAATAATTCAAAATACAGTTTGTTTGATGGCAAGGAGAGCAAATTGTAAGCTGTTTCTGATATGGTAATTAGTCAATCATAGTAGCATTAATAGAGCTCACAGTTTTACAGGAATATGCTCACATAACAGAAATCAGAGAGTGGCTCATATACTGTATTTTAATACAAGTGAACCCTAGAAGGCGACCTAATTTTATGTGTATCTACTGTAAGAACTTTAAGCTCACTGCATGAATTAATAAATAAATTTCTTCAGGCTTAGCAAAATGTCTGCTGTGAGGTGTAAAAAAAAAAAAAAAAAAAATAAGGACAGGAAATGGGCAGCCATATTTAGCTCTTACCCCTTCTTGATTGCCAGTGTCACTGAAGTACTTGTACCAGTTCCAGAAGTCTGAATGTTGGTTATACCAGTTAATGTTCCTCCTGGAACGCTGAAGCCTTCTTGCTGAACCCAACACTTCTGACTTCTTCATAAGTGAAAGATCATTATCCCCTCCTAAAAAGGAAGCAAAAGAAATGTTTCCAAAATTAGAAAATTGTGTGCAATGAAATAAAAATTAACATTTTTTTTAAAGAATAATTTTTCTTTTTCGGTCAAAATTAGTGGTTTCTCTGGGTACACTTTTCATATCCCCAAAGACTTGCAGGGCAGGTTAACTGACAATTCCAAATTAGACCCAGTGCTCAGAGACTGTCACTGCATCCTGTCAAGCATCCGGCGCCTCAGGAAGGGGTACATGGGATAGCAGGCGCCTTGTCATAGGTTTGCACGTGTGCCTGTCCTACATGACAGAGATCTGCAAGGAAGCAAATCTCTGGGTGTAACCCCACATGCTTTAAAACATCTGTTCACACTATGGGTGTAACCCCACATGCTTTAAAACATCTGTTCACACTATGGGTGTAACCCCACATGCTTTAAAACATCTGTTCACACAGCACTACATAGTAACTGCATGACTGGCTGTCCTAATTTCCTTTTCTAACTGCTGTCCTAATGGATCTAACGTTTGCTTCTGGCCGTTTAACGTTTTTAAGGGTACAAACTGCCACACACCCAAACTTGTTTCATTTTGTGTATTTTGACACTTTGATTTTCTTGCCGTCTGGACAGTAGCTGAATTTTGTTTTTCTTGGTAACTGCTGGGGTTTTTCATCTTAATTGTTGTAAAGTCCATCTGAAGATGGTTCTCAAATTTATATATCATAGGGGAGCCGATGTGTTGGATCATGCCAGAAGATATGAGGAGTGTCAGCTGCAATTATATACAGCTTAAGTATCCTGAAGTTGGATACTTACTTGCCAGCTACTTATTTGGGGTCTCTATTCCACCTTAAACTCTGCAGTATTTTGCATATTTAGCCAGTAGAGGTCGCTAAAAACCTATTCTTCAACATTCACTATTTAAAAATTGTAAACTGCCACATTCTTTTTCTTTGCACACCATCTCACAAAGACAGCACTGGAATACGAAAATACCCGTGTTACACTACAAATATGCTGAATAACAAGAAATGTTACTGTGGAACATATGGTCAACTGACACACCATTTTCTACTATATTGCTATTTATTTATCTTTTCTTTTATACACCATCTTCAATAGTGACACTAAGATGTGAAATGATATACATTCCACCACATATATGTTGAATTACAGGAAATTTTTACAATGGAATTTTTAATTTGTGACCATTGAACACTACACATGTGAGCATTGGTTAACTGACACAACACATTCTGCTGAATTACAAGGAATACATCTTTTTTGTGTACGATATCACAAAACGACATTGGATTATGAAAATACATGTATTCAAGTACATATATACTAAATTACAGGTCATTTTACTACGGAATTTTTTTTTGTGTAGTGAAGCAGAATGCAGCGTCAGATAGCTGTGCCATGTTCAGAGGGGCGCAAAAAAAAGTCACGGTAAAATTTCTTGTGATTTAGCAGTTTTGTGGTAGAACAAATATATTTTCCTATTCCCGTGTTTTAAATGTGAGATGGTGTGGAAACACAATTCATTTTCTCCCTCTGTGGACTTCTTGCTTGCAAACGGTATCACAGACCTTCACTTCTCTATGTATACATTAATGTATGCATTTTTCACTACTGTAATAATTTTTCATCTTTTACCTTCTATTTATTTGTCTGAACTATTTTCACCTACTGTACCTGATTACATTTACTGTGCTCATTTTACGTACTCTATAGTAGAATAGTTATTGCTTCCTATTCTTTCTGTTTCTTTAAAAATATTAATTTGATATATCCATCACAATGAATCCTGAGAACATATTAGATAGTTCTCATTTTAAGTAGGCCTTTGATTATTTGTTTGTTTTGTTATATATTGGATGGTGCTCGGAAGGAGCCATGGAAGATTGGAGTGGCAGAAGTAACATTGGAGAGTTCTCTTGTAAATCTGTCGTAAACCTTGCATGAGGAAACAAGGGAGAGACACTGCATTTCAAAATGTATCAGGCTACCAGCACCAGTGGAGACAGAATGATGGGCAAAAATATCTTAAATAAAGCACAAAAAATAAAGCTCTATCAACCTATTATTTTGTCATACAGTACAACCACCACATAACATAAGTAAAAAAAATCTCTTTGTAAACACTGAAAGCACAACTGAATATTCAAAAATTTCCAATTTATTTCAAATTATATGCAATAATTGTATTGCACATAATGAATCAACATGATTCCTGATAATGATGAGAACTTCTCCTAAACATTAAACATCTTCAAATTGTGTCATAAAAATCAAACAATGGGTTCCAGCCTTCAAGCTCCAAAGCAGAATTGAAAAGTGAACACACATAATCAAACATAAGCTAAGAACAGTGGTGGGTTGAACAAAGAAAAGTTCACATACCAAAAAAAGAAATATTTTTCTAGATAAATTGCATTTAGCACAATGGGAAAGCATGAAAAATTTCAGACTAGGTTTGTTTGCTCTTACATTTTAGCAATACTTTAAATTGCTAAGGCAGGATTATTTATTTAATTTTTGCACAACAGTGCTATCTCCTGAGTGATGGGGGCAGCCATTACTGATTAATCACTGCAATGAAATGTTTCTATTTTATAAGGGGAATCAGTATCTCGCATTGACTGAAAATGCTACCGGCATAATTATGTGATGATGACAAAGGTTTCAAATTTTAGATCATGATCATTTGAAAGGTAAAGTATGCTTTACCCAGTGATACATTTTCATCTCTGAAATACCTGATGAAAATAAAAATCAATTAAATATAATCCTTGCTATCCACTGCTGCTGATATTTGGAATGCTTGTGGCAATAAGACTCAGATAAAATTAAAATTAAAATAAAAAATTAGCAAAGATAAAGATCAAGAAGTACTGGTGTGAAAGCAAATATCCCCTGCATGTGGCCCCATGTCTATTTTGTTTTTTCGGAAATCCACTTACCATCTCCTTTCAGCCGCTTGCCTACTGGGCTGGCATCCAGAAAGTCTACAAAAATATAAAAAAAAATTTACAGTGCAGCACAAAGGTAAATACCAAATGAAGGCTGATCAGAGAATACAGAGAGAAAGAGATGTGGAAAGGAGCTCTGTGAACGCAGCAGGTTTGCTACTTTACAAGGTTTGCCTCACATCATGAGCCGTGCTTCAATTTGGCCCACTGGCATTTTCTTTAAAGGCCATAAAAGTACAAAGAGAGAGCCCACAGGCAACTTTCCTTGTAAAAAGTGCCCATAAACAAACACAAGGCATCTGCTGCTACCTGTGATTACCCTTACAGGTTTCTGGTAGAAAGAAAAAAAAACACACATTTTCCATAGAAGGGTGATTTGCAGCCAATTATTTTTTATAAGAAAGCTTCAGGTGGCAGAAACTAGAGTAAGCACTGTATTAGGAAATGAGGTCGCACCATAATCTGTAATGTGCACCCAGACCCAGCTGGCCTGAGGTATGGTGCTTCTTTAACTTCTTTTTGATCCATTTTATTTTAAAACACAATACATTAGCTCCCACTGTGTGAAAGATGAGTCATTTCTGTTGTGTTCCTGTGTTAGCTAACTGTTTTTATCAATTATGCTGCTTGTCTCTTTTTGAATGTAACTTCAGAAATTAAGAAGCAGGAAGCAAATAAGGAAGGCTGTAATTATTTGGATATTTGTGTTGAACAGTCATTCACCTTCACTGTTGCCCCTTTAATGATTTAGTGTGAGGATACTGAAAGTAATGGGCAATTACATAAAGTGATGGAGTTAGCTACCATGTGCAAATAATAATTTCATATTGGGAATAAGGGACATTAAGGCAGAGTTTTGCTTGGTGCACCTCTTACATGTCATTAAAGTATCTGCAGTCATCATAGATGCAGTTTCACATCCTTCTAGCAGGGTTATAGAGAACTTGCAGTTAAAATGTGAATGTTAACTTGTCAAGGGGGATTTGGTCATTGGTGCAATCCCAAGTCACCTCCTTTAACACTGAAAATGGCACTCAAGAAATAATGCTTATCCTACATGTAAAGATTACTGAGTGTCAGGAGTAATTTGTGACAGATGGGTATCGGCAAGAGTGAAAGAGAAAGTCTACAGGATGGTAGTGAGATCAGCAATGTTATTATGGGTTGGAGATAGTAGCACTGACCAGAAAGCCGTAAACGGAGCTGGAGGTGGCAGAGTTAAAGATGCTAAGATTTGCATTGGGTGTGACGAGGATGGATAGGATTAGAAATGAATACATTAGAGGGTCAGCTCAAGTTGGATGATTTGGAGACAAAGTCAGAGAGGCGAGATTGTGTTGGTTTGGACATGTGCAGAGGAGAGATGCTGGGTATATTAGGAAAAGGATGTTAAGGATAGAGCTGCCTGTCAAGAGGAAAAGAGGAAGGCCTAAGTGAAGGTTTATGGATGTGGTGAGAGAGGACATGCAGGTGATGGGTGTGACAGAGCAAGATGTAGAGGACAGGATAATATGCGAAACAGATGATCCGCTGTGGCGACCCCTAACAGGAGCAGCCAAAAGAAAAAGAAGAAAACTGAAAAAAAAAAAATCAGACATGAAATCACACATTTTCATTAAAGGACAAGTGCTCACATTAGAAAATAAGATGCTTGATTGAGGCAAATAGTTGTTTTAATATAAATTCTGACTTCACTGTAGTGAGCTTGTCGGTCTTTAAATTTCACAGAAGATGTTATATTGACTTTTAAGGTGGCTTTTTTAACAAGGTAATGCATAATGTTTTTCAGGACACAGACTTTTTGTTGTCATTTGTAGTGAGACAAAATGGGATTTTAAGGACAAAGGGGTTTTGCAGTGGCCCGCAGCATATAGAAAACGTAACGCAATGCAGAGCAGATTGAAGGTAAATGGGCAAGCGCCCAAAATCCCAGGGACGCTCATTATTTGGTACACAGCTACCTCATAAAGAAGAGCTGGAACTGAAACCTGAAAGACTATTTCTAAATCATGCACCCTTTACCCATTTGCCTCGTGGTTTCTTTACAAATACACTCTAATCAATACTGTCTTCTATAAAAGAGAAAATGTTGAGGTTTACTAACCTTTTTAGCAATATACACCAGTGTACATTTTACAGAACAGAATTGTTATGGGGGAAAAACAGAAGCATGACAGAATTCCAGAAATATTAAGCTATGAAAAGGGTCCAAAAGCAATCCATCCTTTTTACCCTTTTACTCCCAACTTACCGGGTAACAAACACGTCACCAGAAGCGTTCCAGTAAGGATGACTGAGAAGGTGGCTCGCTCAGCATGGACCATGTTTGCAGGACCTTCACAACACTAAACAAAGTATAATTTAGATTATAAAAAAACTGTTTCAACATCCTTGCACTATTCAGCTACTACTTCCATCTTTATTTTATATTGTGCCATTTAATGTAAGCATTTTACAAAGTAAACCTTTTCAGTTTAGATATTTGGTGGGCAAAAGCATAAATGTTATTTCTAAATGGATATTCTTTGTCTACTGCTTACTTAGTTTCTGTGTACCACACTATATATTTATGTGTGCGTATGTAAGAGAGAATGTTCACATATGTGTAAGGATAAATTGCAATTTTGATTCAACTGCTAAATATGCATTCCATTAATCCTTTAATATTCAAAACTTACTAATCCCAATATAAGACTGGAATGAGCCAGAGCCTATCCTGTCAGCATCAGAAAAATACTGGAACTTACTCTGGATAAGACACTAGTCCACAGTGAGGGACACTCACTCACACACCCATACTTATGCTGGGCCAGTCTGCTGTGGTTAATTAAGGTAATGTGCGTGTATTTTAGATGTGGAAAAAAAAACTGCTGCACCCAGAGAGAACCTACACTGTCAAGGAAAGAACACTGAAATTCCACTTACATGATAACTTGCCTGGAAATGACTCTAGGTGTCTGGAGTTATGAGGCGGCATTAGTAACTATTGGGCCAAAAATACCTCTCTCCAACTAAGTTGTAGCAAAAACTTTGCTTAGACTCATACGAGTAGTGGGTTTAGCATGACAGCTTCATTTACAAATCACACATATGCCCAGTTTTATAAGATACATCAAGAATTTTTAAGCCCTTTCTCAGAAGAGTTTGAGAGGTCACATTACTGAAATAATCATGCTGTTCAAGTTTCTTAAATACACCCAGAATAAACAGATGTTTAAAATCTTAGAACATCTGTTACAGAGTCCATCTGATGATTGGAATGATGATAAATCCCACAAAGGTGATTGGAGACTTTTTGCTACTAACCTGAAATAAGCAGTGTATAGGTTACATACAATTCAGCAAAAATAAGCATGTGATGAAGTGTGCTGAAAAATAATGCAGTTGTGAGTATTGAGAAGATATTGTTAGAACTGTCAACTAAAAGAAAATACACACACTGGGTAAGATTTGTTATATGCAGTTAACTTAATATTCTTCACAATGTGAAGAATGAAGAGTTGTTGTCTGCATTTCCATGGGGTTTTCCAAGTGTTTCCCTGATTTTCTTTCTACATTCCTAAAGATGTGCAAGTTAGGGTAACTGACAGATCTACTGTATATCAACACCAGAACATGTCACTGTTAGGGGTGTGTGTATCCCCAGCAATGGACTGCTGTCCTGTTCAGGGACATTTCCCCACTTTTTATTTTCTCATATACCAAAAAATCATCTATTGACACTTAATTTAAAATAATAAAAAAAAAATCTCTCTATTGGTGTGTATATATACATACTGCATGTGTTTATATAGATTTCTGTATGACTGGGAACATAACATTTTTGCAGCTAACACTCAAATATTAGTAAGATCTTGGCTGCATCAGTTGAATTTGGTTCCTATGACCAATAAACACCCCAATAATTCTTGTTTTGCACAAATACAGATATTTATGTAATACAACCAGTCTAAAATAATTAAGTTGCTTTGTTAATTCCATTCTGAAAGAAGTCCCGATTCTACACTTTGATGAAACATAACTTTCATCCATCCATTCCTCTATCCTGTTCCACAACTGGAAATGAAGTTCCCCACCTAAACGTTTTCTATTTTTTACTATGATCAAATACCTATAGTTAACTGAAAGATATCTATTAGTAATAAATATGTTATAGTACCTTTGACTTTCACTAAGATACCAGTTTACATTTAAGGAAGGCAAAACCATAAGCATGTTTAAAAAAGATATATGAAAATAAGCTCAAAAAGGCACTGCAGCACCTTTGAATTTTTTTGGCCCCTTCAGGCATAGAATTTTTGTGTACAGGCTAAGGAGTGTATTTTAGCTGTTGTAGTCTTATTATTACAAATAATAAAAAGGTCTACACTCCTGTACATATTGCACACACACACACACAACATATACATATATATATATAGATAGATAGATAGATAGATAGATAGATAGATAGATAGATAGATAGATAGATAAATCTATATCTCTATACATATCTATATCTATATACATACATACTTACATACATGCACATACACCTTCAAGGAAACAAAGACAGATACATGCAAGTTGAACTTTACCTTGCTGGAAAAGGAGACCAGCTTAACAAGCTGCTGCTGCTGGCGCCCTGCACAGATAAGCACCAAAAAAAGGCAAAGAAAGCTCTCTGTCTTGTGGGGCCCCTGCACACCTCACCTTGAACTTCTCCACAGCACAGCATCTTAAATGGCACCTTGCTAATTAAAAACAAAAGGAGGATGACATGCAGAGCTCATGCTGTTAGCTGCCAGGGGATTGGCTGATGGTGACTGTGTGGAATGACCAATTAAGCAGCTGGGATTCTAAAAAAAAAAATCATGAAAGTGATGCTTAAAAACATTGATGGGGTATAATTTTTTTCTTTCACCTCAGGATTCAAAATAATAAAAAAACACATTTTATGGGCCATTTTACCAAGATCCTTTCAGGTAAATGACATAGTCTGTTTTCAAGGATTTTAAATAAATGTGCTCCTTGACAATTCCCAATTGATGCCACCATAATATTATTAACCTGCCTTTACTAAGGTTAGAGTTTAAGTTTGTAATACCAACATTAGGCAGAAAACTTCAGACACACACTCATAATCGACTAATATGGAGCTTCCATTTATATTAATACACATTTCTTAGGACATATAAATAAATAGGAGTACGTGCATGCTTCACAAAGAAAGTATCCAGGTAAGGTATCAAACCTGGAAAACAAGAGCAGTGAGGGACAAAACGTTTGCCAATACACTTGTGTCTTTCACTGTTCACCTCATTTTTCTCTAAACTAAAAATCTCTTCTTGTGCTACCCCAATCCATTTCACAAGTATGCTTGGAAAAAATATGTTCGTATTAAGCTATTCACACTTGAGGGGCATACTAGGCAAATGAATGAGGCTCTAATTGTGATACATTCCCAAATGAGATATGTTGTTTAATCCACACATAGGAAAAGTTATTTAGGCACAAATTTAAGTAGCACAAGGCATGTTCTAATAATCAAACCCAAGAATAATCGTCTTTTTTCTAAACGCATCAATAGTATGGGAGTCTTTACCGCCATATGTCAACTTAACATCAAAATAAATGAAGAACATCCATTGATTGCTCATATCTACCTTATTCAAACAGTATTGCTTCAGTTACCAGCAGTCAATCACAAGTTCAAATCAAGACTCTAGCATTTTATCATTTTTCATGATCTTTCTTTGGACAAACGTTAGCTCCCAAGCCCAATAAAAACAACCCAAAGTCAATTTTGCTTTATTATTATGCCTCTTCATAGCACTGCATGAAAAAAATTCTCTACTACCATTTAAGTATTTAAAAGACATCAAAAACAGAAAGCATTTTTACTGGCAGGCCAAATGATCATCTCAGGCAATTTTTACTTTTTAAAACCACTATGAAAAAATGCTCTCCAAATATGGATTTTTTCCTGTAATGGAAATGTGCAGTCTTTAACACCATGAACATTGTTTAGTGTAATGGGATTCTGCTTATGATGAGATTACAATAAGATGAACAGCCCTCATGAGACCAAATTTTAAACAAAGCATAAAGAAAAGATGAAATAAGAGCTCATTTTTATTATTTTACCTCTCTCAGCAGATACTGTAATGATCAATAAAGCTTGACCTTACTTGCAAGTACAAATCACATTACCTAAACCTTTAAGAAGTTTATCTTAATCCTCTCCAGCTGATGGTTTCTGTTATATTTTATATACTGAATTATCTTTTTGTAATTCTATGAGTTCATAAAGTCAAAAAGGTTTGCATTCAGTTGTAAAGTATTTGAAAAGTGATTCTAATAGCTCGGGACCAGTTTATCAGACAATATGACAGACCTGATGAAGATCAATACTAGACTTCTATACAATATTTACCATTTAAAAAGATACAATGACACAACTATTTTTTTCATAAGAACAAAGGTGTACATACTTTTTTAATCCACCAACTAGAAGTGTTAATTTTACACTCTATTTCCTTGAACTATCAGAGTCTAAAGAGCTGCATACTCTTTTGTACCTTTGCGGCTCACTTTATATTTAAACTTAAATTTTAATTTGAGTAAAGTAGGCAAATGCTCTCCCACTACAATAGTATTTTTAAAGTAATCATTTAAAAAAAAATCACTTTATATGTGAACATGATCAAGAGTTATTTAATTTTAGGAAACCTTTATTTTTGGAGACTATTTGGTCTTAGGCTAAATACATTAATCATTTGACATCTGTTATATCATGACTTTTCAGCATAGGCCACAATGAGGTATTACACAAATAATTATAAACAGAGTTTTTCAAATGCAGGTGTTGGAGAAAAAGTAAACCTACAATCTAAGTCTGAAACAGGTATCAGGTAATAATTTAACAGAAATAATGGAATCCAAAGTATTTTTAGAATGTTGAAACAGCTGGCAAAATGAAGACGTAATTTAAAAGAATACTTTATTAGAAGAAAATATAGACAAAATAGCTCTGGTGTGCAGGTGAAAACAGAATTTAATCTCATCGTCAGTCAACATGTTTCCCAGCAAGGGAAAGAGGAATTTCTTTTAATCCAGTAGACAAGCATATATTACTTTGGATGAATTAGTTCTTTTTGAAAAATGTGCTGTCCATTCTAGCTTTTGTCACTGAATATCATCATCATCAAACAAATCTTCAAAATCTAAAAGAAAAAACAGTTTAAACAATTTATTAAAACAATACTCAGTAGAAAGTATTACAAAATAAGCAATTATAAATAGAGAGGCCCCAAATTACTGGTGAGGTTTAGAACAAATGTAAAGCAGCATGTGGAATGAAGAGAAAAAAAAAATTTACACACACTCCGGTCACTTTATTAGGCGCACCTTGTTAGTACTATGTTGGACCCCCTTTTGCCTTTAGAACTGTTGTAATTCTTCATGGCACACATATTCAACAAGGTGCTGGAAACATTCCTCAGGGATTTTGAGCCATATAGACATGATAGCATCACGCAGTTGCTGCAGATTTGTCAGATGCACCTCCACGATGCAAATCTCCCATTCCATCACATCTCAAAGGTGCTGTATTGGATTGTGATCTGGTGACTGTAGCCATTTGAATACAGTGAACTCATTGCCATGCTTAAGAAACCAGTATGAGACGATCTGAGCTTTGTGACATGGTGTGTTATTCTGCTGGAAGTAGTCATCATCAGATGAGTAAACTGTGGTCATAAAGGGATGAACATGGTCAGCAATAATACTCAGGTAGGCTGTGGCAATTAAAATGATGTTTAATTGGTACTAAGGGACCCAAAGTGTGCGAAGAAAATATACCCCACACCATTATACCACCACCACCACCAACACCAACACCAGCTTGAACCATCAATACAACGCAGGATGGATCCTTGCTTTCATGTTGATGCCAAATTCTGACCCTACCATCTGAATTTCACCGCAAAAATTGAGACTCATCAGACCAGGCAATGTTTTTCCAATCTTCTATTGTCCAATTTTGGTGAACCTGTGCGAATTGCAGCCTCAGTTGCCTGTTCTTAACTAACAGGAGCGGCACATGATGTAGTCTCCTGTTGCTGTAACCCATCTGCTTCAATATTTGACGTGTTATCCATTCAGAGATGCTTTTCTGTATATCTCTGTTGTAGCAAGTGGTTATTTGAATTACTGTCGCCCTTCTATCAGCTCAAACCAATCTGGCATCAATAAGGCATTTTCACCCAAAGAACCGACACTCACTGAATATTTTCCCTTTTTCAGACTCTGTAAATCCTAGTGATGGTTGTGCATGAAAATCTCAGTAGATCAGCAATTTCTGAAATACTCAGACCAGCCCGTCTGGCACCAACAACCTTGTCATGTTCAAAGTCAGTTAAATCAACTTTCTTGCCCATTCCGATGCTTAGTTTCAACTTGACAATGTCATTAAGTTGCTGCCATGTGATTGGCTGCTTAAATATTTGCATTAACAAGCAGTTGAACAGGTGTTCCCAATAAAGTGGCCAGTGAATGGGTGTTTGTATGTACTAATATATATATATATATATATATATATATATATATATACACATACACACACACATACATACACACATACACATACACACACATATACATACAAACATTATATACTGTATGTATGTATATATATATATATATATATATATATATATATATATATATATATATATATAGTGTGTATGTATGTAAATAATCAAATTTGTTTCTTTAGGCAACAAATACAAGAACAAATTAAAATATTTCTGAGGCATTATTTTAAGGGAAAAAAAGAATCGTAGATGCCTTTTTTTTCATAGCCAAATAATTCTACATACATTAACAATTTATGTAGAATTTAAAGATAAAAGAGAGAAAGGCTGTATTTACAGTAAGGAGTATTCACAACTACACCATGAAGCACAAAATACACAGGACATATAATAAAAAAAGTTTCAACAAACAAGTCACTATCATATGAACAACAGTTGAAAACAGAACTGACAGTGATTCTAGGAATTTCATTTGGTCATCTGTGCCCATATAATGCATTCCAAAACCTGCTTTGTTAGGCAAATGTCTAAAACAAATCACAATGACTCAACACTTAAGTGTAATTAATTGGAATACACCTGCAGTATTGTCCCAGTTCTTTTTATTAAATATCATAGCAATTTGATAAACTGCTCTTCTAAAACTAATTAAAATAAACACTGCCCAAGTCACACTGACATTAAATTATATGTTAATAGGCAGTAAGAAAAACAACTCAGAAAAATAAAACATTTTTAAAGAAGCACTGTGAAAGACAACAAAATGTAAACTATTATGATACAAATACATGATAGTGAAGTTTATGAAACAGGCAATACAAAAAAGAATAATTGATTAACTTTACATGACAGCTTTTACAAACAACAGAAAATGCATATTTCACAAAAATCTGTCTCATAAATAAATATTTGGTTTCGTATGGGGATCTTTTTGATTGGCAGTGAAAAGGCTCATGTAGTCATTCTCGTTATAAATCAATGCTCACAAAATATTCTAATTTATTGTAATATAAACAAGTGAAAATAGGAATATAAACCACTCTTTTTTTATAACAAAAAAACCTTTATTTGTCCTGATTCTAAAAAAGAAAATATACAGATTTAATATATATACTGCTCATAACACATATATACATATACAGACACATTATATACATACTACACATACATTGCATATATTTACAGGTTTGAACATTAAAATAAATCTAGATGAGCCCCACAAAGCTTAATCTATCCACTTAATTCTTCTAAAAAAACATCAAGTCTAGTATTGAAAGTCCCTAAAGTCTTACTGTCTAGCAGGGATTACTTGACTGTAATAGTGTTGCATCCATGTATTTTCTAACAAATATACTTTACATTTATTTTAAAATATACAAAAAAGAAATCAAAATAATCCATTTTTTGGGCCATTTTTCTGCATCTAAAAATGGCCCTCAGTTTTTCCCTCCGCTATCAGTGGTCTTGGGCATTCTTTTAGGCAAGACCCATACTTTTCATAACATCTGCCACTACTTCCATTTTCTTTGGCATGCATATGGGCTTCCACTATCTTGGTGCCCCTCTTTACACAATCATCCTCTGCTTTTACTTCCACATGCCCAAGTCACCTTAGTCCCTTTCTCTACAGCACAAAATCTATTGTCTCTAATACAAGTATTTTATATAAACCAGCATTCATCTTCCTCTCACTCTGTGACACTCCACATGATCATTCTCATCTTTCTTCTTTCCACCTTAGCTTCATGTCCCACCTTTATCAATCATATGTCAACTCCCACTGTGCATACTACTACTATTACTACTCACACAGCTTTCATTAACTTTTCCGTTCAATACTTGAGAAGGACAGGTTCTGAAACTTCTTCCACGCACCACTTATCCTTGCCTTCAGTGCTGTGACTACTCCTATGTCTGTATTCAAAATAACATGACACCTAAGCAAGAGAACTTCACTACTTTCTCCAAAACAACTCCACTGCCAATATCTACATTTATGTTTATAGGATAAATATTGTCATTTGCAGAGTGTGATGGAATGTTCACTTGCATGTACTAATCAACATGCAATAAAATGCCATTCTCTGGCACCATGATTTGTGCATATACTTTATCATAAAACCTTTTGCCTTCAATTAACTCTAATAACTATCTAACCATAAAACGTCTGTCTTATCTCTCTATTATATAAAAAAAAATTGGGATGAGACATGACTTTTTTCAGAGAGATACTTTCAAGTCCCGCGAGACTAGAGTTTGTGCCAAGAGATTTAACCATGCTCGGGGCAGGAAAAAAACAAAGACTAGATGACAAAGTAGAACGTCGTAAAGAATTTAAAAACACTGGCGCGATACACATGCAGAGCAGGTTAGAGATAATGGAAGTAGGAAAATTCGAAAGTCTCAAAAAAATGATAGTAAAGATTGCATTAGCGCAAACAAACAGAAAATATTACTCTGTGAAATAAAGGAACAGCGAAAAGAGATCGAATAGTGTTTGAGGATGTCTGGGGGCACACTATAGGAAATAAACATGTGACACTGGATAATTTGGCTGGATATAGTCAAGGACCCCAAAGGAATCATAAAAACATATTGAAGTACTTGCAGGCAACTGGGTTATATAACGCTATTTAATTTAGAAAGGTTGTTTTTTTTTTTTTTTTTTTTATATGTAAACTGTGCATGGTAGGTACTGGTTTCACCATCCTAATTCTTCTGCATACTTCAGTTCAGTAGGGGGTGACAATGCATTTTTACAGTTGGTTTGCCAGCTGCCAAAAAAAGAAGAAACAAACCCAAACTTTTTTGTGTTTTTATTCTTGAGCTATTCTGATTTTCATGGTAAAGTTTCAGACTGTTTCACATATTTTACCCTTTTCTTCCTTACATAACTACTGTATAACTTATCTGTTTATGTGTCAAAATTACCTGGCATTGGATCCTAGCGTTCATTTGAATGATACTTTGACATGTACCACCTACCTAAAGATTGTTGCAGACAACATATATATCCTTTCATGGCAATGGTATTCCGTGATGGCTAAGACCATTTTCAACAGGATAATAAATCCTGCCACGCTGCAAGAATTGTTCAGGAATGGGATGAGGACAATGACAAAGGAGATCATGGTGCTGATTTGACCTCCAAATTCCCCAGATCTCAATTTGACTAAGCGTCTGTGGGGATGTGCTGGAAAGACAATCCAATCCATGGAGGTCCCACATCGCCACTTACAGGATTTAAAGGAGCTGCTACAAATGTCTTGGTGCCAGATACCACAGGTCACACACATCTTCCCATTAATGTAATTTTTTTCTAGTCATACAATGCCAAATTTTGGTACATAGTCTTCGAAAAGCAGAAACAAAATCATATCCATTACCTCACACTTTAACAGAAAGAAGCCATTCAAATCCCTTTAGATTTAAAAAAAATTTTAAAAAAAATATAAGTCAAAGATTAAATCACAGGATGTAAATATTCCATTAAAGAGAAAGAAAAAGAAAATCAAAAAAGCAAAACCAAGCCTAGTAATTTGACTAAAGATGACTCAGGTCTTTAGTTTAATATCATTATATAAATTTAAATTGCTCTGCTTGACAGAAATAATGAATGGTAGTTGGCAGCATAATTTTATATATGCTTTGCAATCAGTTTACCTTCACATTACCTGATAAAATCTCATGTAAGATCTGCTAATGTCCTTATACTGTAATTATGAAAGAAACTGAAAAGCAGATGTTATACTCAACCCCTTGTGCCCCAGCTGCAAAAACGTGTTGACGTGGACTTTTTCTTGCTGACAAATCTGTTGGCCACATTTTGTTTTCCCTTAAAAGGTTCCCCACAGTAAAGTAAAACCCAGATGTCTTAATTTGTGGGTAAATTAGTGTAAGACTGGAAGTCATGCTGGGATGGAGACTAATTTATGCCAGCAATTGTTTTACAGTTCTTACATCTTACCTCTTTACAACCAGCTCAACTTTAACTAGATCTCTGTTCTAACCTGAATAGTCTTAAATTATATATTGCAAAGTGCAATACACAAAAATGCAACTTTTGACAGATAGCATTTACTACCTGACATATCTAAAGTTCCTCTAAAAAAAGCACCAAATGTTTTTATGCAGCGGTGTATGAACTGCACTGAATTTTTATTCCAAAACTCTATGTTGAAAATGTGTTGCGTTATGATTAAAATTGTTCTGTACTTGGTAAAATGAAAAGGTTAGTGAATCGTTTTCTTTAGATCTAAAACAGAAAATAATTCACATGATTTAACAGTAAGCAGAAAAATGTAAAAAGGCCACCACAGAATTTCACCTTAAATTCAACAACAGAAATATTACAGACTTTGAAATAATTACAAAGAGAAAAAAATATACAGTATATATGAAAAGGCTGAACATATGAGTGAATGCTATCCTGTTGTATTTATACTCTAATGCAGATGTTCCAACTAGAAAACAGTTGTAATGTGAAATGAACACAATACTTTTATACCTATTAATTGCTTGTTCTCATATGAAGTGTCTGTACAATACATACATTCAACATTTCAGCTGGAGTTAACGTAAGTGAAGTACAAGTTGTAACTAATTGAAATGTTTAGCTCGAGGTAGGAGACGGCAGGATATTACAGACCTTACCATGTAATAAAAAGGTATTATCACTGGCCTTTCATAAGCAAACTAACAGATGCCCACTGTTTCATTACAAGCTAAGACAGGCTATGTCAGTAAGCCTCAGGCTACGACAAACCACAAAGATAGATAAAAGCAAAATGTACCTAAAATGTAGATTCACTCCTACATGTTCCAAGCCATTATTTATCAGGTTTTAAATAATGTCAAATGTATCAAGTATTTCACCACTGCAGTATTTTTTTATTTTTACTTTTAATCTGTTTTGCTATTAACCATCATGCCTTTATAAAACGTACATAAATGCTGTATGTCAGGAATAGCAATACATGAAAAAAGTACAACAAAATGTTCAGTAAAATTGCCACACATATTGTTTATGAGTGGCCAGATACCTTTGACAAAATAACTTTTAACATACATAATTATTAATCAGTGAGTTTTTCAGTCTTCTAAATATGTATTTAATAACTTACCATTAAAAAAATCTGCATGAACGGCTTTTTCATTAGCAGCCAAATCCATCAAGAGACCCGTGCTTCCCCCAGCCTGAAATACAGTTAATTAACGCACACTTAGAATAGGGACAAAAAAAGTTAATCGTTAAATTAAATTAAAATGATTAAGGGACAAATGAATCCTAAAGCTATACAGACTTCTAAATCCTACGTATGTGTTAACATTTTCTCAAATTGTATTTCTCTTCCATTTTCATTTAGAAATATATACATATATATTATTGTTAAATTGTAAAATTCACCTTTCGTATTAAGCGATTTAAAACTCTCAATAATGACTATGTACTGTAACTACAGCTTGCTGTGTCAAAATTGAAAGATACATTAAAAAACAGTTGCGCTGTCAGTGGCATCATTTTGCAAATAACGTCGTTAATGCTCCTTCTATAAAACGAAGTAATAAAAAGGTCAAAACAAGCACCTCGTTCAGCAAATACGATGTTGCTTGGCAGTTTCTTTTTAAGCCGTTACGCCTTAGCTCATATTAGAATGACGGCACCAAGACAATTCCTTTACTTTAAAAGCATTAATAACCCAGTATATACCTCGATCTATGTACAACATATTCTTCATCTGGTTTGCCTATAATATTCTACTTTTAACAACAAAGAAATGTATAATGTATACTAAATTACTATTCAATGGCAGTATTAAAAAAAGACATTAACCTCATCGAGATCTACATAGGGTCCAGCACCCTCTGGAAACATTTCGTCCACGGCAGGCTTCATTTTACTAAAGGTGTTTACAAGCTCATCAAACTGTACCACAAGAGTCTACCAGCCTTCGGATCCGCTCTTCCGCCTTTGGCCGCAGTGAAATTGATCCTACAGCAACACGGCCCACAATTCCAACCGCACCGGCAAAAATAGAAATAAACATTTAAAAATAGTTTCCACTACTTAGAGTTTAAAAAGTGAATAAATAAACGTTATTGAGCTTTAATTAAACAGTAGCTTCAGCAACTAAACGGAATCAAACAGAATGATATTCTTAGACACTAATATACTGGGAGGGTACCAATGTGTTTCTGTAGCTACAGTGTTACAATGAAACGCGTCCGTTAGGAAAGAACGAATTTTTTTTTAAATAAAACTTTATTGAACATAATCAGAGAATACAATATCAATATAAATACGATCACATATAAAATAATTTATAGTTGAGCATTTTGAATATTCGCAATTCAAATTGTATTGAAATAAAGAAATAAAAATTTAATACTGCTAACAAAAGGAATAATTTCAGAAGATACAGTACTTTGATTTAATTAGTTTTAAGAAATCAAAGAATACTGTTTCTTAACCATTAGCCAATACTGCCAATGAAGTTTAGAGATATCGTATTTAACCTAAATTAGAATATTGTTAATCAAATAATTTACCCTCTTGTCCTTTTTAAATTAACCAAATACAATATTTTCTAACTGGATTGCAGGTAAGATTTATTTGCATGAAGCCAGTTGTTTAAAGATTCCCTAAAATCTTATGCTATTTTTTTAAGAAGGAAGATATGAATTGTAATGTAATTTCAATATAATTGTAACTAAAATCTAAACTAAATTTCAATCTTCAAAAACTCTTCAGAACGGTATACAGTATAGTCTTCTTCTTTCGGCTGCTCCCGTTAGGGGTTGCCACAGCAGATCATCTTCTTCTGTATCTTCCTGTCCTCTGCATCTTGTTCTGTTATATCCATCACCTGCATATCCTCTCTCACCACATCCATAAACCTTCTTTTAGGCCTTCCTCTTTTCCTCTTGCCCAACAGCTCTTAGAATCCTTTTCCCAATATACCCAGCATCTCCCCTCTGCACATGTCCAAACCAACACAATCTCCAATCCATCTAACCTGAGCTGACCCTCTAATGTACTCATTTCTAAACCTGTCCATTCTCGTGACACCCAAATCTTAACATCTTTAACTCTGCCACCTCCTGCTCTGGCTCCTGTTTCTTAGTCGGTGGCACTGTCTGCATCCCATATAACAAAGCTGGTCTCTCTACCATACTGTAGACCTTCCCTTTCACTCTTGCTGATACCCGTCTGTCACGAATTACACCTGACACTCTTCTTCACCCATTCTATCCTGCCTGCACTCTTTTTCACCTTTCTTCCACAATCCCCATTACTCTGTACTGTGCATCCCAAATATTCAAACTCATCCACATTCGCCAAATCTACCCCCTGCATCCTCACCATTCCACTACCCTCCCTCTCATTTACACACATGTATTCTGTCTTGTTCCTGCTGACCTTCATTCCTCTCCTCTCTAGAGCATATATCCACCTCTCCAGGGTCTCCTCAACCTGCTCCCTACTATCGCTACAGATCACAATGTCATCAGCAAACATCATAGTCCACAGGGACTCCTGCCTAATCTCATCTGTCAACATGTCCATCACCACTGCAAATAAGAAAGGGCTCAGAGCCGATCCCTGATGTAATCCCACCTCCAACTTGAATGCATCCGTCACTTCTACCGCAGACCTCACCAGTGTCACACTTCCCTCATACATACAGTATATTGTAACACTCTTACATACTTTTCTGCCACTCCCGACTTCCTCATACAATACCACAACTCCACTCGAGGCACCCTGTCATATGCTTTCTCCAGGTCTACAAATACACCATGCAACTCCTTCTGGCCTTCTCTATACTTATCCATCAACACCCTCAGAGCCAACATTGCATCTGTGGTGCTTTTTCTTGGCATGAAACCATACTGCTGCTCACTGATCATCACCTTCCTTCTTAACCTAGCTTCCACTACTCTTTCCCATAACTTCATGCTGTGGCTCATCACTTTTATTCCCCTGTAGTTACTACAGCTCTGTACATCCCCCTTTTTCTTAAAATCTGTACCAGTTCACTTCTTCTCCGCTACACAGGCATCCTCTCATTTTTCAAGATTCCATTAAACAATCTGGTTAAAAACTCCACTGCCACCTCTTCTAAACACCTCCATGCTTCCACAGGTATGTCATCTGGACCAACTGCCTTTCCATTCTTCATCCTCTTCATAGTTGTCCATACTTCCTCTTTGCTTATCTGTTGCACTTCCTGATTCACTATAGCCACATCATCCAACCTTCTCTCTATCTCATTCTCTTCATTTATCAGCCTCTCAAAGTACTCTTTCCATCTGCTCAACACACTCTCCTCGCTTGTGAATATGTTTCCATCTTTATCCTTTATCATCCTAACCTGCTGCACATCTTTCCCAGCTCGGTCCCTCTGTCTAGCCAATCAGTAAAAGTTCTTTTCTCCCTCCTTAGTGTCCAGCCTCTCATACAACTCATCATATGCCTTTTCTTTAGCCTTTGCCACCTCTCTCTTCACTTTGTGCCTTATCTACTTCTACTCTTGTCTACTCTCTGTATCTCTCTGACTATCCCACTTCTTTTTAGCCATCCTCTTCCTGTGTATATTCTCCTGTACTTCCCCATTCCATCACCAGGTTTCCCTTTCCTACTTCCTCTATACAGATGTCATGCCCACCACCCTTCTTGCTGTCACCCTTACTATGTCTGCTGTAGTTGCCCAGCTATCTGGCAACTCTTCACTGCCCCCAATGCCTGTCTTACCTCCTCCCTGAACTCAATATTGCAGTCTTCCTTTTTCAACTTTCACCTTATGATCCTTGGCTTTTCCCTCAATCTCCTCCTCATCTTGATCTCTAATGTCATCCTACAGACCACAATCCTACTACACTTTCCTCTGCCACCACTTTGCAATGTTCAGTCTCCTTTAGATTAACCCTCCTGCATAGGATATAATCTACCTGTGTACATTTTCTTCACTCTTGTATGTCACCCTATGTTCCTCCCTCTTCTTTAAATTTGTATTCACCCCAGCCATGTCCATCCTTTTTGCATAATCCTCTATCATCTGACCTTCTTTATTCCACGACGCCTCTTCCCTCTTCTTCTCCTTCTTCGGCCAACAGTAGCCCAATTTCCGCCAGCACCCTGTTAGCTAACAGTACTGGTGGCAGCCGTTGTTAACCCAGGCCTTGACCGATACGGTAAATAAATCTGTATTGTTGTCCACATATTGATCTGGCAAAATTTTACACCAAATGCCCTTCCTGACGTAACCCTCCCCATTTATCCAGGCTTGGGACCAGCACAAAGAAACACACTGGTTTGTGCATCCCCTGTGGCTGGGTTATATACCAATCAAAAATTGTAATCGTATTTCTTTTGCTGTTGATGGAATAGGAAAAGATCTTTTGTTCTCATTTTCCAAGTAATACTTTTATATACTCTTTCAACAAATACTTTATTTTACCGTTTCTCAGATATAGTCTGGTACTCATGGTTATCCAAATAATTTTATTGTTATAGTTTCTTTCTTTAAAGCTTATGTTTCCTAACAAAAGATGCATTAATAAAGGCACTGTGCTAGAATATGTTGTATACCCTTTAACTGCAGTGTCCCCCATAATATTTGGGACAAAGACACATTTTCCCTGACTTACCCCACTACTGCACAGTTTAAGATTAAAAAATCAAACAATTCAGACATGATAAATGTTCACTTTGCAGACTTTAATTTAAGGGTATTTGCATACATTTTCGTCACACCATGTAGAAATGACAACATGTTTTCCACATGGACCCCCCATTTCAGCGCACCATAATGTTTGGGACAATTGGCATCACTGGTGTTTGTAATTACTCAGGTGCATTTCATTGCTTCATTAGTGCAGGCATAAGATACCCAGGCTTATTTCTACCTAAAGACTAACTTTGAAGTCTGTAGTTGTCATCATTCAAAACAAGGACAAGAGCTGCTCCAGTGAAAGTCAAAGGAAAAACAACCATTAGAGACATCGGTAAAACCTTAGGATTACCTAAATCAACTGTCTGCAATATTTTTAAGAAAAAATGATGCCCTGGTAAGTAAGCTCTGTAATCACAAAGTGACTGGGAGGCAGAGGAAGACCTCCACTGCTAATGACAAAAGAATTATCACTATGGTAAAGAAAAAGCCCAAAATACCTGTCTGACAGATCAGAAACAGTGTTCAGGAGGTAAATGTATACAGTGGGTACGGAAAGTATTCAGACCCCCTTCAATTTTTCACTCTTTGTTATATTGCAGCCATTTGCTAAAATCATTTAAATTAATTTTTTCCCTCATTAATGTACACACAGCACCCCATATTGACAGACAAAAAGAATTTTTGAAATTGTTGCAGATTTATTAAAAAAGAAAAACTGAAATATCACATGGTCCTAAGTATTCAGACCCTTTGCTGTGACACTCATATATTTAACTCAGGTGCTTTCCATTTCTTCTGATCATCCTTTAGATCACCTTCATTTGAGTCCAGCTGTGTTTGATTATACTGATTGGACTTGATTAAGAAAGCCACACACCTGTCTATATAAGACCTTACAGCTCACAATGCATGTCAGAACAAATGAGAATCATGAGGTCAAAGGAACTGCCTGAAGAGCTCAGAGACAGAATTGTGGCAAGGCACAGATCTGACCATGGTTACAAAAAAAATTCTGCCGCACTTAAGGTTCCCAAGAGCACAGTGGCCTCCATAATCCTTAAATGGAAGACGTTTGGGACGACCAGAACCCTTCCTAGAGCTGGCCGTCCGGCCAAGCTGAGCTACCGGGGGAGAAGAGCCTTGGTGAGAGAGGTAAAGAAGAACCCAAAGATCACTTTGGCTGAGCTCCAGAGATGCAGTCAGGAGATAGGAGAAACTTGTAGAAAGTCAACCATCACTGCAGCCCTCCACCAGTCAGGGCTTTATGGCAGAGTGGCCTGTCGGAAGCCTCTCCTCAGTGCAAGACACATGACAGCCACCATGGAGTTTGCTAAAAGACACCTGATGGACTCTGAGATGGTGATGAGACCAAGATAGAACGTTTTGGCCTTAATTCTAAGTGGTATGTGTGGAGACAACCAGGCACTGCTCATCACTTGTCCAATACAGTCCCCACAGTGAAGCATGGCGGTGGCAGCATCATGCTGTGGGGGTGTTTTTCAGCTGCAGGGACAGGACGACTGGTTGCAATCAAGGGAAAGATGAATGCGGCCAAGTACAGGGATATCCTGGACAAAAACCTTCTCCAGAGTGCTAAGGACCTCAGACTGGGCCGAAGGTTTACCTTCCAACAAGACAATGACCCTAAGCACACAGCTAAAATAACGAAGGAGTGGCTTCACAACAACTCTGTGACTGTTCTTGAATGGCCCAGCCAGAGCCCTGACTTAAACCCAATTGAGCATCTCTGGAGAGACCTAAAAATGGCTGTCCACTAACGTTTACCATCCAACCTGACAGAACTGGAGAGGATCTGCAAGGAGGAATGGCAGAGGATCCCCAAATCCAGGTGTGAAAAACTTGTTGCATCTTTCCCAAGAAGACTCATGGCTGTATTAGCTCAAAAGGGTGCTTCTACTAAATACTGAGCAAAGGGTCTGAATACTTAGGACCATGTGATATTTCAGTTTTTCTTTTTTAATAAATCTGCAACAATTTCAAAAATTCTTTTTTTTGTCTGTCAATATGGGGTGCTGTGAGTACATTAATGAGGGAAAAAATTAATTTAAATGATTTTAGCAAATGGCTGCAATATAACAAAGAGTGAAAAATTGAAGGGGGTCTGAATACTTTCCGTACCCACTGTATGTGTCAGAGACTACTACCTGCAAAAAACTTTATGAACAGAAATACAGAGGCCAAATTGCAAGATGAAAAACAGTAGTTAGCCACAAAAACAGAATGTTTACCATTGATTGGATTATTACAGTTTGCAAAAAAGTACTTAACAGAGACAGAATTCAAGAAAAGGTCTTGTGAAAAGACAAGAGAAAAATGAACCTGCATCAGAGTGATGGCAAGAGCAAAGTGTGGAGATGGAAAGGAATTGCCCAAGATCCAAAGCATACGACTTTATCTGTTAAACATGGTGGTGGGGGTGTTATGGCTTGGGCATGTACAGTATGGCTGCCCCAGGTACTGGCACACTTATCTTCATTAAATATAGAACTGCTGGACAGCAGTGGCACAATGAATTCTGAGTTGCATAGAAACATCTTATCTGCTCAAGTTGTAGTAAATCAAGCAGTCATTGCATGCAAGGGACATGCGACAATGTGCTAAAAATGACAGCTTTAATATACTATACTATTAATATACTATTCGTCTCAAACATTATGGTGCCCTGAGATGGGGAGACCATGTAGAAAATGTGTTGTCATTTCTACATGGTTTGACTGAAATGTATTTAAAAACCCTTAAATTAAAGTCTGTAATATGCACCTTAATCATGCCTGGATGGTTTGAGTTTTAAACTGTGGAGCAGAGGGGTAAATTAAGGAAAAATGTGTCTTTGTACCAGTCATTATGGAGGGCACATTATACAGTATGAGCCAAAACTGAAGGAATAGCTTTCAAAACTATTTATATATTTTACTGAACTTTTATAAAACTTTATAATCCATGAAATTCCAAATAACATCCAAGATGCGACAGTAGAGCCCAAAATACGCTTATCTCGCCATGTTTGTAATAATAAACAGTAGATTTCGTTTTTACTAATAAATACATATTGTCCCATCCTTGAAAATTATAAATAGAAAAGATTTGCTTAGAAGCTGATTTCCAGTATCAAAGAGCTTGCTGGTGAAAATTTGATAGTTTTTTTAATTTCCAAAGAAATTCTATACCACATGGGCAGCACGGTGGCACATTGGTAGTGCTGCTGCCTCGCAGTAAGGAGACCTGGGTTCGCTTCGCACCTGCATGAAGTTTGCATGTTCTCCCCCGTGTCTGCATGGGTTTCCTCCAGGTGCTCTGGTTTCCTTCCACAGTACAAAGACATGCAGGTTAGGTGCATTGGCTATCCTAAATTGTCCCTAGTGTGTGCTTGGTGTGTGGATGTGTGTGTGTGTGTGTGTGTGTGTGTGCCCTGTGGTGGGCTGGCGTCCTGCACTGGATTTGTTCCTGCCTTGCACGCTGTGTTGGCTGGGATTGGCTCCAGTATAACCCTGTGTTAGGATATAGCGTGTTGGATAATGAATCGATGATTCTATACCACTTACATCATTCAAGACAGTTGAACATATTGTGAACTATACAGACAGATTATCAAAAATAACAGACTACAATAATTCAATATTAATGTACCATTCATAGTATCAAAATCAATAATGTTTAAGACACCATTCTCGTATTATTTCTGGATGTTTACCTTCCTTATGTAATTATATCTGTTTTTCCAAATAAAATTAAAATTCATCTCATATACCTCTTCAATGACTTTGGAGGCAAGCACTCCATTTTGATAAGCAGCGGTGTTTCAAAAATTGCAATATCGCAGTGAAGTTATAAATCTAAAATTGACTCATGTTTCTTTAAACTATTCAGAAAGTTTGCCACTTCATAGACTTAAAGATCTTTAGTTATAGTAAGACCTAAATATTTAACTCCTTTTTGGGAATTTGAAAGGTGCAATGTGGGAAATTCCACGGGCAGGTCTAATGGAGATAAACTTTGAACTAGGGTAGGCTCAGAATTACTTTGTTTGAAATTCAATATTGTGTATTTGCAATGTACCGTAATAAGAATCTCGCCTAGATGAAATATTCTTTCCTGAAACAATGACTCACTGGGTTAAGACTCTTTTTGGAAAGGCCTTGACCATTCTTTTTCCTTTCATCATATAATCCTGACATCATTTTGTAGCTTGGGATTCTTTACACTGAGAGTTAGCAATGTTAGCACAGCATCCATTTTTACTGTTACTGAATTTGTCAGTCTGCGGTGCACTGGTGCCCTGCCCAGGGTTTGTTTCCTGCCTTACACTCTGTGTTGGCTGGGACTGGCTCAAGGAGACCCCCGTGATCCTGTAGTTAGGATATAGCGGGTTGGGTAATGGATGAATGGATGGATGAATTTGTCAGTAATATTTTATAAGTTACTTTTAAGACATTTTGTCTATCCATTATATGAATCCCTTCTTTTCATTACTGGGTAATGAAACAGTTTCCTTTTAAACAGCCAGTTTATGAATGGTGTAATTAGTAATATTGACATGTACCTTTTGTTAATAGTGAAATACTGTACAAATACTTAGAAAAATATATCTAAAAATACAACACTTAATGTCCCTCTGTATTCAAAAACATTCTTTTGCAAAACAAAAAAAAATGTTCATGCAGATATCAGAGTGGTTGTCTTGTATGTTCAAATTCCATGGATTAAATCCCAGCCTCAACACGCTATGTGTGGTGTTTGCATGTTCTCGTGATGTTTGCTCCACATACTCCAGTTTTGCCTTCGATATTGCAAATACCCTCAGGTTTATTTAACTGGAGATTCTGTAGGTACCTTGTATGAGTGAATGCACAGTCTGTTTGTTGGTGCATACTGTCTCAGGTTGTTACTCGCCCAAGCTGCTGGGATAAATTCAAGCTTCCTGCAACATGAATGGGAAAATCGCATTTTGAATATGGTTAGATACATGAACTATTACACCTGTACTGTAGGTTTTCTTACAACACAGCAACATAGTGCTGCCTTTGAGTTTAAATCAAGGCCTGAGTAATATCTATGTAAGGTTTTTCCCATGGAATCTGGTTACCTTTGTGACCTGTGGACAGAACATCACATGCCACTTCAAACACTGGGGCACCAGCCAGGTCTCTCTGTTTAATCTACTCTCTATATATAAAATCCTAAGCCTAAAAGTGCAACGATTTTATGTGATGTTTTTATGTCACTTTTTTGTCACACTTTAAATTAGGCTTATTTTAAAACCTACATATATATGTTTGGTATCATTCTTTTCAGAATTTATCAGACTTTAATGTGATGTTGTTAGATTTTCAGATTCTTATTCCGTTTGTAAATTATAAACTAAAATATCATGAAAGTCGTGGTTTTTAATATCAAGAAAGTCGAGGTTTTTATTTTTGATCGAGTAAACTTTCTTTCATAGGAACAAACTGTTAAAAAAAATTATCTATTCATAACACCAATGTTTGTATTTAGGTGATTTAGTTAGCTGAAGGTTGAGTTACAATGACCCATTGCATACCACTTTAGTTTTCACGTGATTTCTCCTGTTATTTAAATGAGTCATTTTTTATTATTTTTTTTTTATCCATAAGAAAATTCAATTAAAATGAATGGATTGCTTATTTAGTCTCTTATAAATACTCATCGAGCATAGCAGACCTCAGTTTAATGGGAATACTCCAATCGGTAAGAGAGTAAATATTTTATTCTCATTTCATGATTTTACTCTGTTAAATAATAATCCATTTTTCTTTTACATATTTATAGATTTTCATGATTTTGACTTTAATAAATAAAAATTTTTCTTTTGTACATTTACAGATTTTACTAATATTCTGGCCACAAATAGGGGCTGGGCACTGAAGGTGCCGGGGGGCTTGGCCCACTAGTAAACATATAAAACAAAACCTGTGCATGGTGGCACAAACAACAACAAAAAAAAAAACACAGTGTATTAGCCAAACAAATAAAGGTTTTCCTAAGTTAGGGAGGCACAGGTAACTTGTTGGCGATTACTCTAGGTCATGTTTTGTCTCTGAAGTCAGACACCATCCTTTGGGGACTGTCCAGTTTTATAGATCTCTGTCCAAAAAGGACTGGGCCAGCTCTGGGCATTACGAACAGGTTAGATGCCCACACTGGGTGGTTCCTTGGAGCTGCAGGTGGAAAAAGAGAGAGAATTAACCCTGGAGTGGTACCGCTTACCTTAGCAGAGCCAGGAAAGTGATCCCTAAGCACACGTGTGACACTTTCCACATCCCTGCAAGAGATGCATTAGGTCGCCTTGCAGTTCAAAAGTGCATGAGATGTTCTGCACTGTTATACACATTATGCAGTGCTGATATCTGCCTTGCAAAAAAATTGGTCATGTGATGAATGTATTTCCTTATGTCCTACTAACAAAATACTATCTCTAATGATCTAATATTTTCAAAAATTATATTCCTTTTTCTCATTTTTAAAGAGTTCGGTTACAAAATTTAGTTCTTCCTTAGTTTGGTACTGGACTTTTCTTTAAATTTACGACTATTATTTATTTGGTGTTGCACTTGCCAGTTGTGGTCTATTGCACCACCAAGTGGTGTATTGTCAGGTTTTCCTCATCACAAAAATGACCTGGAACAGTTGTAGTTTTGCAGAATAAAAGATTTTCTCCAAGTTTTTGTGGAAAATTGTCATCTACTTAGTATGCTAAAGACACCCATTGGTGAGTGAGTGAACTATGCACTGTCAACTTATTTTTAATCTTGTAGTCCTTTTCATATTTTTATTTTACTAGGATTTAGCCAGCATCATTTTTGTATTGTCTTGTTTCACACTTTGCACTTTTGTATAAACCACGTTGCATTTCTAAATGCCTTGTAATAAGGTTGTAATAAGGTGGACCATTGCTTTATAAAGTACAGATTGTCAGTATTGGTATCTGTTCACTTGCAGCTGTCAAAACTGTCATAGAAAAAACAAAATCACAAAAGATATTGCATACTCTGTACCTATTTATAAACAAGCCATATCACTTGCACTACAGAAGAGGTCATCCACCTGAAACTAACCATGTTTGGGCCTAGCCAGTACTTGGATAAGAGACCTTTTAGACAAAAGCTTGGGTTGCTGCTATAAGAGATGTTGTTGAAGCCATCAGTGGGGCACTTACCCTGTGGTCTGTGTGTGAATCGCAGTGCGATGATGAAGAAACTGTGTTGTAAAAATGGAGCCATCCTTAGTATGAGATTTAAAGCCAAGGCTCTCTCTCTCTCTCTTTGTGATCAAAAAAGATCCCTTGGCATCTGCTGTGTATTTGTATGTCCATTAACAAGTTAAATGTATATTGATCTTGATTGACATTTCTGTTGTTGGTAATTTTCCATAGAACGTAAATGGGATTTTAAAGGGGAAAATGGAAATTCTTAAAAATGGGGTTTTTCCTGTTATACTAAGGAGTTGAATTTTGAAATAGCTAAAACACAAGAACCTGGACACAAATAGAAGAACATACACAGGCTTGGACCACAATAGAAGTAAAATCCTGCAGTACTTCTTTGTATTCCCTGCTATGCGCTCCAATAAACACACGCTATCGGCAATACACTAATAACCCAATTGTGCTCCACTCACTTAGAATCTGGAACCAATGTAGAAAGCATTTTAAGATGGAGAAGCTTCTATCTGTGGCACCTCTGCAAGAGAACCATCTCTTTCAACCTTCACAAACATATGCAGTTTTTAATATCTGGAAAAAATTTGGAATTAACTTGCTTAGAGATCTTTATATAGACAACGTCTTTGCTTCCTATGAACAATTACATTCCAAATTTAACATTCCAGCTACACATTTCTTTCACTATCTTCAAATCAGGAACTTTGTTAAACAGAACCTTCCAGATTTTCCTCATCTTGCACCCTCATCCATGCTGGAAAAAATATTGCTCAATCTCAAGGACTTAGACTCCATCTCTGCAATATATAAAATCATTTTACAATCCCTCCCTTTCAAAGATCCAAGAGGACACTGAGAAAAAGATCTCTCAATTAATATATCAGAAGAGGAGTGGAAAGTAGCAATGCAGAGAATTCATTCGAGCTCCATATGCGCAAAGCATACAATTATACAACTTAAAATTATTTATCGAGCACATCTGTCTCGACTAAAACTCTCCAAAATGTATCCAGGGCATGATCCAACCTGTGAACGCTGCAAATTAGCTCCAGCCTCACTAGGTCACATGTTCTGGGCCTGCACCAAATTAACATTATTCTGGACAAAAATTTTTAATTACCTTTCAGATAGCCTTGGACTCACAATCCCTCCTAACCCATTAACAGCTGTGTTTGGGGTTCTTCCAGAGGGGTTAAAGTGGAGAAAGACAAACTAATTGTGATTGCATTTACTACACTTTTGGCACGCAGACTTATTCTGATAAACTGGAAGAATCCAAACTCTCCTCTTTTAAGTCAGTGGGAAACCGATGTGTTATACTATTTGAAATTGGAAAAAATCAAATACTCAGTTAGAGGATCCGTACAGACGTTTTTCAAAACATGGCAGGATCTAATCAGTAATATTTTAAAATAAGTTCATGAAGCATAGAGAATTTATTAATTTAGGTATTTTTAAAAGCTGTAAAATTTGTATGCCTTTGGCTTGCTCTCTCTCTCAAGGGTGGGGATCGATCTGTTCTTAACTCTATTTCTCTTTTTGTAAAAACTTGATTGCTTTGTATGAAGTGTAATAAAATTAATAAAAAAAAACACAATTACAAAAACAGCTGTAAAGGTCAGTTAAATGAGGGTGATTGCCAGTTAACAGTATGTGTCAGCTATAAAGAAAGGTCTGGTCATTATTACTTTGACAAATGAGATTTTAAAAAAACATGGGGCAACTAACAGAAATTTAAAGAAGCTAAATAACAAAAATGCAAAGTTGTTTCATGTCAAATAGCCTCAAAAAAATGATGGCATATGCCAAACATGAACAAACTGCATTAGCAAAATTAGATAAGAGATTAGAGATCTTTATTGTCACATACACCGTACATGCATGCCGCAGTTGTGGAGATGTATAAAAATATAGTAATAAATAAGAGTAGCTGAAGATAAATAAATGAATAAGGAGCTAAAAATAAGAAAAGTTGTGGAATGTAAGCCCCAACGATTTTAGAAGCTGTACAGAGAGTCCTTTGGAGAAGTTTGCAATCCTGGCAAGTCAGGTTATCATGCTACATCATCATGTATCCAGTCAGGATAATTTCAATAGCACAGCGGTAAACGTTTGCTAGTTATTTGCCCCTAGTTGATGTTGACGTTGAAGCTCACTGTGATGGACAGATGAACACTTTACAGGGTATTTGCTTAATGCCACATAAGTACAGCCTCAAAAAATGATCAAAGAATAGAATCATAGAAACATCTGTGACCAGTCACAATAAAAATTGCTTGTTGTTAGCTTTATGGCAGGAATGCACTTTGGAAACTGCTATTGTCCAAGGCCAACACCCCAAAAATATAATCTGATGTGCAAACATTCCTCCTCCATGATAATATAGATATTCCAAGCAGATAGATCCAGATTAAGTAGGTGAAACTTGATTTCACAAACACCAAGAAAAACCAAATACTTCCAATGGCTTCTCCAATCGTCAGATCTAAACATCATATAACCTTCATGGAAAGCTGTGGAGTGCAGAGTACAAAGTACTCCTCCTTCATCCTTTAACAGATTTGAGTATTTTCTGCAACAAGTACTGTACAGTAACTCACTACACATTGTTGGCTGCATCATAGCATTCCAGAAAGGAATGAGGCTGCTCAGAAGACAAAGGGCGTACCTAATTTTTATAAGGTCCTTGACATTAATATAATGTTACTGTAAGTGGTTTTATTTTGCTCATCCCCATCTGCCAGTGAGTTGTACAAATACAGTATGTGTAGGTACTGAATTTCAAGGAGTCTTGTGTAGTATTTGGAGAAACTGCCTTTCATTTGGATAAGGATTTCTTCATTTATTCTGTCACCAGCTAGAAACATAAAGTGCAAATCATTACGTTTTTTTAACTAATGAAGCTCAGGTGCCCAAGCAGATGTAAGATATAATGTAACAGAAAGAGGAACAGATAACGTTAGTTTTACATAGAATTGCTTCAAATAATAATTAGTTAATGAAACCAACCACCCACATGGACTATTGCTAGTTTCATTTTCATTTCCATTTGTTCAGCTTTGATGTACAGTATTTATTTTCTATTTCTGGCATAAAAATCTTGAAGAAGAGATTTTTGAAAATTCAATGTGCAACCATAATTTAGTTTAATATTACCACTGATCACATTACAGAATAAAACCAAAAAGGAAGCATCATTACAGACTAAGGGATATGGTAAACACTATAACTAAACTACACCATTATATAAATGCATTGAATATTAGACATGTTCTATGAATTATCGTCAAAGTGAATAGCTCTCAATACAAGTTTGGACAGCCGCTTAGTGTTCTTCGTCAGCAACAGGCACTTCGTAGCCAAGAGTGTCTCCCAAAGGCTGATGAGCAAAGAATGTCCTGGCCATGTTATTGATGTGGTGATAAGCTCCAATGCTCCTGAAATACTCAATGTATCTCCAGAAGTCATTGGTTGAATATGACCAGTATGGTAAAGCAGGAGACTCATCATATGGAACTATAAAAAGAAAAAAAAAATCTTGAGATGTTTAAAAATGTCAATAATTTATTAATAATTTATTTCATCAGTATACATTTGGTATGCCTAAAGCTGAAGTCATACGTCATAAGTGGACTTTATATATTGAGGTGATGTCATCTGCATTTCAGAATAAAAGTACAGTATATGAAAAATATGCTTGCTGCAAATTTTGACCAACAGAATAGTACAGAGGCAGCAGTACTGCATAAGTACTGCATACACTCTTTGCCTATTCCATTTATCTAGATCAGGGGTCTTCAATCCCAGTCCTGGAGAGCTGCAGTGGCTGCAGGTTTTTGTTCTGACCTGGTTGCTTAATTAGAAAGCAATTCTTGCCAGTAAAGCACTAACAAGCTATGAAATTAAATTAACTCTGCTATGTCAGGTCATTCTCATATCCTAGATTTTCTTTCCCTTTCTATCATGCAAATGATTTGAAGGCTAAAATGGACGAGTTATTCTCAGTCCTTCACTTTTTTCTCTTCATTTTTCTTCCAAGTATTTAATTAAACCCAATAGTGCAGATAAATACACACAGGTGTAAATGTAAATAAGCTAAATGGAGAAATGCTTCTCTCTCTTGTCATTTGCATGTTATTGATAATAAGGAGCAATTAAAATAGCTGTTTAAGACAAAATTAAGCAATAAGGGCTCAAAATCACTAAAGTGAAGCAGCAGTGTTACTTTAGCACTGTGAGTGATTTTTATTAAGCAACTGGGTTGGAGCAAAAACCTGCAGCCACTGCGGCTCTCCAGGACCGTGATTGAGGACCCCTGATCTAGAGCAAGGTTGGGAACCAACCCTGGATGAGGTGCTGGGGAACAGTTGCACACACACAGCCACTCTAATTAATTTAACCACAGTATTATTACTACAAAGTCTATGGAGTTGCCAATTAATCTAACATGTAAACATTTAGGGTACTAAACTTTTGTGGAGACTGGGAAATCATTCAAACTCTATGCAGAACAGTGCCCTGGCCCGACTTCATGAACTGTGAGGCAGCAATGTTAACCATTGAGCTACCTTTCCACCCAGAACAACTCTAGATACCCATTTTTGTTTATTTGTTTGTTTTTTAACATGAATTTGTATTTACAGCTTAATCTGAAACAAAAGGCTGTTGTGATAACTAAAATTCTAGTTACCTAGAAAATAATAATGTGAAGCATGCACATCTTATGTACTTTTTATTTTACAGTTATAACTCCCTCTGCTGAAACCTTTTAACAAAAGTATCCGCCATGTGTTGTCACGCCTGCATGGAAGAACCATGCTTCTCTGCTCTCTGTGTACTATAAATTAACTCAAGGGATTCACTAGGTCAAAGAACAAATAATTGTTTAATCAGCCACTGCCTTCTTAAGAGTTGTTGGACATTGTCCTTTGTGACTACACTGCTCATCCTCTAATTTTTTAAAAGTGGGTTTGTATAGGATTTCTATTGTGTATGTTTAGAATCCTTCAGAGATGTGATTTGTAGAATACTTTAATATGTAAAACAGCATGGATGGGGTGGCATCCCTGCCAGGACTGGTGCAAGTACCTAAACTGGCCAGGAGACCAATATAACTGAAAGATTGGGGGATGCTCTATCTCAAGGCTGTATACTCCCCTGACCCACTAGATGGCAGCATCCCTGGGCTTTGGTACCTATTTGCAAACCCACAAGGAATGCTGGGAATTGTAGTCTGGGAGCACATTGCTGCTGGAGTCCATGGGTCCTCCTGATGGGCACAGCAGGTAGTTACACTCCCTACTTTTTGCGACTTCTGTGTGGACTGGAAGTGCTTTCAACAGGCAAAGCCCTGGCACCAAAATTACTCCTGGGTCTTCAATAAAAGAGACCTCACTTCCTTGGCCAGGCAAGTTAGATCCGAGAGTGGAGACCGGCAACACTTGCCTGGGAGGAGTAGCAGTGGAGAATAAGACTGAATAATTGTGCACTTGATTGCTTAGTGCTGTTAATTGTTTGGAGGTGTTTGTTTAAAAATAAAGCCTTTGTTTTATACTCAGGACTTGTCTAAGCATTCATGTTTGGGACTCTCTGGTGTCCCCTAGTGGCCACAGTACAATTGAAAACTTGCACACAAGAGTTCTGAAAATGTAATCTTATGCATTGATTACTGCCATTACCTTTCTTGACAGGAATTTAAGGTTCAATAGTGGCATAGCCCCTTTCAGTAAGGAATTTACATGAGTTTTCCACAGGTATCCTGGTTCTTCTTCTTCTTGTTCTTCTTCAACTTTTTCCATTTCTATGTGCTTGATCAACCTTCTTCATACAGCTCAGTCCTGCAACTCTTAGCCAGACAAGTCCTTTTCTTTTACTACATCCACCTCCGTTTTGGCCTCCCTTGTTTTCTCTTCCCTTTTACTTTATTTCCCATCACTCTTTTCCCCACATACTCATTGTCTCACCTCATCACATATCCATACCACTTCAACCTACTTTCCTGTACTTTCTTATATATCTCTCATACTTTTGTTACACCTCTTATTGTCTCATTTCTTATTCTCTCCGTTTTGTAATTCAACACATCTATCTGAAAATTCTTATTTCTGCCACAACCGATTTCTTCTCTTGTGCTCCCTTTTTCAGCTCCATACATCACTGCTGGTCTTACTACTGTCTTAAAAACCTTACCTTTAACATACGCCTTAATTCTTCAATCACACAATACTCCATCCATCCATCCATTTTCCAACCCACTGAATCCGAACACAGGGGTCTGCTGGAGCCAATCCCAGCCAACACAGGGCACAAGGCAGGAACCAATCCTGGGCAGGGTGCCAACCCACCACAGGACACACACAAACACACCAAGCACACACTAGGGTCAATTTAGAATCACCAATCCACCTAACCTGCATGTCTTTGGGAGGAAACCCACGCAGACACAGGGAGAACATGCAAACTCCACGCAGGGAGGACCCGGGAAGCGAACCCACGTCTCCTAACTGCGAGGTAGTAGCGCTACCACTGCGCCACCGTGCCGCCCACACACAATACTCCTGATCTCTTAATCCAATTGTTCCATCCACACTGCACTCTATGAGTTATCTCTGCACCTAGTTTTCCATCTTGCCCACATATTTATTGTCACTCCTGATCAAATGTTCATCCCATTTCAACCTACTTCTTCGTACTTTCAAAATTGGCCAGCATAAGTGAGTATATGAATGTGTCCTACAATGAGTCGGTGCTTGCCCATCTTGAATTTGTTCATGCTAATCTTCCTGCCATTCCTCTTCCAACTTCCCTTCTAGCATTAGACATCACAATTGATAAAAGCCATGAGCAAATAGAATGCTAAACATTTATGTGGAAACAAGTTACTTTCTGCTGGTGGGCTGAGAAAGTGAGAAGTAACATAGAACATAGACATTTGTGAACTGTTTACAGTATGTAAAACATTTTATAACTTTTATGTATTTTTTAGATATAAGAATATAACATATCAGTTAAGAGCAGAGAATATTTACAGAAAAAACTGAGTTAAAACATAATCTTATGAAGTATTTAAAAAATATATGGCCAGGTTGTAATGACTCAAGCTCTATAAATTGATAACAATTTCCTTGACCCAGTGTGTGTCTTGCTATGATTGCCTGCATGTGCAATTTAATTTTTTTAAGTGTATCACATTATTTTAAAAAATGATGATTTGCTTTCATAACATAGCTTAATGCTGTATGTTACATTTGATGCTATTATTGTTGAAATGTCTGTTTTCCTGTTTAGTTTGTTTATGAATCACAAAAATGACATATAACTAAACAATACACTTTCTTCAAAACTTCACTTTATGGCTCATTAACAATTGTATTTGTCATATTTCTTAACTGCTGTTGCCTCACAGTTCTTGAGCTCCAGTTTTAAATATGACCCAGGTGCTGCCTGTGGTGAGTATGCATTGTCCCAATTTCTGTCTATGCTCCAGTGTTCCTCTTGAATCTCAAATACAAACTGTACATGTTACGATAACTGGAGAATTCATTTGTCCATCTGAGCATACCTAGCACAAAGTTAATTTTGTTCTGTGACCAATGCTGCTGAGATAGACTCCAGCCCATGCAACGTTAAACTCATTTTAAAAGGTTTGATATGGATAGGTGTTTTCATATATTGTGGACTACAAATTTAATATTATTCATTCATTAATATTGCCAAATGACTGAATAGAGTACAATGCTGCAGAGAACCCAAGTCTGTTCCAGCAGTTTTGGGCTCAAGAAAGAAACTAACCTTGGAAGAATGTCAGTTTATCGCAGGTAATGCATACACATAAGCATATACTAGATAAATTTAGTGTCTCTAAGTACCTTGAAATACATATTGTATTTTTCTGATACTGGAAAATATAGTAAATCTAGATAAAAGATAAACATATGAAGAGAGTGCATACTCCTCACAGACTGTGAAGAAGAATGAAACTAATATTGGGATTTTTTGTTTTTGCCTTTTGGGATCTAAGGGTTCTGTCCCATTTAATTTTGTTCCCTCTGAATATTAGCCTCTGCCCTTTCAGTTTTCCACAAACTAACATCAGCTTGATTTTTGCAAAAACCCCATTTTTCCCTTTGATTAAATTATTCAAGTTGAATGTTTTATAATTTTCTGTAACAAAAATACTGGAAATTTTAGAACCGAGGGATTTGGCCATGATATAAAATTTTCTTTTGGATAGCCTGCTAATACCTAATCTAAAAAGCTCTCTATTGGGTTGTCCAGATTAGGGACTAATAGATTTGTTATCTTGTTGCTGAAGTTTAATACTTAAGTCTGTACTAACCATTTTTTACATTTTTAAATTTTAATTAAAACTTGTTCAGCTTTTATTTTAAAATTATGTGACTTTAATTTTAAACCTCTCTCTATTTATTTTTATTACTGTCAATTTGTACATTTTCTTATACATTATTTGTTTTGTTTATGCTGGTTGTTTTTTTCTACTTTTTAAAACACCTTTTATTTGTTTATTTGGTACTAGCCTCAAATTTAATTTGTTTTTTTAGTTTGTACAAATCTGTCACTTTAGAACTATAAAGTCAAAATTCACCATTAAAACTGACCAAGAAGTACTCTGTTTTGCAAATAAGAAATCAGAATAGCGTCCAAAGATTGTGTTACTTTCAATGTAAACACATTACCCCGGAGACTTCTTTATGATCAAGAAATGATTTTCATTTTTTGCTGTTTTAAACTTAAATTTGGTTCATTTTTAAAGCTTTGTATTATATTCAGTACTTACAATGATTGTTTTCATTTAGTCACAAAGTTAAATGCTGCGATAAAATTACTGTGCACCTTTATGAAAATATTTGTGTTTGGTGTAAATCGAAGAAAAACTGTAACTCATTATAGACAGATTTACCAATCTGTACAAAACATTACATTCCACAGTCTATTGATCTCTGTTTGCCATATGTGCTCACATTGATACATGTGTCTTCATCCTGTCTAGTATTTTCAGCAGAATATATTTATTATAAATATTTTATAAAGTTCTGTGCTACAGTTTTATTTAACTTTACAAAATATGATATTTTGCATTATTACCTCCTTCTCGAATCACTGAGGCATCTGGAAATGAAAAAAAAGCACATTAAGAATTCTGTGCATGTGGCATACAAAGAATCATTTCAGTTTGCTAAAATCAAGTATATCCCATGAGGCATCCAGAGATATTTCCTTCAAAATGTACAAAAGGCCCTCTGTCTGCATTTTGAAACTTTCCTCTATCCTTCTTAATGTTAATATGTGCTCTACTGTGAATTAAAATCATACATGTATACCAATTAAAAGGCCAATAATGTAATTATTTTAAAAATATAGTGCTCACAAAATTCCTGAGCTAATTACTTTCATGAATGCATTTTTATGTAAATTAAAATATCAAAAGAAGAACTCAAAATTTATTATACTGCAATAAAAACAGCAAAAGTTAACTTTGACAAATTTCTTCAAGTCTATATTTTATGCAGTCATATTTGATATAGTTTTAAAAGATCTCACTTACCAGTTAAGCATCTGACAAGCATACAGATAATAAATATTGCACCACAAATAGGCATCTTCATTTTCCTAAATTAAAAATTACATCAGATCAAAATTAGTATAAACTGAATGAAAACCTAAACTGCTTTCAGAATCTTATCTGAAAAGGTGTTTTAAAGAGTCTTAAATAAATTTAACTTTATACATAAAACTCAGTTTATGGCTTTACCTTTTCTTTCTTTCTGTGTATGGAAGGAAGGTGGATTTCAGAATGTTTAAACCCTGAATAGATCCTTGTGTCAGATGTAGAAGCATTTAATGTGACAGACAACTCTCCTCCACCCCGCTGCACCTACGTAGCCTTTGAGTCTCTCCTCAGGAAATGTTTTTTTTATGCTCTTAACTTAATTTTATTTATCTATTCTAATTCATGCAATTTAGAAAAAAATGTTTATCTTCTTTCAATTTAAATTGCTTGTTAAAGGTCAATGTGTTTTTATTATTTGGATGCAACAGCTCTGGAATACAATTACATATAAGTTATAATGTGTATTTTAAGAAATAAGTTCAATATTTTTATCCATTAATCCATTTATTTCTTTACTTTCTGCTTTGTTCAATACATGGCCACAGGGTCTAGAGGATATTGGAGAAACATTGGATATAAGGCAAAAGTGTAGATTACAGTAAGCATCAATAAAATTATAGCTATATTACTTCTGCTACAGATTTTGAATTTATTTTGATTTGAACAAGAGTGGGTCATCATGCAAAGTGCTCAGGATGATTAGATTACACTGTTGACGTATGTCACTAGCACAAGAGGCGCATATTGAGCATTTATAAGATGAAGAAAAATTGTGAGAACTACATTTTGCTGAGTAATACATTTTTGTAAATGCTCACTTTTTTAATCAACCTATAATCTGTAGCAAGTGTGAGTAATGTTGGTCCTGGTGGCTCGTAGTGGCTGAAGGGTTTTGTTCCAACCCAATTGCTTAATTAGAAACCAATCCTTGCCAATAAAATATCAAATTTAATTCCATGGATTGTTAGTGTTTTAACTCTGCAATGTCAGATTTTTTTTTCTGTCCAAAACTATTATCCAAATGATTTTTAGCCTGAAAGGGCTGAGTAATTCTCAGTCCTTCATTTTTCCTTTTCAGGTTCTTTCCACATAATTTATTAAACCAGTGTCACAAATATGTGCACGGGAGGCAACTAAAGGGCTCGAAAGAGGGTAATTCCATGCCAGTCTAGGGGGTGGCAGAGTGCACTGATCCTTTCTCCTTTTTTTCCACAGACCAACTATGAGAAATTTGGCCTGGGCCCAATGGATGTCTCTTCTTGTTCCGGGCCCGATGACATCATTTCTGGTTCTGGCCTTGAAGACATCACTTCCATTTCCGGTCCCGATGATGTCACTTCTTCTATCCGCCTTTGAAATCGCCATTTTGTCTGTTACAAATCAGTTCAGTTGTGGACTCAGCTCTGTAAACAGATACTGTTGATTTTTCTTTGTTTTTTCAGCCAAATCTTCAAGTATATGGGGTGGCTACCTGCAACCTTTTTGTTGTGTCCTTCGCATAATTTCCATACCAGATAGTTCATGATGAATACAGACAGGTGCAAATGGAAACAAATCAAATGAAGATCTTCTGGTTCTTTTGTCAATTATGAGTGGGAAATCTTAGCAACTGAACCAATTTAAATGAAACATAAAAATGTTGTTTGAGTAATAAGTGCTTTAACAGCAATAGCTGACTTCTCATTAAGAAATTGGATTGGAACAAAAACCTACAGCCACTGTGGCCCTCTAAGACCAACGTTGCTCACCCTGAATTATAGGAAGTTCAAGTATTTGTTTCTGGCATGCAGTCTGTGAGTAATTTTTCATATTGTTTATTACTGATATGATGATTTAATTTGGAACCTAGATATGTCACTCTTATTATCAATGAAACTTAATATGAACTTGTCTTCCTGTTTTCCCTAAGCTATTACTTTTGTCACTAATGCTCAGAGTTCACTAGTGTTCACAGTTCAGTATGGTATACTTGAAAGGACTGCAATTAGTCTTGGTATATAGAAGCTTTGTTTAAAAGTCCAGGTGTCCTAATTGCTGGTTGTTTAATCAGTATTAGTTTCTAACATTCCATCTGAGCCACATGGTCCAATTTTAAAGGGTCTGAACCAACTCTCAGACAGATCAGGGTGTGGCCAGAGGGATCAGTTTCAGCCATGCAGGACTGTTTTGAACATATAATAATAATACCTGTACATTTTATTTATCCATAGGCGCCTTTCTAAACACTCAAGAACACCGAACAACAGATCAAAATCACATTTTAAACAAAAAGAAAAATACAAAGAAATATAAAAAAAAAGTTAAAATCAGACAGAACAATTGTAATCACAGAGAGAAAGCAGTCTTCAACAGATGAGTTTTAAGTTTAGATTTGAAAAGTGAAAATGAATCAATATTTCTAAGTTCTGATGGTAATGAGTTCCACAGATTGGGAGCAGAGCAATTGAATGGAGGGGCTAGGCTGTGGACAGCCTTGAATGTTTACATTAGAATTTTTAAGTCAATGCGGAACTTAACTGGAAGCCAGTGAAGATGCTGTAAGACGGGAGTGATATGGTGAATCGAGGGGGTTCTAGTAATGATGTGGGCAGATGAATTCTGGACCAGTTGAAATTTATAGAGGGATCTGTGAGAAAGAACAAAGAAGAGGGAACTGCAATAATCCAGGGGAGAAATGACAAGGCTATGAACAAGGATAGCAGTGGTGTGGGGAGTGAGGAAGTGACAAATATATAAATTAATGTTACACAGGTGGAAATATGCAGACCGGGAGATTTTATTGATGTGGGACTGAAAAGATAGAGCACTGTCAAGGATGACACCCGGACTCTTGACCTGTGCGGAAGGGAAAACAGAGGAATTATCAATAACAAATAAAAATTATTGGGTTTGAATAATGTTAATTTTGTACCAATGAGGAGAACCTCAGTTTTGTCACTGTTTGATTTTAAAAAATTTGAGGAGAACCAAGATTTAATTTCTGCTATGCAGTCAATAAGCAAGGAGGGTGGGAAGGAAAAGGTAGGTTTTCCAGTGAGGTAGAGCTGGGTGTCATCAGTATAACAGTGGAAATTAATGTTATATTTATGAAAAATATTGCCAAGGGGAAGGAGATAAATAATGACAGAGCCCTGGGGCACACCTGAAGTAACAGCAGTGGGTCGGGATGTAAAAATTTTGAGCTGAACAAACTGAGTGTGGCCTAAGAGATAGGATCTGAACCAATCCAGTGGAGTGTGGGTAATGCCAATCAAAGATAATCTATTGAGAAGAGTGGTGTGACAAAAAGTGTCAAAGACCGCACTCAGATCAAGAATGATGAGAATAGTAATTAAACCAGAGTCAGTAGCCATAAGGAGGTTGTTAGTAATTTTGATAAGTGCCATGTCTGTACTATGGAGGGGGCAAAAACCAGACTGGATTATTGTGAGATAAACGGGAATGAAGTTGAATAACTACTGTTTTTTTGAGAATTTTAAAGATGAAGTGAAGATTAAAAATAGGATGAAAATTACTGAAATTAGTAGGATCGGCACCAGGTTTTTTCAGTATTAGGGTTATTGCAGCAGTTTTGAAAGATGAAGGAACAGTTCCAGTGGTGGGAGAGAAGTGAATTATAGCAGAAATAAGGGGGACCAGAGAAAGGAGACAGGCTTTAAACAGAACTGTGGGAAAAGGATCCAACTGACAAGTGGACTGCTTAGATTTACGGACACGATCTGAGAAAGTAGGAAGCTGAAAGGAGGAAAATGAGTGAGTAGGTGGATGAAATTCAAACGAAGTACTGGATGAATCCGCACCAAGATACTGGTGTATCCTCTGGATTTTTTTATTAAAGAAGTACATAAGGGAACTGGACTGAAACATATAGTATTTAAAGTAGTAGCCAACAATGGCCAACAGATCAACTTCGAGGAGTGTGCATCACTTGGCTACAGTAACAAGAGCATAACTGATGGTACTGTCTTAAAGACCAACAGAGTATGTACAAATCAAAAACAGTGAGTGACATACAGCCTTTACAATACAATACAATGCAGTTTATTTTTGTATAGCCCAAAATCACACAGGAAGTGCCGCAATGGGCTTTAACAGGCTCTGCCTCTTGACAGCCCCCAAGCCTTGACTCTCTGAGAAGACAAGGAAAAACTCCCAAAAAACCTTGTAGGAAAATGGAAGAAACCTTGGGGAAGGCAGTTCAAAGAGAGACCCCTTTCCAGGTAGGTTGGGCGTGCAGTGGGTGTCAAAAGAAGGGGGTCAATACAACACAATACACAGATCAGGTGATAAAGGGAAAACCTGTCTGGGGGCATCAAAGCAGCTAAGCGAGAGTCAGTCAGTCATTTCCAACCTGCTATATCCTAACACAGGGTCACGGGGGTCTGCTGGAGCCAATCCCAGCCAACACAGGATGCAAGGTAGGAACAAACCCCGGGCAGGGCGCCAGCATACCACAGGGCACACACATACACGCGGGACAATTTAGGATCGCCAATGCACATAAGCTGCATGTCTTTGGACTGCACATAAGCTGCATGTCTTTGGACTGTGGAAGGAAACCAGAGCACCCGTAGGAAAGCCACGCAGACATGGGGAGAACATGCAAACTCCACACAGGGAGGACCCAGGAAGCAAAACCAGGTCTCCTTACTGCGAGGCAGCAGTGCTACCACTGCGCCACCGTGCTGCTCCCTAAGTGAGAGTAAGGAAATTCATAACCACTTTCAGGATACCAGAGATGCATGGCGCATTGGCAGAAAATCCAAGCCATTGCAGATTATAAACCACACCACCCATTTGCAGTAGTTATGCCTCCCTTCTTCTACGAGCGGTTTGATGCTGTCAGCAATACACCTGCGTAGAAGCCCATTCCTCCTCCAGAGAAACAGGTATTATCTTTGTCCACAGCTGATGTGAGAAGAACTTTGTTGAATGTAAACCCACATAAAGTTGTTGGACCAGGCAACATACCTGGATGATCACCCAGTGTATGTGCAAATCAACTGATAGATATCTTTATAGACATCTTCAACATTTCCCTGAGGTAGGCAGTACCCCCCAAGTGCTTCAAAACCATCACTATCATATCTTTGCTGAAGAAGTCCTCCGTCTCTTGCTTCAATGACTATCACCCTGTAGCCCACACACTGGTCATCACAAACTACTTTGAGAGGCTTGTCTTGGGCCACTTGAAAGCCAGACTTTACAGATCACAAGACCTTTTCCAGTTTGCCTATCACCCAAAACATTCCACTGAGCTTGCTGTATCATCTTCTCTTCATCTGGCCCTGTCCCATCTGGACAAAGAATGCTATTGATAAACTTATGTTCAGCATTCAACACCATCATTGGTCAGAAGTTCATAGCGGAGGTTAAATCTGCTAAGCTACAACTCTTTCCTATGCAACTGGACCCAGGACTCCCTAACAGAGAGACCACAGACGGTCAGCGTCAGAAACAGTATCTCCAGCACCATCATGCTGAGCGTTGGCGCCCCCCAGGTCTGTGTACTCAGGCCACTGCTGTTCACTCTGCTGACTTATAACTGTACAGTAGTGTACAGCTCTAACACCATAATTACATTTTCTGACAACACAACAGGGGTTTGTGTCATCAGCAATTGGGATGAGTCATCTTACAGAATGGAAATACAATGATTGACAGACTGGTGTAAGTGCAACAATCTGTTTCTTAATGTGGATAATATAAAAGAGATGATTATTGACTTCAGAAAGGCCCATGCTGATCATATATATACACATATCCATTATCCAACCCGCTATATTCTAAATACAGGGTCATGGGGGTCTGCTGGAGCCAATCCCAGCCAACACAGGGCGCAAGGCAGGAAACAAACCCTGGGCAACAAGCACACACTAGGGACAATTTAGGGCATGTCTTTGGACTGTGGGAGGAAACCGGAGCACCCGGAGGGTTTCCTAAACCTATCACTGCGCCACTGTGCCCGAAGGAGACTCACACCGGATGCAGGTTTCCTATCGCCAGGCTATCAGGGACTTTGTCTCTGATGCTTATGTCCGAGGTTCGATCGCCGCAAGGGCTGGAGTGTGTACGCCTGATGAGCCCAAATAAGGGCTAAACACATGTTGCGTACTCTTTGCATTATTTGACAGTAAACTATGTAACATATATATTTCAGTATTGTTAGTGTCAACATTTATTTAAAAAAAATCTTTCTATGGTGCCACAAGAATTATATTCCAGTTTGAAAAAACATACGCCCATGAACAGTTGTTGTCTGTTAGAAATCTAAGTAAGCCTAAATATCATGCTCATTTCATTAACAAGCATTTGAACACTTTTCTGAAGCTTGCCTGTGTTCAGTCACTTGCTATAAATGTTAAAGCTGTTGACCAAGATAAGCAGTATCAGGCAACAGGAAACAAACAAATAAACTGGGACAATTTGCAACAATAGCGCTTTGTTTATTTGTTTTGTTTTTTTAACCGATTTGTCATTTCTAAAATACTTAGTTTTCAGTAACTGTAGTGAAAACAAAGAATGACATTGAGCCACTAAAACTAAGACAAGAGTGTTTATGAATAGTAATTACTCACATTTCAGTAAGTGCTGCTGCTGTTAAACGAGTAAGAAGTAGAATTATAGTTTGTAAAAAACAAACTGTAGCAAGCGCTGTGTGTCCTATATAACTCCTGGGTTAGGTTATCCTAGTTTTTAAACAGAAAACATTTGCAGGACTTGAAGGTCTTGTAGATCCTGGCATGAAATAAACCAAGTATTAGTATACTGTATTTGAATTAAACCTGTGTTTTGGTGAATATCAAACATTGTTATAAATGTGGCATTTCCTGAATTACACAGCTGCTCTTGTATAATAATCTTTGTATAATTAGCTTAATTCTGATTCCTTCCAAACTTTACTACTGTGGAGTCATGGGCTACTTTAAGTTTAAATCTACTGTACTTCTTTAAACTCATGTTTCCTATCAAGGTGTTAAATCAATCATTTCATAAGTTAGTTAAGATAAACATACTACATCAAATAGAGCTAAGTAAGCTTTTTTTTAATATAAAATTAATGAGCTTTCTATTTTGTATGAAAAATCATTTAGCACTCTCTTTTTATTTCTTAATGATTTATTTAAATGTACTCCAAGGGAAATTGAGTGACTTGGATATTTTCTTGTATAAATCCCCTGACTTGTGTTTTCAATCACCTTTTTGAAGAGTTGCTTGGAGTGTTCTTTTGTCTTCATTGAGTAGGCCTGGTCAAGATACTAAGTCTCCAAAAGTTGGACCTTCTAGAAACAATCGAGTGAAACCCCTTGACTTCAGACAGATGAACTCTGCAAAGCAAATTATGTGACTTCAAAAACCAATTGGATGCCTCAGTGATAATTTACATGTGTCATATTAAAGTGGGTGAATATGTATGTGATCGATTATTTTGTGTTTTATATTTGTATTTAATTCAGACCACTCTGTAGGACTCTATTTTCACTTTCACATTAAAGCGTCTTTTTTCTGTTGATCAGTGTCAAAAAAGCCAAATTAAGTCCACTGTGATTTATTTATGTGTAGAACGTGAAAACTTCCAAGAGGGTGAATACCTTTTATTTGCACTTTATAATTCAATCCCTGTATAAAAATTCAATCAGCTCAGTTTATTTGCTTAATGGAATTTAATTTAGATTTAAAATTAATCATGGAATAAAGAAGAGAGTTTTCTCTTATCTCCTTTACTGCTTACAGTATTATTGCCATTCACATTAAAATGTCAGATATTACCCACCTTAATATCACTCAGTAACTTGGGAAATACTTTATTTCTATTAAATTAGCTAAAAAATTACAATCTTTTTAAAAAAATAAAAAGAGTCCCAGCACCTTACAGATAACAAATAATTGTGTAAAGCAGTGTTTTTCAACTACTGCATCACGATCCAATTTTGAGTCGTTTGTTGCCATTGGGTTGTAGTGGGTCACAAGTGGGTCATTTTGTTGATTGTGCTTGTGTTTGTATCCAAAACCCCCTCTCCCACCAAGCACCCCCCAAACCCAATGCTCCCCGCATAAACGAGTGGGGTGCGAAGGGTTGGTGAGGACATTTACATGGGAAAAAGTGGGTTGCGACATTAAAAAGGTTGAGAAACACTAGTGTAGAGCATCAGGTTTTGCCTTTAAATCTAAATGAATGTGAATTGATGCCAATAGATAACTGTGGTGCAACTGACGCTTATAATATTCTTATTAAACCAACTGTACAATAATCTGAAATACAAATCACTAAACACAGTGGCTTAAGTAAAAAGGCTAAACATTTTCAATATGATTGATGAATGTAAATGTAAACTAAATAAATGGCCACAAAGGGCTATATCTGTAACAAAAATAGAAAGCCTTTCCTTATGTATTTATCTACCTGATTCATTAATTATTTTTAATAAAACTATCACAAATTAATCAATTTAACTTTGCTTGGTAAAAAAATTATATTTGGAAAAAGAAAAGCAGGATTAGAGTTTAAGGATGATAGTCTATAAATGAATGCTTTTTAGCCTTAAAATGGTAATACAGTATTTAAAATGGTTTTATTATTTAGGGAGAAAAAAACTGTTAAAATCTTTTTTTAACCTGTCAATAGTATCTGACATCATATACCTAGAGAAATACTGGCTATACAGGTATTAGCCAATTTATTTTATTTTGCTGTGACCTTAGTATACATAAATGACATTTTATACTGTCTTCTTTTTCCCACTTGGCAATCATTAAGATGTTTCTTAGCAAAATTGAGACGAGCCGTAATGTTCTTTTTGCTTACATGGTTTCGGTCTGCCAATTTTGGTCTCTTTCTTATGGTGGATCATTTTATATTGTTACACCAAATAATACACCAGTCTAAAATATTTATTTCTTGTTTAAAATTAATTGCTGTACAATAGTGTCCTATTTAAGTGATTTCTTGATTGATAGTAAAGGCCTGTACTCAGTATACACCACCGTTAGGTTATTTTTTAACAAGGATCAGTGATGCATATGTTGATTAACAAATAGAATTTTATTATTTTTTCACACCACTGAAGACAGTGATTTTTGATTAACAAATAGAATTTTATTATTTTTGAAGACATTTTTTTTAAATATAATTTGAATCGTAAACAATATAATTAGGTTATTAACGGTATTCCATGTTAAGAATTATTCAGAATACCCAGGTAATTTATCCAACAACCCCCATCTCCATTCATTATTAATTCAATATTTTGATTTTAAAGATGGCAGTCTTCTAAATACAGTAGTATGGTGTCTTATGATCAAGTATTTCAAAATTCAAATAAGAATTACTTATTTCAAATTTACCCAAAGAAAACTCTACATTATTTGTGAACTTAACATTTAAAGTATCCTGATCATCCTAAAGCTTTTAATTTTAAAATTTTAAATACTGTATACTCTCCTAAAGAATTACTACAATAGTGCTTAGGTTTCCATTGGAGTACAATGGATTCATAAAGTATTTAGACGCATTCGTTTTTTTCACATTTTGCTACTCTATGTTGAAGCAGTGTGCTAAAATAATTTAAATTAATATTTTCCCCCACATCAATCAATACTCAATACCCTAGATTGACAACACACAAACAGGATTTTTGTAAATGCATTAAAATAAAAACTGAAATATCTCAATGACATAAACATTTAGATTCATTACTCAGTACTTAGTTGAAGTACCTTTCGCAGCAAATGAGTCTTCTTGGGTATGACGTGACAAGCTTCACACAACTGAATTTGGTATTATTTGCCATTGTTCTCTGCCTATTCGCTCATGCTGTGTCAGGCTGAATGAGGTTCATCTGTAGACAGCATTTTTCCAAGTCTCTGCAGAGATATTTGATTGGGTTCAAGTCCAGACACTGCCTGGTCAATTAAAGGACATTATCAAAGTTGTTCCTAAGCCACTCCTATGTTGTCTTTGCTTTGTTCTTAGGGTCACTTTCCCTGTTGGAAAGTGAACCTTTGGTTCAGTCTGAGGTCCAGGGTGCTCTCGGACAGGTATTTATTCAGGGTCTCTGTGTACTTTGCTCTGTTCACATTTCCCTCAAACCCGTCTAGTCTTCCAGTCCCTGATGCTGAAAAACAGGCCCAAAGCATGTTTCTCCCACCATCATGCATCACTGCTGGAATGGTATTGCAGAAGTGATGAACTGCTTTCTTCCAGATATGACTTAAGGCTAATCTTGGTTGATCAGACGCAGAGAATCTTGTTTCTCATAGTCTAAGAGTCATTTAGGTGCCATTTTCTTACCTCCAAGTATACTCCTATGTGTATTTTACTGAGGAGAGGCTTTTGTCTGGCCACTGTGTCACACAGCCCAGTTCAGTGGAGTGTTGCAGTTATGGCTGTCTTTCTAGACATTTCTCCTATTTCCATACAGGTTCTCTGGAGATCAGCGAGACTAACCATGGGGAGTCTTGGTTACCTCTCTTACCATGGTTCTTCTCCAATGATACGCCAAGTGGCAAGCTCTAGGAAGAGTTGTGGCTGTTCCAAACTTACTCCATTTAGGAATTATAAGGGCCACAATGCTCCTGGAAGCCTTCAGTGCAGCCTTCCTGAGATTGGCACCTCGTCATAATCCTGCCTCTAAGCTCTGCTCCTTAGAAATTCCTTCCACCTAATGGCTTGGTTTTCGCTCTGAGGTAAATTGTTAAATAAGGTAGCTTATATAAGCAGGTGTGCGTCTCTCTTAATCATGTCCAATCAATTGAACTGACCATAGGTGAACTGCAAACAAGGTGTAGAAACATCTCAGTGATGATCAACAGACTGGGCTGCACATCAGCCAAATTTCAAGTGTCATAGCAAATAGACTACATACTTGTGTCAGTGTGATGTTTCAGTTTTTATTTTTAATAAATCTGTAAAAATGTCAAAAATCCTTTCTCCATATTGTCATTCTGGGGTATGAAGTGATGAGGAGAAAAAAATAATGTAAAATGATTTAAGTATAAAGCTGCAACATAACAAAATGTGAAAAAAGTGAAAAAGTCTGAATACTTCCTGAATCCTCTGTAACTTGAAATGTTTGTGATGATTATTTTTCTTTTTTTTTTACCCTAATTGCCCATTGATTTACTACATTCCTCCTAAAGACAGAAACATTGTGCATACCCTGATCCAAATAACAAATACAGGTATATGATGATCTGAGCTATGTAAATGTTTGTATAGAATTAGAAAAAATATATTACTTTTGTATTTGTTCTAGAAAAACAATATGCAGGCTTTTTTGTGCATTTTGGGAATTTTTATTCATAAACGCAACTATCTTATAACTACCCCTCTCATTCAATTTCATCTCCTAATTCAAATTTTCTACTCTTCGCGATGCATGAAAAAGAACTGTTCTTTAATTCGTCCTGTGTATTTATTTCTATGTTCCCTCTCTAAATTTCTGTAAAATATGGTATATTTGCATTGTCGATTGTATTACAGTAGTGTTCAAATCAAAAAATATCGTTAGCACATATTTAGTTGACAAACTTCACACTATGAATAAATATTGACCCCTGCTTCTGCATCTACATGAATATCATTGCGCAAGTACAGAATCGTAAATTCTAACATTTAATTAAAATTTAAATTACAATTAAATGCTAACATTACTCAAGGTTATTGTCTTCTTTTTTATTATTAATTTTTTTTTCATTTTTATTACTATTTAATTTAATTTTTTTTTTTCAGTATACTGCTGCTGGATTATGTGAATTTCCCCTGGGGATTAATAAAGTATCTATCTATCTATCGATCTATCTAATGTATAAATAATAACAAACACGCACGCGCACTGCAAACACGTATTTCCTACAGTATTCTCTTCGAATTCGACCCGAGATCTAAAGACCATCAGTTCCCGGAAGTGACGCCTCACTGTTGGTGAAAGAGTTAATGGACGCTGTTTGTGACGTTGCTGTAAAATGGCTGGATGAGCACCATGGACCAGATATTTATGGCAGGTTAGTTTTAAAATGACTTGTTATGTTGTTAGACCGTATGGAGGACTCTCCGGCTTTGGGCAAAGTAAAAATACACCATCAGTAAGTTTGCGAGTGAAGAAACATAGTGGTGCTCCCAGTGTATTCTTATTATTGTTATTGTGTATGTGGTTGAAGGGATTCTAACAGAAAACACAGCCCTTTTTGCAGTATGAGAAGTGCCATAGACGCTCGGCTTTTGTTCCGACACGAATTGAAAGTCGCGTGGCGGAGTGTTTTCTCTTCGAATCGGCGTTTCTGCCATAGTTAATTCCCACACGCCTTAGCGTGAGTCGTTACGTATGTTTGCTGACGGCTGTTGGCGTCGTTTCTAGGGTTTCTTTAGACTGCTAAATTGTTACGACCCCGATTGTACTAGCTGCTTTCAGGAAGTGTTACTTTTGTGTAAAAGTAGGTGTTAACCATTGCACTGTTTCATAATAGTAAATCGCCAGCGAGTGATGAGAAATGTAGAAAAGCGCTATTAAGTTGTGTTTCTTTTCTTCAAGACATATTTAAATCAAGCTGTATGTTAACGGCTTATCTAAAACACATGTACACATAATCTCGCAAGGAAAGCATCGGCTTTACACTAGGATTGACATGAGGATAATATTTTCTTATAATGCTTAATTTATCGACGTGCTAAGGCGTGAACATTTGCGTGAAATTCTTCAAAACACAGCAGTATGTTTTGCGAGTTTTAGCTGTTTAGTTAGTGATTAACAAGTTAGAAAATGTACGCATAACATTCAGATGCGATCGAGAGTTCTGCAGGTCAGTTTTATATCCTCCTCGATCCAATTTCAAGTTTCAATGGCCAAATGCTCGCTAGCATTGGGCAACAACATTGAAAACGGGCCTTGACAGGACTCAAGTCCATCACAAAGAGCACAAAGAGTCACATAAACACATGGCACACATACACCCCATATTCACACGCATTGACAATTTGCAACTGCCAGTTAACCTACCAAAAAATCTTTTGTAATTTATTCTTTCTTTGAGCCTGTTTGACTGTAGCATTTTTCATGAAATGGGACATGGAATGCTATTCAATAAAGACAAATGTTGGGTAATTTAAAATAAAAAAAAAAATGCTTGACTACAATAGACTACCGACAAATATGTTATCTAATCTTGTTTGCTATTTCTAGGCATGGGGTTCTCAACCCATTTTTCTTGGCATACCTCTCCAGGAATTGAATGTTTCAAAATACAATAATTTGTTCACTACTTATTGGGAACAGGAAGTGGTGAAAAAAATACACTCACCTGTGGTTTTAGGGTGGTGTTACATTTTAGGGGAGTTACAAAGAGGTGGGAAGTGAGAGAGTAGTATTACCTTGGACCTCCAAGTAAGCATAGGGAGACTTCAAATTGATGAAGAGTGGGCACTGGACAATGAAGAAGAGGATACTGTAGGGTAGGAGAGATGGGACTGAACTCTTGCAGCATGCTGCAGAGTGGTGGAAATGAAGCAAAGCCAAGCACAGAGAAAAAAAGATTAGCCACTGTGTTTTTTAAAGGCCACTATTTCCCACGTTTTGTTTGTATGTGTGTGTGTTTCGCTCAAGTGTCACCTGAGAGCTACTTGCATATCGCACAGCTTTAACCTTCAGCTCTAGTAAATAAACAACTGTTGAAGAACATTTTCAGTTATACTTATTTAAAATACAGCTAGAATTAGTTCAGGCATGAATTAGCCAATTCCTATTTGTGAAGCATCACTAAAATAAATTAATATTTTTTAAAGGAATATTCCAGCCAACAGGACAGAGCTGTTTGTCACAGTTTGGTTCTTCAAGCTTATCATGAGATGGTTGTTTTTTGTTTTCTGTCAAATTCCAGTTTAATGTAGATCAAAACTGATCATGAATAAAACTGTGTTTTGACTTCATGCTTTGTGCCAAAAGGATGACTAAACAAGTTAGTCATTTACACATCTCTTTTCTTTTGGTGGCAAAATCATTCAACATACTTAATGAACTTGGAGATTTTTCAACTACTTTACATTCCTGAAAATGCATTTTGTGACAAAGTGTTAGAAAACTAATTGACATGAAAGGATTGGAGAAAAATTATATACAAGGAATATGTCCAGTTTTAATAGTTTTGAAGGATTTTTTTTTAACATATACTGTTTTTAAATAAGTACCCATAGCATTTCTTTCCTATTATCCATCCATCCATCCATTTCCCAACCCGCTGAATCCAAATACAGGGTCACGGGGGTCTGCTGGAGCCAATCCCAGCCAACACAGGGCACAAGGCAGGAACCAATCCTGGGCAGGGTGCCAACCCACCGCAGGACACACACAAACACACCCACACACCAAGCACACACTAGGGCCAATTTAGAATCGCCAATCCACCTAACCTGCATGTCTTTGGAGTGTGGGAGGAAACCGGAGCGCCCGGAGGAAACCCACGCGAACACGGGAGAACATGCAAACTCCACGCAGGGAGGACCCGGAAGCGAACCCGGGTCTCCTAACTGCGAGGCAGCAGTGCTACCACTGCGCCACCGTGCCGCCCCTTCCTATTATTAAAAACCCATAACCTATGTATCATTTTGAAGGCCAGTGTAAATCTGTCAGAAAATATGTATTTGGCAAAGAAAAAAAAAAACACCTGAACTACTGTATAGAAACTGGAATGTGGTGTCATTAGAGAGCTGAATCACCCCTCTCATTTAGTAGATAATAGTCTGTCAGTCAAATCACATCCATTTGAATCAGCATGTTCAAGAGATCCGAGGGCACAGGTGTTGCTGTGATGCTGCAATTTGGTCATCTTTGAGAGAAGACAGAAAAACATTGCAGCATGTTATTGACGCATAATGTGTGTCATTTTAACGGAAAAACACAGTACTTTAATTATAACTGAGAGTAAACAAATGATTTTATGCAGTTTTTAAACATTTTGCATTGTTGTTTCATCCAGCTTCAAGGTCCAAAAAAAGGGGATGAGTGTAAAAGGCTAGCTAACACTTTAAACAAAGTTTTATAGCATTAACCCTGTATTGTATCAATGTCTGAATACAATGAGGGCACAGCACTTCAAGTTATGCCAGCCATGTAAAGCATTTGAAATTAAAATCATGTCCAGTGTTACCAGCAGATATATTGTTAGTTAGCAGCATAGTAATGCATTCCTTAACTTTGGGCTGTAAAAGAGAAATCAAGTACACGCATAAAGGTTTGGGGTTTCTGGCCCCGTATACTGAAAAATTATCCACAGTATGAAAATATTATGGTCAAAAAATACATGAAACAATCAGTATCGGCTTGACAGTCAAAGATGGCGTCGGCGGTGTATTTATGTAGGAGGGGCCAGAATTGAAGAATGCTGGGTAGGAGCTGTCTTGGTTGATGGGATTGATGACGTCATGGGTAGTGGACAGAGGAAGGGCAGAAGTAGCGTACTGCGGGAAGCTGTAGGAGGTAGGCTCATGGTGGCGGTGCGTCTTTTCTTCTGTAACAAACAAAAGAGAGAAAAGTTAGTATCCTGCCACTCCCTCCTGGCGTATGTCTTCCCGATCGTATTAAGGTCCATCCGCGCCCCCTACTCGCGCGTGCGTGACACGACCCCAAGCCCAGACCCGTCAGGTCGGGCGGACCGAACCGAGAGGTCATGAATACGGGAGAGGGCATCGGCATTGGCCTGAAGGTTGCCACGACGATAAGTGATGGCGAACTTGTATGGTTGCAAATCCAGAAACCACCTGGTGACTCGGGGATTCAACTCTTTGTGCAGTGACATCCACTGAAGAGCAGCGTGATCAGTCACCAGAGTGAATTCGCGACCCAACAGGTAGTAACATAAATGTGTCACCGCCCACTTAATGGCCAAGGCTTCCCTCTCCACTGCCGCATACCTGGTCTCCCGGTCCAGCAGTTTCTGGCTCAGGTACATTACGGGGTGCTCGACACCATCGATACTTTGGCTCAACACGGCGCCCAGGCCTGTGTCCGAAGCATCGGTCTGGAGAAGAAAAGGAAGAGCAAAATCAGGGGTTCTCAATACTGGTGCCGATGTCAGGGCCTTTTTTAAGTCACTGAATGCTTGTTCCGCCTTGTTGTTCCATACCACGTATAAGGGAGCACCTTTTTTCATTAAATCCGTCAAGGGTGCTGCTCTTTCAGAGAAGCAGGGCACGAACCGGCGGTAGTACCCCGCTAACCCCAAGAAAGCCTGCACCTGTCTCTTGGTATTCGGACGGGGCCATTCCAGGATGTCTTTTATTTTTGAACATTGTGGTTTCACCTGTCCTCGTCCCACTACTTAGCCTAAATACTTGGCCTCCTTTAGACCAAAGAAACACTTACGGGGGTTTATGCGGAGGCCGGCCTTCGCTAGTGTCGCAAGGACAGCGGATACCTGCAATAGATGCTTCTTCCAGGTGCCGGAATAGATGACTACATCATCCAGGTCAGCGGCACTATAGGACTGGTGGGGCTTTAGCACTCTATCCACCAGACGCTGAAAGGTCGCTGGGGCCTCGTGCAGTCCAAATGAGAGATCCTTATATTGCCAATGTCCACTTGGGGTGCTGAAATCGGTTTTCTCCTTGGCAGATGCCGCTAAGGGAATTTGCCAGTACCCTTTTGTCATGTCAAGGGTAGTCAGATATCGAGCTGTACCCAAGCGCTCAATAAGGTCATCTATCCGGGAGGTTGACCAATTCCCGTGCGATGTTTTTTGCATTAGCGGAGCGTAGGGGAACCGCCTCTGGATATCAGGTTGCGTAGTCAACCATGACCAATATATATTTATGGCCACGATTAGAGGGTTCCAGGGGTCCTACCAAATCCACCCCTATTCTGTCAAAGGGAACATCAATTAGCGGAATGGGGACGAGAGGAGCACGGTCCCTCCTAGGTATCTGGCAAATCTGATACTCCGGGCAGGACTGGCAGAAATGCCGGACCTCCTCATTAATCCAGGGCCAGTAAAAGCGGAGCTTTATTCTCTCCAAGGTTTTCTCGGCCCCGAGGTGGGCGCCTAATAGGTCAGCATGAGCTAATTCACATATCTCCCCCTGGAAGGTACGCGGGACTAGCAGCAACTTCCGCACCTCACCCTCGTGGGTCGCAACTCGATATAGCAGATCATTCTCCATAACAAAAAAAGGCTCGCGTGGTATGGAATCGTCAGCCTGTGGGTTGCCGGGGACAACAATAGCATTCCGGGCAAATCTCAGGGAATCATCATTCCACTGTTCTCTTTTGAATGACGCAGGCGTGGATCGAAACTGCTGATCCAGGCTATTCAGAGGGTCTTTTGTGTCAGTGACCAGAAGAGTTCCCTGGCTCGTGCCCTCCCCGGCGGATACTTCTGGGTCATGGTTCGTTGCCAGAGAAGCGTCCCCCGGAGGGCCTGCGTCATTCGTGTCTGCCCTAGAGCACGGCATGGGGACCGCGGGAAGGGAGTCCCGCCCCTTCATAACCAGACCCAACGAGGCCCCGGGAGCGGTGTATTTTTTACCGCAGATTCTGTGCGACCAGTCCTGTCCCAAAATCACTGGAAAGGGGGGTTCAGGTAACACAGCGACTGGCAAGCGAGTCAAGTCCCCTTTCCAGGCGATGTAGCACTCCGCGGAACGATAAGACCTGGTCTTCCCATGTACACAAGTGACTTGTAGATGTTGGGTTAGCCACTGTTGTGCTAAAACATAACGGGGAGCGACAATGGTTATGTTGCTGCCGGAATCAAACAAAGCCATCACCGAGTGCCCATTTACTAACACCACTCCCATATTAGGACTTGCCAGGGGATGCGACAGAGCACAGTACCTCTCTGTTGTAGCCCAAGTGCAATCCATAGGCTCCGTGTTTAGTGGGTACGTAGGTAGCAGGTGGCCGACCTCACCACACTTGAAACAGCGCGGGGAGGCCGGCTTCTCTTTGGGTTTCGGCGGTGCTTCCACAGCGAGTCGAGTGGGCTCGGGGGTGGAGACACTTCCCTTTCGGTTCCCGCGAGCTTGCCTTTCCGGCCCGGAGGACCGCAAGCTGACGCTTGAGGACTTCCAGGAGACCCTGCATATCCTTAAAAGGATGGCGCCAGACCTGCTGGGCGAGGTAACTTGGCATCGCGTTGACCAGGCCCTCACAGGCCACCTGTTCTACCACATTCCGGGCTTGGGGACCTTCGGGCCGTAACCAACGCCCCATCTTGCCCCAGAAGTCGAATGCCTGAGCTCGGGCCGGTTTGTCAGGGTCAAACTGCCAGTTCCTCCACTCGCTCGTGTGCTGGCCCGGTGTAATGCTGTAGCGTGCCAGGATCTCCTGTTTTAGGAGGTCATAGTCCGCGGCCTCCTCCTCGGGGAGGACGTAATAAGCCCGCCGCGCGGGTCCCTTCAGGTAGGGTGCCATGATGGACGCCCACTCGGACCGCTGCCACTGGTTCCGGGTGGCCGTCCTTTCAAAGATGCCCAAATACGACTCAATGTTTTTGGCTTCCGACAGGGGAACAAGAGGAGGAGGCATCGGTCGAGGCGGATCCGGTCTTACCGTCTGCGCGGTGGCCAACCTGGACTTTGTCTCCTCTAGTTCCCAGTTTGTCGCAGCTTGCGCTCTCTGTAGGGACTGGATCTGTGCTGACAGCCCTTGCAGCACGGAGTTCAGGTCCTGTCCTCCTGACATTCTTTCGGACACTCTATCCTGCCGACTACGCCACTGTAAAGAGTAATCAAACACACGCATAAAGGTTTGGGGTTTCCGGCCCGAATACTGAAAAATTATCCACAGTATGAAAATATTATGGTCAAAAAATACATGAAACAATTAGTATTGGCTTGACAGTCAAAGATGGCGTCGGCGGAGTATTTATGTAGGAGGGGCCGGAAGTGGAGGAATGCTGGGTAGGAGCCGTGGTGGTTGATGGGATTGATGACGTCATGAGTAGTGGACAGAGGAAGGACGGAAGTAGTATACTGCAGGAAGCTGTAGGAGGTAGGCTCATGGCGGCGGTGCGTCTTTTCTTCTGTAAGAAACAAAAGCGAGAAAGGTTAGTACCCCGCCACTCCCTCCTGGCGTATGTCTTCCCGATTGTATTAAGGTCCGTCCGCGGACCCCTGCTCACTCGTGCGTGACAGGGCCTATGTTTGATTTGATTCCTTCCATGATGTTTTCACTTATGCCAGCTTAAGGGAATAAACTCATTTTCATTTGCTCTGTGATAACAACTGTTATTTCTAAAAATAATATTAGTGTTATTGTTAATTATTTTTTCAATTCTCAATCTACAAGACAGTTCTTTACTTACACATGTACAAACTGTGCTCTAAATGTTGTCATTATAATACTGTAATAACTTCAACTTCGAAGACTAATTTTCTTGTGATATTTAATTCCTCCCTTTCTGTTTCAACCCACATAAAGACAGTCCCAAATGTACCTCTGCAAAAATTCTGTTGTATTGGTTTATTCCTAAACTTTCTGATACTGAGAATCTGACACATGCTATTGACCCATTTCTGCACTGGCCTTTTTGCCAATGTGCTTATAATCTGTTGTCTCAGGTAAAGGTGCTTCATATCATAGCTCCAGGAGCCCTCAGTCAGACAGGGAGTACTATGTACGTAATTCTTTTGTTAACATATAAAGCATTTAATTGCTTTTAACCAGACAACATCAGAAATCTACTGCATCACTACAGTCCTGACTGCTAATTCCTGTCAACTTATGCTAGAAATCCCGTCATGTACCAAACAAACTTAGTCTGTATTGTGGTCTATTGTGCTCCATCTTGCTAATTTCTTCACTAAAACAATTAGATTTGATAACTTCTTTCATTTAAAAGACTGCCTAAAATTATTTTTATATATTTTATTTATTTTTATACTAATGAGTTCTCCAGTTCTCATTATGCACCTTTTATCATACAAGCTTTGAATTCCATGTTAGTGAAGTTGAACATTTCAAAAAGTAATGTGCATGTTGTGCTTCTTAACAACTCTATGGATATGGCAAGTGCTTTGGAAGAAAGTGGCAATAAAGGTTTAGGCCCTTGTTGAGCGAGGGAAGCATCTCCTACTGTGTCCCCTTTGGGAGATAATAGTTACCCATTTTAAGGACTCACAGCTCACTTTTTTGTGGCCGAGAGAAATGCAAACAGAACTAGGTACCACAGTAAGAATGCTTCAGCAAAATGTCCCGACTCGTTGGAACAGCACGTATTATCTGCTGAAAAATCTGGTTGATCAGAAGCGCACTCTTGTTGTGTATAGAGCTGAATATGAGCTTCCTTCCTCTCTCATGGCGCATAAGTGGGGGCTAGTGGAAAACATGATTACTCTACTTGAACCGCTTGACCAAGTTCCCAAAGACATAAGGGTGCATTCATCTACAATTGTGGAGGTGAGTCATCTGTTTAAGCGCTTAAATGTCTGGCAAGACAGATTCCGGAGTTCAGATAGTGAAAAACATACTTTTAGAGGCTGACACAAAATGCTTCAGTGATGCATTCTCCGAGCCACTGTCTCTTCTACTAATATTGAGCCATGGTACAATGATCGATTTTTTTTTTTGACCAAGATACCAAAAAACAATCACAAGAATCACCTGAGAAACAACTGGTCAAGATGTCAGTCAGTGAACCACAAGAGAAAATGATCTGCACTTGAAGAGATGTTTCTTCTTTGTTGTTGGAGATATACTGTATGAAGAAATTCTTGAAGAAAATTTGTATGTGGCTACAAAACCACACTCAACTGATGACAAGGCAAAATGACCAAATCATAAAATTATTAGTATTAATCATAATAATTAGATGTACCAAATTAAAAAAAAAACCTTGTTATGGTTTTTAGTCTTTTGTAACCTACAAATCATAAACTGTAGCGTCCAAATATCTAATCAATATTGTTGTGCATTTGCTGGGAACTCAGAGTGGAGGCGGCCTGCTGGGACTATGTTTTACTTAAGAGTGCTGGGCAAACTGCTCCGCAAACATTAGCTGAGATGAAAAGGAACATGTTAACAGCATTGCCTCATCTTTTTTTATCAAGTTTTTATAATTTATATTTGACAGATTGCCTACAAAACAGTTGTTGCCATGGCACAGTTTTTCCATGTGGGTTTTTCCATTTTCAACAGTTGAGTCGCTGTGCAAAACAGTGGAGGAATATAATTTAGTAGGCATTTAACAAATTGAATGAACAGGTTTGTTTTGCATGCTAAAATACAGCTTCAAGTTTTGCACCTTATGTAAGGCGTGTCCCGTGTCTAAACTGTAAGAGACTATAAATCACTGTGAAATACACAGCATTTTCTCAGTATTTCAAGGCACACTTGCTGTACAAATTATTTCATTGTGGAACAGCTTGTTCTGTAACTCTTCAAAGTGCATCCGCATCACAGTTTATACAAAATTCCCATCATGTGACCCAAATTATTGTACGTCAAGCTTTCAACGTCACGAGTTTTTATTAATTGAGGAAGTTGGTACAGTGGGTTGTCTTTACCACAAATCTGGTCAATCTAATTTTTTTTTTTATCATTATATAGGTAAATGTTTCTAAATTTGTTGGTGTTTAACTTCTTTCAGCTGAATAACCATCTCAGCGAGCCCACTATCTCCAGAGATAACTGCGCCATTTAGTATCAGAAAAGCAATGCAGCTCGTTTCCCCACCTTGACTAAGGCAGTGATCACATTGTTTTCGGCACCTTTTACTAGTGTAAATGGAAAATGCTTTTCTCAGCTGTGTCAAATATAGTAAGTGAAAAGAGAAACTAACTTCATGGTGAAAAGGCAGAAAAGATTCTTTTTATTAAGAAAAACCTACTATTTGTGCTTTTAAAGAAGCTAACTTGAGTCCTGGGTTACTGGCCTCTTTGTACATTTCTTTTTAGTTTTACGTAAACTAATATATGTCTGATTATGACATTAAATACTGAGTAGGTTTGAGAGAGTAGAAAAAGGGGATTATCATGGAGAGGTGTAACAGATAAAAGCTTCTCTTAAAGTGCTTTCTGATTTGTTTCCATATTCTGAGTGATTAATGGACAATTGGATTACTAGTATATTGATTATAATTTGTATTTACTGGGGCACAAACCATGGTGTATAATGAAGTGCAGAAAGATTTTTCTATTACAGACCAGGCTTGTGTATATTCATCAATATGCGACAATGTCCAGGGACCTCATGCATAACGCTGTGCATAGAACTCACACTAAAACACGGCGTATGGATAAAAGTGGAAATGTGCGTACACACAAAAAAATTAAGATACACAAAGCCATGTGTAAGCCAACTTCCACACACTTGAGCTCCATAAATCCTGGTCAGCGTGAAAAGTAACACATGTGCCTACCGTTCCACCCCAACTCCTCCCTGAATTTTGCATATTTTAATATACTAATCAATATAAGTATCACCTTCTCCATTCAGTATTTGGTTAAAAAACAATGACAAAAGAACACGAAAAAAAGAATTTCAATGAATTCAAAGTAGAGGTAAGGAAAACATACTATTTTGTTAGCTTAAGCAGTGTTATAAACAACAAAAGAAAGTTGATCGATTTGATACAGCATGGCGGAGACACGCGAAAGTTCAAGTTCGGAAAGTCTCACAGGTCCTGAAATAGAAAAAATTGGTCATATATCAAAGTTGCCATGAAAAGGCAAGTTGTAGCCCACTTGTCTATCATGTAGAGGTATATTAAGGTACAGAGAAAAGGAAAAAAAAATACGGACACAGTGAAAAAATGTTGAAATGTCCACTTTTATCGTAGTTTATTTTGTTATTAAAATAGTACGTCGTAAAGTTAATCATAAAATCAGTGTTATATTTACTAGAGTTTCTTAGATGCCATCGTATTTTATGTGTTCTTCTGTGTTTGTGATTCACTACGTGCTTCTTAAACGGTCTTTCTCTTACACCGATGAGACACAAAACGTATTACATTCATGATATTACAGCTCTCTCAACAATTTAAATACTAAGATGTATGAGATGTATACATGATATAGTTTTCATGATGAAATGATTTAAAGCATGTATTAAACGTGGTGGCACGGTGGTAGTGCACAGTCCAGAGATTGTTCCTGCCTCCTGCAAGATGCTTGCTGGGACATGGGAGACTGGCAACCAAAACTGGTCCTTATTATGCAAGTCTCCTGTAAAAATACTATCTTGGCATTTGGGACTTTTAGGTGAGAAAGTACTTTTTATCCTCTTTAGATAATGATTGAGACCTTTGGCATTCCAGCTCACAAAGTTCAGTCTTTGGTCAGAGAGACTCTGCTTATGAACTTTTGAGGACATTTTCTAAACTTAAGTAAAGATATGTTGTTTCATGCAAAAGCTTTAACCATGATTTCATACTGTTACCAGGTATTTTGGCTAAGGAGCCTATTATTATGTTGGCACTTACAGTTGTTAGGGTAAAAAGCATGAATAAGAAGTAACTTGCTCTCTTTCTTTCCGCTCCCCTCCAAGCCTGTACTCATTATGATGTTAAACAGTGCCCCGGGGTGAAGGTCTAATAAAGCTGTAATTTACTAGTTACTTAAAGGTTACCAAAATATACATATATTTATTTAATAGAAGAAATTTCAATATATTAATTTGGCAGAAAAAGAAAAAATAAAAGTAGCCAAAAAGGAAACCGTGTATAATTACGACAAACATTTCTTACAAATAGACCAAGCTGCAAGCAGAATCTTCTTTGCATTACCTGCACATGATGTGACTCATGTTCATGTTTTAAATGATGTCAGGGTCAGTTTTTTAGTTCTTTTCTGCTTCTTTATGAGAATTAAAGATGTACTGTAGAATTGGTTATCAAAAATCACTTTCAATTTGGCAGGAAACAAGAGGCTCTATCTGATTGCAGCTTTGCATAAGCGCTGTTTAATGCTATAGAATGCGACTCATTTGGCAGTGGTTGAAGGGGAGAAATCTGGACAAATACAAATGCAGTTATTTTCAAATATAATCTCCTCTTTCTGTCTGAGAATTAACATCAGATTTTCTTTAACCTGCAGTTTGTCGAAATGGACAATTGGGATTCTCGGTTTTGAGGCATTCAATCTACGTATGTGGTAAGCTGAGATTTTGGTGTATGATTTGAAATCATCTCGTTATTTTGGAGAAGAGTTTAGCTATGAATTTCACTGGGTATAGACATTCAAGGTTTTCAGAGAGACCTTCAATTCTGAAGTTGTTCCCTCTATATGTATCTTCCGTCATAATTAGTTTACCACTGAGAACTTTGCATTTGGTTTCTACAGCAGTTGCTTTTTTGTCAAAGGTGGAAGTCAGTTGTTCAGCTTCTTAAATACGAGTTGTAAATGTTCTTCAAAATGAGCACCGAGTACTCTTAATTTTATTCTCAATTTTTTCGTCAGCTCCTGTGAGAAAGGTTTTAAAGGTTACAGCAAAGGTATTGCTTAAACATGACTCCTGTTTTTTTCCTGAAGCAGCTTCTCATATCTTTGGTGTATATCCTCTTTATATCCTTTAAATCGTTCTTTATGTCACTTTATCATTTATATTCTCTTAAAGAGTGTGGTATTCATTACCTTCAACTCAGACAGTTGATCTCCATCTTCTGCGCACTCCAAATGTGGAGTTGTGAGTCTGGTTGGAGTTGATGTTTTTGACTCTCTGAGGCTATTGGTAGTAGTGGACAGTGGGGATAGAGAGGCCATGTTCAATTCCGATTATCTGCTTGAGATTGGCGAATACCGCAGCCAGCGGAGCTCCATCCTAGACATTCATCTCTCACAATGGATGAGACCAATACACTTAATATATGCGGGCAATCTCACCCTTGCCCTTTTTTCCCATCCAATCTAGGTCTTTTTAAAGGTACAATCAGTAAACACTGCTCTCTCTCCCTCTCTTCGTTTCACTGGTTTATATAAGGAAAGATAAGGCTCATAATTCATTACTTCACAACTCACAGATTGTAATATATGTAGGTATGTATATTGTACACATTATTTTTATAATTTACAAAATTTGTGATCGTTTCATCTTATGTATTTACATATACTTGCCCTTTCTGACTCTGGTCAGAGAGTCACAGAATAGTGCACAAAGGACAACCATATATTTACCATATTTTTCGCTCCATAAGACGCACTTTTTCTTTCCCCCCAAAGTAGGTGGAAATGTCTGTGCATGTTATGGAGCAAATATTGCATCACAGACCGTGATGTGTATTATCTGACAAAAGCCGACATCCAGGGATAGAGGGCAACAATCAGTGACAAAACTCATCGTTACGTTACAGGCATTCCCTCTCTGCTTGGAGGAATGTTAGACTCATTGACATGGCATCTAATCCTTGCGTGTATGTAAGTTACAAAATGTAAACAAAGGCAAGATGGCATCGACATCTCACAAGGCAGTAAAGTGAGTGCAGAAAACAAAATATTCAGCGGACAATGTTTTGCGCATTATCTCAGAGTCGGACTCTGATTTTTCAGAATCTGATTTTGTTGAGAGTGATCAGGAGATCGAGGAAGAGAGTGAGGAACTGGCATCAGCTGATGTTACACCAGCCGATGCTGTCCCAGCTGATCGGCTGCCAGCTGAGCACATTCACACAGCCGATGCACATTCAGCAAGGTTCGTGAGAGAGGAATACCCAGACGTTGATCCATGGGAGCCAAACTGGCTACCGGACTTCACAAGACAGCATAGCTTGCTGTTGGACCAGACGCTGGTCTACTTCAGGCTGTTCTTTCCTGAGGCTGCTTTTCAGCTACTGTCAGACGAGACAAACAGGTATGCAGAGCAATTTTTTGAATCACGGGCTGCGCTTACACCACATTCTCATTTTTCAAAGTGGAAACCCACAACAACAGACGAGATGAAGGAATTTGTGGCATTACAAATAGAGATGGGACTAGACTGGCGATCTAACTTCAGGGAGCATTGGTCCACATGTGCTTTGTCCCCTGGTGGCTTTGGACAGGTTATGCCGCATGATAGGTATGTGCTCCTGCAAAGTGATTGTGAGCAATTGAGCTTCTTAAATTCTGACACTAGCGATGAGGAGTTCTTGGGGTTTCTAGAAAACTAGAAGAGTGCTTGAACTTTAAAGTCTGTCCTCATTTCTTAATGACAGTGATGATGGTTCTTAATACCGCTGTTGACTTTATATGGTTGAAATATTATTCTGCTATATTTTATTAAATATATTAGTATGCCATTTGGTTCAGAATATTTTTTTTCTTGTTTTCCTCCTCTAAACCTAGGTGCGACTTATGGTCATGTATGTCTTTTTGGGGCGAAAAATATTGTAATTTATTTATTGCTTTTTTTCTAAATAAAAATAAATCCATTTCTTCAGTCTGATGACATTAATACAGTATATATGGATCGCCTATGAATAGCAAATTACAGCAAATAAAGAGTAAAATACAATATTTATATAGTGTTTTTAACAGCTCAAGTAAAACAGTTCTGAAAAACTAATCGGCCAGTTTTTGAAACAGAGTTACAAAACAAATCTAGCAATTAACAGAACCTAGTAAAATTAGCATATATCTACGAAGGCACTCAAAGAAAAGCCATATCCCAAATGCTACCTCATACTATGTTTAAAGATATGAATAAACGCTTGATGGAAAGGTAATACAACTAATTATAAACATTAGCTAATCTTTTAGTATAGTTGTTTTATTTAACTAAATATATTTGTTTGATCATTGGTGCACACAACTTGGGAAACATAAGTTAAACATTGTAAACTGTAATTTCTTAAAATGGCATGACTCAAAATATGATAAATGCAAACGGACATAACTACACTAAACCAGATGAGATAATACAATACCATAACTTAGTCATTCGGCACAGACTTTCTCATTATCATTTGGAAGCTCAATTCATTTGCTAATAAAAATATAAAAACAAAATGTCCAATAATGCTAATTACTGGCTAGTGAAGTTGTTTAGTCACAGACAAAATGTATTTTATTAATGCAAGTTAATCAGGCTAAATTATCTTTGCAATATGATATTCACAGCATCTTGTTTCACACAATACCCCAACCTCCTCCACCACTGCTTTATTTTTCAAAATTGCACACACTGAAACAGAAAAACACTTATTTCATTGGACTTAGCTTATTGCAGGGACCCATTTTCACTGGTAGGCAGAAGAGCATATTGCAGGCATTTACACCTGCCAACAAGTCCTTTTCTTTATGCAGTAACATGTTTTATCTTTAGATGCTTTGCTGCTTCAAGTGTCATCCCAGAATACTTAAACCATTTTCAAACAGTAGCACTAACCCTTTCTGTTCTAAACTCTTCCTCCTCGAATTCTTGTTATATATTTTTAATGCCCAACACTTCCAGGCTACAAGGATAAAGTCAACGTAGACAGGATTGTATTTAACATTCATAAGTTGTGGGAAATCAAATAACTGCAGAGCTGAACATTGCGGTGTTGGGCTTTGCATATTGATTTTTATTAAATATCAGTTGAAAATTCTATATATTGCACAATGTTAGATTGATGTAGAAATTCCATTGTAGACATGATTTATCATTGAGGAATTATGTTTTTTTTCTGCATTTCTTAATGGTGGCAACACAGCTTGTGTTTTTTGAATTTATCATAATTTGCCATTATTTTGTGAGTACTACAATGCTAACATGTAAAAATCAGGATAAATACAATTACTGTTGAATGTACACATTAGTTTGACATACTGATAAATAGCTGGCTTAAATTTTAGATTGTAAAAAGATTGCATATTGCGTTCATATAGTGTACTTGTTATTCAGTTGCTACCAGAAACTTAGTATCTTTTAAAAATAGCTAGTAATACATTTAATGCCATCTGTGCTCCTTTTTTACACAAACACATCACAGCAAAATTGTTTAATCAAATTCCAGTTCTACTTTGAGTCCTTTGAAATGTATTAACTTCCCACTGCAAAAACTATCTCAATATGGTGTAGACTTTGTGCTCACCCACTGCCCCTTTGCATTGTAAAATGTTAATGGCAATTCAGGTCTGCTGTGCCAGTAAAGTTAGTGTATGATTGATGTTCAGTTTGTTGACTCCCTGTGATCAGTATCAACAGGTTAATTACTAGTAACGAACATGGCCTAATATTGGAGTATGCCAAACAAGGTTCCTCCCGTGGCTGGGTTTCAAAGGCCATTTTTATGTCTATTTTGTTCATCTTTGATTCTTTTGTTTATGTTAATATTGAAACACATTTAGTTTGTATGTATCTGTGTATCTTTATTTATGTTCCATGTGTCCTGTGGGTGGTCCCCCACGAAGTGTGGCCCCATGCTCATCATTTTCAAGGGACTGCCAGTCGTATAAAGGTGTGGATAATGCACACTTCCTTGTGTTTCATTCTGAATGTGCTCATAGTATGCCCAGTACTGTAGAGTTTATTTTCTGCTTTTTAATTTTCTCAATATTTTGAATCCTTGCTTTGTTTTTTGACTCTGAATCTTGGATTTTTGTATTTGGACTGAGATTGCTATTTGGATTGTCTATTTTAAAGTCACTGATTTTTGTGCCTTTTGCCTTGTGCTCCTCTGAGTTTATATTTGTTTTATAATGCATTTTTGTAAAATAAATATTTATAAAGCTTGTTCTGTGCTATCTTTTTGAGACTAGCTGGGGTTGATGGTTCCCCCCTCTCATGAGCATTTTGAGCAGTTATTGGATCTTTCATGCTTGGAAACTTTTAGTGGTTAGTGACCGCACCCCCTCTCACCCTGGCGGGTTATCACATATCTTGAGTGGGACAGCGAGGAGGTCCTTTAACACACATGCATGACATTGTTTATTCACATAAAACGCATAGAGTTGCTAGTAAAGTGACATTTTTTTATTCCTTATTCTGCATAATTGTTTTAAATGCTGTGTTTTCAAATGGCGCTTTTTTTTGTATCTATATATGTTTCTTAAATCTGCGTTTCTGTGTTGTTACCTTTTATGTCAGCATTTACCAGTTTATAGCGGTAAGGGATATAAAAAAAAAATGCTACAATGCAAGACCTTGAAAGAGTCTGTGTCATCGATTGTAGTAGCTGCACTTGAAACAGCTTCTTATAGAAGAAAAAGTGAAAAAACTAAGAAGGTGTAATTACATCTGCATTTCTGCTATGTTGCTCATTGTTTAGGTATTTTTGAGTTTAGAGAGATAAGAAAAGTAGTGACATTAATGCTTATCAGCATAGAAAGTCCTTGAAAGAGTATTGTTGTTGTTGATGGCAGATGACTTGGAAGTATGCAGCAGTACAACAGAGTAAATCAGTGCAGTGATACTTCTGATGCCATCAGATCCTGAATGTTTGAGCAGGAAATTTTAGAGGGACAGAGCTAAGGAGTGAAGGAGGTTTAAAGTGAAAGGAGCAGGCAGCTTTAGCAATGAAACAGCACAAGTCACATCACTTGAAACAACGTATTACAGAAACAGAAATGGACACGCAACAAAGAGGTTACCAAATATGTTCAGAATCACTGGACTGCAAAACAGTTGATTGCTGCAGAATGTGCCTGGAGACTCATTGCAGTGATAGCAAAAATGTAACTCTGTGACTATAATTTGTGCTAATTACATGTAAATATTAAAATGTTAAATTAAGTATTTCATTTAAACTCATTTTTAGTAATGTTTTCAAAAGAGGTTTCAATAAATGTTTAGACAGCTGTGGTTATTTGTGGGTTGATTTATCTATCTATCTATACTAATAAATGGCAAAGCCCTCACTCACTGACTCATCACTAATTCTCCAACTTCCCGTGTGGGTGGAAGGCTGAAATTTGGCAGGCTTCCTTACAGTTTACTTACAAAAGTTGGGCAGGTTTCATTTCAAAATTCTACGCGTACTGGTCATAACTAGAACCTATTTTTCTCCATATACTGTAATGGAGTTCAGCTCGATGGCCGTGGGGGGCGGAGTTTCATGTGACATCATCACACCTCCTACGTAATCACGTGAACTGACTGTGAGCGCAGTACTTGGAAAACAAGGAAGAGCTCCAAAAAGCGCTAAAGAAAACATGCATTATACAATTGAGAAGGCAGCGAAACAATAAGAAGCAAGCGAGTGACACATACAAGCATATTCATGACTGCAGCTACTTTGGAAACAAAGCACGGTGTAAACCTAAAGTTTAAATTCAGTTCATAGACAGGCTGCCGCTGGCGTTTGTCATGCCCACGACTAATCCGGGATACAAGTTTAATGAGAGGACGCAGGGTATAAACGAGAGTTTTGATCACTTTGTAACTAAGTTAAAATTGCTGGTGAAGGGCTGTGCTTAGGCAAATTCCGAGAGACTGTGTTTGTGGGGGGATTGACAGTTGAGGCGGGTGGCGGAGTGCCGTCATCTTCTCCTCTCTCATTCATCTCATTTCGCTCTGAGCTGTGCTCCGCAGCTAACGCGGTCTTGCGGAAGCAACTTTGTCACACTAGCCAACAAATACTCACAGAAAAATCCACAAGTTAATACACACACTGTCTCTAGAGTTTCTCCACACTCAATGTATTCCTCCCATCCCCGTTACACCCTCTGATCTCCCATTTCAATTTAGATGCCTCCAATTTCCAGTAAGGCTCTGCTTCGCGATGAGAAGTAAGAAGTCTCAGGGACAGACCCAACAAAAGGTTGCCATTGATTTCAGGCAAGATTGCTTTTCTCCTGGACAACTATACGTTGCATTCCAAAGAGTGAGCTCGCGCAGCTTCGTCATATTACAACCAGAGTGCTGAACTGACAACGTGATATATAAAGAGAACTATAATAATCATAATAAACGAACAATAAAACAGCGGAGAACCCGTGGATTAAATAAAAAGGCAGCTTCCTTGGCAAAGCAAGGAAAGAGGATGACTTTATATGTCGTTCGTTTATAAAACAGCGGAGAAGCTGTGTAAAGGCTGCTTCACAAAAAGCCAGCGTAGCTCCTTATATGAGCAGGCAGTCAGCTAAAGAAGGGAATCAATAAATATCTCTAATCGTGATAAGCGAACAAAAAATAGCATACAAGCCGCGGATTAAATAAAGGAAATGGGTACATGAACAGTACAGTAAGTCTCGAATAGCTACACAGTAGCTATAAGAATCGTAATAAATGAACAGTAAAACAGTACAGAACCGCGAAGCAAGTAGAAATGACGGCCTTATATGGCATTCGTTTGTAAAGCAGCGGGGAAGCTGTGTGAAGGCAGCTACACAAAAAAACAGCAAAGCGCCACACGCTGAATGTATTCCTCGCATCACCGTTATACCCTCTGATCTCCCATTTCAATTCAAATGCCTCAAATTTCCAGTAAGGCTCTGCTTCGCAATGACAATTAATAAGTCTCAGGGACACACCCCACAACAGGTTGCCATTGATTTGAGGCAACATTGCTTTCCTCCTGGACAAAACTATACGTTGCATTCTCAAAAGTAATCTCAGTGCACAGCTTGGTCATATTACAACTGGAGTGCTGAACTGAGAACGTGGTATACTCTGGGATTTTGCTATATACAGTATATGTAGATACAGTGGTGTGAAAAACTATTTGCCCCGTTCCTGATTTCTTATTCTTTTGCATGTTTGTCACACAAAATGTTTCTGATCATCAAACACATTTAACCATTAGTCAAATATAACACAAGTAAACACAAAATGCAGTTTTTAAATGATGTTTTTATTATTTAGTGAGAAAAAAAATCCAAACCTACATGGCCCTGTGTAAAAAAGTAATTGCCCCCTGAACCTAATAACTGGTTGGGCCACCCTTAGCAGCAATAACTGCAATCAAGCGTTTGCGATAACTTGCAATGAGTCTTTTACAGCGCTCTGGAGGAATTTTGGCCCACGCATCTTTGCAGAATTGTTGTAATTCAGCTTTATTTGAGGGTTTTCTAGCATGAACTGCCTTTTTAAGGTCATGCCATAGCATCTCAATTGGATTCAGGTCAGGACTTTGACTAGGCCACTCCAAAGTCTTCATTTTGTTTTTCTTCAGCCATTCAGAGGTGGATTTGCTGGTGTGTTTTGGGTCATTGTCCTGTTGCAGCACCCAAGATCGCTTCAGCTTGAGTTGACGAACAGATGGCGGACATTCTCCTTCAGGATTTTTGGTAGACAGTAGAATTCATGGTTCCATCTATCACAGCAAGCCTTCCAGGTCCTGAAGCAGCAAAACAACCCCAGACCATCACACTACCACCATCATATTTTACTGTTGGTATGATGTTCTTTTTCTGAAATGCTGTGTTCCTTTTACGCCAGATGTAACGGGACATTTGCCTTCCAAAAAGTTCAACTTTGGTTTCATCAGTCCACAAGGTATTTTCCCAAAAGTCTTGGCAATCATTGAGATGTTTCTTAGCAAAATTGAGATGAGCCCTAATGTTCTTTTGCTTAACAGTGGTTTGCATCTTGGAAATCTGCCATGCAGGCCGTTTTGCCCAGTCTCTTTCTTATGGTGGAGTCGTGAACACTGACCTTAATTGAGGCAAGTGAGGCCTGCAGTTCTTTAGATGTTGTCCTGGGGTCTTTTGTGACCTCTCGGATGAGTCGTCTCTGCGCTCTTGGGGTAATTTTGGTCGGCCGCCACTCCTGGGAAGTTTCACCACTGTTCCATGTTTTTGCCATTTGTGGATAATGGCTCTCACTGTGGTTCGCTGGAGTCCCAAAGCTTTAGAAATGGCTTTATAACCTTTACCAGACTGATAGATCTCAATTACTTCTGTTCTCATTTGTTCCTGAATTTCTTTGGATCTTGGCATGATGTCTAGCTTTTGAGGTGCTTTTGGTCTACTTCTCTGTGTCAGGCAGCTCCTATTTAAGTGATTTCTTGATTGAAACAGGTGTGGCAGTAATCAGGCCTGGGGGTGGCTACGGAAATTGAACTCAGGTGTGATACACCACAGTTAGGTTATTTTTTAACACGGGGGCAATTACTTTTTCACACAGGGCCATGTAGGTTTGGATTTTTTCTCCCTAAATAATAAAAACCATAATTTAAAAACTGCATTTTGTGTTTACTTGTGTTATATTTGACTAATGGTTAAATGTGTTTGATGATCAGAAACATTTTGTGTGACAAACATGCAAAAGAATAAGAAATCAGGAAGGGGGCAAATAGTTTTTCACACCTATGTATATGTATATATGTTTATATGTGTGTGTCTGTCCTGTGTGTGTGTGTGTGTGTGTATATATATATATATATATAAAAATATACAGTGCTCAGCATAAATGAGTACACCCCACTACATTTGTCAGAAAACCTTTAGTTTCCTTTCAGTATCAACACTTTCTATGAGATACTGTACTACAAACTACTCCCACAAGTGTGGGCCATTGATTGCAAACAAGATTTGTTAATTTGCATACACAAAAAAGTGATTTTCCTAACAAATTCATTCAAGCCCATGTTGAAAAAATGAGTACACCCCAATTATAGCCACACTTAAGACTACAAAATTCTAATTAACAGGCATTCAAGCACGGTTGAGTCTAATGATTCATTTAAGAGGTGTCCAGCAGACAGGTGACTATAAAAGGGCATTACTTAACAAAGAAAAGCCCTTCCCATTTCATGCTGTCAGCAATGGCTCCACATGGAAGAGAAATGTCAAAAAATCTGAGAAAGGAAATCATTACTTTACACAAAAATGTGAGGGCTACAAGAAGATCAGCAAAGCTTTACATGTCGGTCAAAATACTGTAGCAAAAGTGATCCAGAAATTTAAGAAAGATGGAAGTGCAACCATCTTACAGAGACGTCCAGGCCATCCACGGAAGTTAACATCTCGACAGGAGCGTCTTCTGATGAGAACGGTTGAAAAAAATCGCCATGCAAGTTCACTGCAGTTAGCTAAAGCAGTAGAAAGCCAAACTGGAGTGACCGTTTCCTGTGACACCATACGGCGCACACTGCAGAGGAATGGCATGCACGCCTAGAATTTGCTAGGGCCCATGCTGAAAAAGATGAAGACTACTGGGACTCTATGCTCTGGAGTGATGAGACAAAGATCACTGTTTTTGGAACTAATGGTTTCAAAACTGTATGGCGTCGTAAAGGTGAGGATTTCAAAGAAAAATGCATGGTGTCTACAGTGAAACATGGCGGTGGTAGTGTCCTTATGTGGGGCTGCATGAGTGCTGCTGGTGTTGGGGAGCTGCATTTCATTGATGGTATCATGAACTCAACAATGTACTGCTCTATATTGAAGGAGAAGATGCTGCCATCACTCCGTGCACTTGGTCGTCGTGCACTTTTCCAACACGACAATGATCCAAAACACACATCTAAAGCTACTGTTGCATTTCTGAAGAAGAACAGGGTAAAGGTAATTGAATGGCCAAGTATGTCTCCTGATCTGAACCCAATCGAACACCTGTGGGGAATTCTGAAGCGACAAGTTGAGCATCACTCTCCATCCAGTATCCAGGCTCTAAAAGAGGTTATTCTTGAAGTATGGAAAAAGATGGATGTTGCAATATGTCGCCAACTTGTTCATTCCATGCATAGAAGACTTGGTTCTGTCCTTAAAAATCACGGTGGTCATACAAAATACTAGATGTAGTAGTTTTTGTTGCGGGGTGTATTCATTTTTGCTTCAACCAATTTGAGTAAAAGTGAAGATTTTGTGATCTAAGTTATATTATTAATCTTAATTTCATTTTATGGAGTTAAACAAGTGTTCAATAAAACTCAGCCTTGTGAAAATTTTGGAAATTGTTCTTTTGTTCATTGAGCTACTGATTAAATTTGTACTTTTTAAAGGGGGTGTACTCATTTATGCTGAGCACTGTGTGTGTATATATATGTATGTATATGTGTGTGTGTATGTATATATATGTATGTATATATGTGTGTGTGTGTATATGTATATATATATATATATATATATATATATATATATATATATATATATACATACTAATAAAAGGCAAAGCCCTCACTGACTCACTCACTCACTGACTCATCACTAATTCTCCAACTTCCCGTGTGGGTGGAAGGCTGAAATTTGGCAGGTTCATTCCTTACAGCTTCCTTACAAAAGTTGGGCAGGTTTTATATCGAAATTCTACGCGTAATGGTCATAACTGGAAGCAGTTTTCTCCATTTACTGTAATGGAGATGAGCTTCAACGCCGTGGGGCGGAGTTTAGTGTGACATCATCACGCCTCCCACGTAATCACGCAGTACATAGAAAACCAGGAAGACCTCAAAAGCGCTGAAGAAAACATGCATTATATAATTGAGAAGGCAGCGAAACAATAAGAAGCGGCGAGTGACATATACAACCATATTCATGAGTTCTGCTACTTGAAACAAAGCACGATGTAAACCTACACTTTAAATTAAGTTCATAGACAGGCTGCCTGGCGTTTGTAATTTAGTGCCTGCCCATATAAGGCCGTCCGTCAGCGGCAATCCAATAGCAAACTGCCACGGGTAAATATTCACGGGTGAAGGACTGTGCTTATGGAGAGGAAGATGAGATGGTCAGGGTGGTGTTTGACACAAACTCAGCGAAACTGCGAGAGAAAGTTTTAAGTGCCAGGACTAAGGTAACATTAAATACAGCCATGGACATAGCACGAGATGGCACCAGCACAGCTGGGAACCTTCGATGCATGTACACCGAGTGGCTCACGTGAACTGACGCAGTGCACAGATAAAAGGCAACAGTTCCAAAGAGCGCTGAACAAAACCGAATTACACAATTGAAAAGGCAGCAAAAATATGAAGCGTCTCATACATACAAGCATATTCATAAATCCAACTACTGCGGAAACAAAGCACACGTTGGAAAAAGTCAATGTCCGCTAAAGGAAGACAGTGTAAAAAACCGTGCATGCAGTGTGTCAGGTCTCAGATAAAGAAGAAGACGAGCTGTTTATTGATGCAGTAAGAAACGAATCGATGAATGAAACCTGTCATCTTTACAGCGATTGACAAACACGGAATGTAACTTGAACACAACACATCCTACAAATACGAACCTGATTGAAAGAAATAATGATAATCAAATCCTTGATGACAGCAACACTCAGTAACACTCACAAAACAAATACTGTATATTGACAGTCATGTTACGTTATTTTTAAAATGTTCCCTTTTCTTTTCTAGCTTTTTAACACACTACTTCTCCACGATACGCGGGTATATATATATGTATATATATATAACCCGATCTACATACTCGAATAATGGATACTTTATTAGCCATCAATGATTGTTTTGGTAAAGCCATACTCAGTGTATTCATTAGATGAACGGTAAAAAAGTAAGGCAAGGCGAGGATGACTTATTGAGGCATGCAGGCTGTAGTGCGCGTCAACTCTATCTGAATTGCGCGATCACATTTGAAAAATATATCTTTTCAAGTTCTATTTAGTCCATATGTGTCAAACTCAAGGGCCGGGCCACATCCGCCCGGTGTAATTATATCCGCCCGAGATCATTTTATATACTGTATTATTGTTATTAAAGCCGGGTATATGAAGCGCTGGTAACACAATAAACTACAGATCCCATAATGCAGCGCTTCAGCTGCCTTGCCGAACACTTACGCGTTAATCAAGTCTACCTTAAGATGCTGCAAGTTATTGCGAAGCTAGCTCACACGATGCTGAAGAGAAAAGTTGATTCTGAAAATAGAGCCTTTAAAACCGATGGGAGGCTGAGTATATGTTTACTGAACCCGTGTGTCTCATTTGTGGAGCTAATGTGGCTGTAATTACAGAAATTTAATCTAAGGCGGCACTATAAAACAAAACATCAGGGTAACCTGAAAGACCTGAATGCAATGCAGAAGATACAGAAAGCAGAAGAATTAAATAAGAATCTGACACTTCAGCGGACGTTTTACCGTGCACAATCACAAAGTGATTTCAATTGAGCTGCTTTTATGGGAGACACAAACCACTTGCCCCACTTTCCCTGTTGCCAAGTAATGTTAAACCAAGTCGTCACTACGGTGTTCCCAAATCGCACTTTGCTGATAAACTGAGCGCACTGAGTTTGCACGGCGCTTTGGTGACTTTGAAGAACAAAAAGTCCGTCTACATGCGGCTCGAACCTTGTGCATGTTTGGTAGCACATATCTGTGTGAGAAGCTCTTCTCAGTGATAAAGACTAACAAAACAGCACACAGGAGTCGCCTCACTGATGAGCACCTGCAATCCATCCTGAGAATCTCCACAACACAGAACCTCACACCAAACAGAAACGAACCTGTTGCCAAAAAGATGCCAGGCGTCCAGCTCTAAAATGACATATGAGCAAAGACAACTGAATGATTTGATTTGTTATTGCTGAAAGGAACACATTTTATTTATATTTCCAGGTTTTGTTATGCAGCATGTTCATATTTGAATTTGTATAATTTTGACAGGATATATTTTTATGGAGAGCAAAATCTTTTGGGATATTTAAAATCTAAGTTTATTTTTTATATAAAATTACATAAGAGTAAAGAAATTTGAATGTTTGTTCTTTTAATGTTTACTTTATTTCTAACTTGTATAATTTAGACAGGATATATTTTTATGGAGAGCAAAATATTATAAGTTGTTTAAGGTTTGAGTTGATTTATTCAGGAA